>NC_137896.1:36946983-37488072 GCF_963455335.1 Martes martes
ACCGTCACTTTGCTCTTCAGCCTCAGATACTTTGCTTACTATAAATTATGTTCAACCAAGTAAATATCAGGTGGGAGCAGCAGGTAAGGGGGCATAGTAGCATAAGAGACACATGTCTCTACCATCCATATTTCCTGCAGCTTAATGTACAAACATGGCCATAATGAACAGCTTTCTGGGCCAAAAGATTCTAAAAAGTCATCACCAACAGGACTTAGGATTTAATCCTCTTCCTAATAATATATAACAGTTCATCCCAAAATTTAGTGTTTTAAAGTAACAAACACTTATTTTGTGAATCAGAAATATATGTGAGGCTCATGTCAACTCTACTTCAATAATATTTTTTTTTTTTTAAGTTAGAGTGAGTCTTAGTGAGTTCTCAGGTCCTAGGTCTCTCAAAGGCTACCCTCAAGAAGTTGATCGAGGCTGCAGGCGTCTCAAGATTCAACTGAATCTTGAGGATTCATTTCCAAAATCAGTCATATGGCTTTTGATGGGATTCCATTCCTCACAGGCTATTGGATTGAAGGTTGGATTTTGGCCAAAGACCTCACCAGTTTCTTTTTCACGTGGTCATCTCCATAGGGTAGCTTAGAACATGGCAGCTAGTCTTAGAACAAGCAACTGAGTGGGCAAGAGAAGGTGAGTAATACAAAAGTCATGGTCTGGTCTTATTGTAACTTAGTCTTCAAAGTGACATTTCATCATTTGGGTCATGCTCTGTTTGTTAGAAGTGAGTCACTAGGTCCAGTCTGAATTTGGGGGAAGGAAATTATATGAGGGCATAAATACCAGGAAGTAGGGATCTTTGGAGCTCATCTTGGAGGCTGCCTGCCACAAATATGAAGCATGAATTCACACCAATCACTGGGAAAAAAAAAAAAAAGACGCTTTTTTACTATGTTTACTATGCGACAGGTATAGTGCTAAGGATTTTACATGAAATAATTCATTATCTCAAAAAAATCTATAAAGTGAGTACTATTCATATGCAGAGGTTATAAACTGATGCTCAGTTATAAGGCAACTTCCTCAAGATTTCACAACTAGTCTAAGATAGACCTTGCCTTTTAACTGCTGTACCTCACAACCTTATTTTGTTCCTTTTATAACCTTTTTTCATTATTAGTGATAGACATTTACAAAGATAGCTGGCAAGTATTTGGGTCATATCTGTGGCTATGAGAGAGTATACAATGAGCTATGTCACTCAAGAGGAGACCCATAACTGACACACAGCAAACTTTTCTCTACACTTGGATCTAGGGATAGAAGTTAGCCAGAGGGGAAGAAATCAAAGAAATCAAACCATGAGAGACTCTTGACTCTGGGAAACAAACTGAGGGTTATAGAAAGGGAGGTAGGGTGGGGGGGGGGGTAGAGTAACTGGGTGATGGGCTTTAAGGAGGGTACATGATGTGATGAGCACTGGATGTTATATACACCTAATGAATCATTGAACAAATGATGTACTATATGTTGGCTAATTGAATTCAAATTAAAAAAAAAAAAGTTAGCCAGATGTGGACATTACCTTCCAGAAAATACTACATGGTAGGGAGGCTGAAATACAAAGATCCTGGTATAGAGCAGAATGACCAATGATGAATTCTACCTGGAGAAGGGAGCATCATGACAGGATATGATCACTCATTTGCTTAAGAAAGCCAAAATGTGATTTCTGATCATGGATAATTCTTAAGAAACCTACTATGCAAAATGAGGATGGTACCCCCACTGCAGTGTCAGTGAACACATGAGGGGAGCTGGAACTCCAACAACTGTCCAGCAAAACAAGGAATACCCCTCACCTTAATTGTCAACAGAGGCCAAATGGAGAACCTGGAATTCTGTCTCCATCTGACAGTAATGAGATGGTCTTTCTAACATCTTGCACTGCTGGAGCTGTGTAAGAAAAAAAAAACAGCTAAAGGGCATCTGTGCTCAGCACAGAGCCTGACATAGGGCTTGTTCTCATGACCCATGAGATCATGACCTGAAATGGAGCCAATATTTACAAAGGGGCACTTGTGTGGCTCCGTTGGTTAGGTGGCCAACTCTTGATTTCAGCTTAGGTCATGGTCTTAGGGTCATGAGACCTAGCTCTGTGTCAGGCTCCACACTCTGTGGGGAGTCTGCTTGAGATTCTTTCTCCCTTTCCACTTGTGCTTCCCCTGACTCATGTGCATGTTCTCTCTCTAATAAATAAATAAATAAATAAATAAACAAATCTTATTTTAAAAAAGGAAATATTCACTAAAGAAATAAGAAAGTTTCAACAAAGAAATATAAAGAAGAACCAAATGGAAATTTTAGAACTGAAAAATAAAATAACCAAAATGTGGCTCAGTGGATGAGCTGAATGGCAGAATGGAGGTGACAGAGGAAGAATCTATGAATACAAAAATAAAATAATATAAATTACCAATCTGAACAACAAAGAGAAATTAGAATAAAAATTTAAATGAACAGGGCCTCCAGGACCTGTGGCCCTAAAACAAATAACTACTACTTATGCCAGTAGACTCTTGGAAAGAGAGGAAAAAGTGGGAAAGTTGAAAATATATTTAAAGAATGAATGGCTGAAAACTTCCAAATAGGACAAGATATATAAATCTACAGATTCAAGAAGCTGCATGGAACTTAAAAAGGATAAACTCAAATAAATCCACAAGATATATCCAAAGCGAACAGAAGTAAATAATAAAGATAAACAAACCAATGAGATTGAAAATGAAAGAAGAAAGAATGAAAGAAAACCATATGGACCCAGAGAAATGAACTAGGGTCTCAGAAGGGAAGAGGTGGGGGGCAGGGGCTAACAGGGTGATGGTATTAAGGAGGGCACATGTTGTGATGTGCATTAAGTGTTATGCGTAACTAATGAATCATAGAACACTACATCAAAAACTAATGATGTATTATAAAGTGGCTAACTGAACATAATAATAATTAGAAAAAGAAAACCATTAAAACCAAAAGTTGATTCTTTGAAAATATCAGTAAAATTTACAAACCTCTTGCAAGACTGACAAGGAAAGTGGAAAATAGAAATTGCCAATATCAAAAATGAAATGGGGGCTATTATTACAAAACCTGCAGAATTAAAAAATATAATAAAGGAATCCTGCAAAAAATTCAACACACATAAATTTGACAACTTAGACAAAATGCCCTATTTTTGGAAAAATGCATTTCAACAATTATGAAATAGATAATTTGCATAACATATTACAATTAAGGAAATTGTATTCTTTTTTTCAGGATCCTGTGCATCTAATTATACAGTAGCATTTTATTTTATTTTTACTGAACTATAGTTGACAGGAAATTGTATTCTTAACTTAAAACTTCCCCCCCAAAATAATCTAAGCCCAGATGTTTGCTGTGGAGAATTCTATCAAACATTTGAGGAATAATTAAGACCAGTTCTATGCAATCTCTTCCAGAAAACTGAAGAGTAAATAGTACTTTACAGTTGATTTTATGAGGCTAATATTTCCCTGATAACAAAACAAAGATAGTACAAAAAAGGGAGTAATAGTCCAATATTTTTCATGATTATAAATGCAAAATCTTTAACAAAATACTAGTAATTAGAATCTGCAGTATATAAAAAGAATTATGGATCGTGACCAAGCAGAGTTTATTTTAGGGACATAAGGCTTGTTCATTGTTCAAATATCAATCAATATAGTCCACAATATTAGCAGATTAAGGGTAATCATGTGATCATACTGGTCAATGTAGGAAAAGCATTTGGTAAAATGTAACATTAATTTATGATAAGACTTTCAGATGAATGGGGAAATGAGAGAGATATTCTCAAATTGATAAAGCACATCTATTTTTAAAAACCTACAGCTAATATAATTAATAATGAAAGACTGAATGCTTTTTTCCCTAAGATTGAAAATAAGGCAACACTGTCCTCTCTCTCTAATTTTGTTCAAAATAGTACTGAAAGTTCTAACCAGTGAAATATGGCAAAAAAAAAAAAAAAAAAAAGAGGAGAGAGAGAGAGAGAGAGAAAAGACACACAGATCAGAAAGGAATAAATAACACTGTTCCTATTTGCAGGTGACATAATTACCCATGTGGAAAGTCACAAGGAATCTACAAAAACACTCTTACAACTAGTAAGTGAGTTCATCAAGGTTTCAGGAAATAAGGTAAACATAGTAAACTCAATGGCATTTCTATATACTACTGATGAACATATGGACACCAAAGTTAAATATAATACCATTTACAGTCTTTCAGAAGATGAATATTTAGCTGTAAATCTAAGAAAATATTTACAGGATTCATTTGCTAAAAATTATACAGTACTGATGGAAGAAAAGAAAGAAGATGTAACAAACGAAGATTAAAATGTCATTTTCATGGATTGGAAGACACAACAATGATGTCAGTTCTCCTCAAACTCATATACAGGTTTAATGCAATTACTATCAAAACCACAGCAAGATTTTATATAGATATAGACAGGACTATTCTGAAAAGTGTGTGGAAAGGAAAGAGAAATAGAATAGCTAAAACTGGGTAGAGTACAGGGAATCTCTCTGAATTATTTCTTATGATGGTATCTTGAATCTACAATTATCCCAGAATAAAAGTTTTAATTTATAGAAACTGGGGAAAACCCATCAAAGGGGTTGGCGGTGGGGGCGGGGGGAGGATGGCATCTGTATCTTCTGTGAAGTCCCAAGATTTATGCTATCCTATAAATCCAGAATTACCCCAGGATCCCTTCACATGGAGAAAAACAGCCCTGCAGAGCAAGGGTTTTGTTAGAAGTGATGAACTTAAGTGTCATGGAAATTACAAGGTAGTTCATTTTTACTTTTGCTTCCCTTGCCTGTGATGACGTGTGATGGGAGCTAAGATCTGACTCATTTTCTGTCTTTAGTCCCAAGCTCTTCCCACAATACCATACTATCTCTCTTGAGAAACAATAACGGTCATACTCTATTATTGGGCCCACCTTATTTCAGTTTCTACTGCCTGACGTTTGAGAACAATTTACTTAAAAACAGACAAAATATATGTATAATCATCAGTAACTTGACATAGAAGTAACAAATACAGAAAAGAAAGAGACAGAGTAAAAAAGGAAGAGGCAGGAGAAGACCTGGAACCAATTCTCACTACTATTATGAATATTCTTATGACTTCAGTAAAGTCCATGATCTGTGAATGGGCTTCATGTCTTCACTTCCTACTGCTGGAGCTCAAATGCAATAAAACAAATAGATGTAACTTGGACAGTTAAAGCATCACAAATAAGATACACTTATCATTAACTAATAATTGCTGCAAAGAGAGAAATTAAATTACTATACATTCAATAAAAAAGACATCTCCTGCCTGAGCACGCTTATTCCAGATCATGCCTGAAATTCCACCTTCCTTTACCTGCCTTCTAAAGCCTCTCAGCCGTAAATCTCAATAAAACCTTCAAAAGGCAATTTGGTAGAAAAATGTTTTAGCTAAATGCCTTCTGCAATGATATGTCAAGGAGGATTTAATTCCTCCTGCTTATGCTTCTCTCATCTTACAAGGTTGTGGAATACCCAAATATCCCTTTTAGGATGGTTCCCCAAGCAGAACAGAGTTGGCTTCCAGTTGATGATCAGTTTAACTACTGTGCACACCAAAATGTATTTTCAAGAACTGCCCTAAAAAAATAAAAGATGAAAGAAAGGAAAAGGAAGAAAAAAGTGGGGCAAAGCTTTCAAGAATCCAAGTTCTTGTTTCTGTCCATTTCTCAATTCAAATGTTTTTATGAGCAAGATTTAATGGATGTGACATTGCATGTCTTGCTGCTTTTGCCACCTACATTACCCACAGCCGATATAAGCCAAATCATCAGTGATTAATCCAACAGAATCAATACCAGGGGTGTGATAATATAATTGTGCAGAAACAGAATATGGAGAGAGGGTGAAATAAACCAGTGTGGGCTTAATGAGAGAAATGTACAAGGCAACTGTTGGTGCCGCTTAAGGTGGCTGATAATAGAAATTAAGAAGATGATATTTAAAGATAATGCAAAGGTTCTCTTTTCCTGTCTCTATTCTTTGCCTTGAGCACAGCTGTGGATATGTCTGAAAGTTTTCACAATCTGTATCCTCCCTAAAAGAGTCATTAATAAGAACATCAACCCAGAAATGTGGAAATGACTGAATGACTGCTATGATTTGTTAATGGAAGGGTAACATTGAAGACTTTACAAAGCTAGAATGAGACAACTAGAGTATCAGAAAATGAGCTTAAATGGCAAAACCTTGGAAATGTATGTTCCTCAAAATGGAGTGACGTCACTGTCCTAACACCTCTCCAATTCTTTCCTGTGCTTGTCCTTCAAGTACCACCATTCCTCTAGGGACACAGAAAAGGAAAATTTTTCCCTGTTATGAGGCAATGTTGCTTCCTTTCACTAATTCCTTGATTTTGCACAGAACTAGTCTGTCACCTCTTCCTACATGGAAACATTTCAAGTATTTGAGAAGAGCTATCACCTTTCTGGTTTTTTTTTTTTTTTCTCACAGCTGTATAAAAATACAAAAAAAAAAAGCATGTATATACATTTTAACTAGAAGATTAAAAAAAAAGAATGAAAGCGGCACACTAAAATAGAATGGAGAGGATACAGATTTTTTTTTTCTCTTCTGTGTTTTCCAAATGTTTTCTAAGAGTGTGTGAAATTGCTTAGGTAACAGGGAAAAATATATGAAACTGAAAAAGACAATATTATCTTTCCCCCTGGAAAAAAGTATAAGTAGAAAAAGAAATGAATGCATTTGCTGAATTTTGGCAAGAGATTGTATAATGCATATTTCTCCTTGTTTACATGGTAAAACTGAGGCCAAAAGGGTAAGGAGTAGTCTTGATCTTAAAAATAAGCCTTTTGATTCCCAGACTAACATTCATTTTGTTACACTAAGTCGTGTAGATTGCCTTAAAGCTGTGGTATTACTGTTGTTTTAATTTCCTTAGCTCTACTGGTTGGTATTCCTCAGATTGTTTCTCTGGGTTTGTTCTTTGGCAATAGAAATTAAAGAAACAGAATTTGGAGAGATTATGAAAAATTCCCACTTTCCCATGTGTCTCCTTTGCTTTGGGCACAACTGTAGAGATGCCTAATGGTTTTCACATTTGTGCTTTCTTGAAGAGTCATTAGTAAAATACACCAACCCAGACATGACAAAATGGCTGCTATGAGTTTGCTAATAGAAGGACAGCATTAAAGACTCTATAAATATAGGAGATAGCAGTTAGTAAAACCTTTCATGTTTCTTTATTTGACCTATAGAGATGCCCATTTTCATGCCCTTGTCAAGAATGTCAAGTAATAGCCAAAACATTAATCCAGCTCCCATTTTTTCTGATTCATCAACTAACCAGGTGTTTCAGCCTCACGTGTCTATCCTGAGAAGACAGATAAGAGAGAAATGAAACATCCTGGATCTAAAGTGGTTGGGTGGGGGTAAACTTAAGTAACATACTCTTTTCTGGTTCTACACTGCCTGACACTCCCATCAGCATTGGCCTCCAGTGATCCCCAGTGATAACCTGCTCAATGACGCTCCTTTTTCCTTACTTCCTTTCCAATGCTTCCTGGAATCACTTCTCAGGAAGCTTTTGGCACTCACAACTTTGTTTTAGGGCATGCTTCTGGGAAAACCCAATCTATCACAACCACTTCTATATATATGAACACCCCTGAATACACACACCTAGGGCCAGCAGGTGTGTTAACATGTACATCAGTTAGAAGTAATCCAGGTGCCAATTGGGAAATAAAAGCCCCGTCTGTTCTTGAACATGACTGAACAGGATGCTGTCTTGAGTTGAGGTCCATTGGAATTTGCCTAGGAGGCAAACGATTCGTGGAAAAGGTTAAGTCCATTCATCTTGATAGCACATCCTTGGTTATTCCATCATCTCCTTCACAGGTGTGTTCTCTACACTCACTATGAAATATCTCTATTTACCAGCTCCGGTGGTAGACAAACGTAGCTTATCAAAACAGTCATTATAGCAGCCTCAGTGGAACTCAAAGGAGCAAACATCGCAACAAGCCTTGTTTTATTAGATAGTGACACACTACCTTCCTCTTTCTTCTCAGGGTGTGTCACTTTATAGGCTATTTTTTTCCGAAGCTTCTCATTAAACACCTGAATTTAGAAGGTAAGTGAGCTGACTTACTATTAAAAGTCATTTTACTCAATCAGTCCACAGAACGTTACTAAAGGTGTCTGAGCCTTCCAGATAAGGAAGATAAATTAACCTATGAAAACACCAGCATGTGCTGCCTTGGATGCCTCCCACAATGCTATGGAATTTATTCCCTTGAGGGGAGAGTCTACAATTTCACTAACGTATTGATTAACAGCGTATGAAATGGTATAATGATGATCTGGAAAACTCTTATCCATGGGCGGTATTCCAAATCTTCAGCATCTGTGGTGGGACACTGAACAATTGGATCAGCAGCAGGAAGCCTGGGGAGATCCAAAGGGTCCTGGGAATGGGTTTGGGGAAACCACAGTGGCCGTGGAGCCTCAGAGAAATGGGTCTTTAACGACCCGTTGCTGTATGTAAGAGTTTAAATATTTAATGACTAATTTGATTGTTCTTGTGGGTACAAACTGAATATCATGCCATGAGAAAGGCATGGGGTGACGAGTTCCAACTGGTGCTCACCATTCTGCTTCTGGTTACTGTGGCGGAATGAGAGCTAGAAAGTGTCAAAGACGGACAGGTGCCTGGTAACTAAAGCCAGTTCCTTTACCTCAAGGGATGCTGTAGAGCTTCCATGGGCTCAGGCGGAGGCTGGGGTTTCTCTAACTGTGCACTCACTAGCCCTACCCTCCCCCTTCCCTTCCTTGTTTCCCACTCTCACTAGTTCCTCCTGAAAGCACAGGAATCTTGACCTCAGGATCTGACTCTTGGAGACCTGACCTAAGAAACTCTCTAAGCTGCAGTTATTATTTAGCTCTGAATATTATGAATTCCACTTTTTTTCTCCCATGATCTCTTAGGAGAGTCCACTAGTCACTCCACACTGGTCCTTGCTAACTGATATTATCATAATGTTTACTTTTTATACAGAGCCTCTGTTCCAATCCCAGAAGACATTGTGTCTCCAAGTCTCAGAGTTCAGTTGAAAAACATCACCAAGTCTGTGTCTATTGATTTAGATGTTTCTGCCCTGAATTGGTGGTGCCAAATTCCATGCAAGTGTGGAACTGCCAGAAGCATGAATTCTTTCAGAGCAAATGGTTCCCCTCTACTGCCCTTAGCTAATATCTAAACATCTTCCATAGTTGAGGTACTACTACCATTAATAATAAGAAGCTATCATTCACCAAGCACTTATTAGATGTGGGTCTCTGTTTATGCATTATATCATTTAAGTCTCAGAGAAACACTTTAAAATGAGCATAATCAACTCCAATGCATTTTGGGGGAAACTGAGGCAGCAAGCATTAAGGAATTTTTCAAGTGTTACTTTTCTACCATGTTGAAGACCCAGGCTATGGGTTCCCAAATGTTTGTACCAAAAACTGCCTCTGATCCCACTGTTGATTGTGTCTTCCCAGAGGGAAGAGTGGGATTGAGCTTCCTGCCATTGATGGGACAATGATAGAGCCCATGTTATTTTCTTCAATAGCTGAAAGCCTCTTGGACTCATCTGATCCTTGCATCTTGCTTCCTATTGTCAAGACCTTTGTGAGAGCAGCCCAGGTGCAGGCTGTCCATTTTCTGCCCTGCTGTGGTCCTGCTTGGGTACCCACTCTCACCCAATTACATTGTTCTTTTATGCAGTCCCAATAGCCAGTTGTTTCATTATCCTTTTCTAAGATTCTTCAAAAGAACGCTCACACAAAAGCATTTCTGGGCAATGTAAAATTTCCTGAAGCAAGCATCTTAACAATTTAAATAGGAAACAATTAATAGGTGTAGGGATCCTCTCTCACTTTGAACTCTCCCATACTCATTGCTGTGCTGGCCAACTCCCTTCTCTCACAACATTATTAAAATTCTGTCTCTTATGTGGATGTGGAAGCCAGTCTGAAGCTGACTTCCATACTACAGCCACATATCAAAGGCTTTTTTTTTTTTTTCCAGCAAAGCAAGCCTTCTCCCACAAATTAATTTCTTGCATCTGTTGCTAAGAAGATAAATATTTCTTTCCTATGTTACTTGCATAAAGTTAAGGAAAGCTATCTAAATTGGGTAAGAACTAAATTGGGAGCACTATTTACTCCATCTTCCTGACCCCCAGAAAACGCAGATGAGGGAGATGAATAGTTTCTTGAAGCCAAGAGGAGACCTTGTCATCTCTTGAGGGACCCCATATATTAAGAAAAAAAAAGAAAGAAAGATAAAAATAGAGTTCAAAAACTATGGTCATTCAAAGGTGTTTATACTGAAAAAAATCCTCAACAAATTTAACACATACACAAAAATATATTACAACTCTATTGGCAGGAGTCCTAGGATTTAGTTTTAGCTAAAATAAATAAATAAATAAATAAAAAGTCTGTCATGTATTACAAATTTTTGTAGTGATCCAATTATAAATTCTGGTCTAAAACTGCATGATGAATGTTTTTTTACTGGCAGTTTGAACTCACTTTAGAAAATCTGGTTCAAAATTTGAGACCCTCCGTGAATGTGAAGGCTTGACTAAATGGACCTTCCTCTCTCTTTCCTAACTCACTGTAATGTGCCTTGGATAAGTATCAGCCCAAACAGCAAGACATATTCCTCTTTGATTAAAAGCATCCCTTACATACATACCAGCTAATGTATGGGATTGTATATGCAAAATACAGAACATTAAGGGAAAACTATACAACCTGGATAAATAAGTGAGGAGGCACATTTAAACAGACCAGTTGATTTCAGAACTGTCCCTAAGCAATGAATCAGTCTGTCCAATTATTGATTTTATTCAGTTGTGTCAACAAATAAGTCCTGCTGTGTATACTACATGTATTTGAAGAATCACATCCATTTCAAATTAAGGAAGCATTCTATAGCGTATCATCCAAATTGTATGGTATCTTCTGATGGATGAGTTTCCATAAAACATTGAGTTACTTGACAAAAAATTATCACAGAAAAATAAAACAACTGCAACTCTAGGTCACCTTAAATGTAGTTCCTTTTAAAAGGAAATTAGAGTACAGTCAAGCTTGTAGTTTCCACTGGAAACTGGGTAGCATCAATGCCTTATCAATGAGAAATTTAAAAAAGTAAATGCTATCCCTTTATTCATCATAGGCTTGGAATGGTAGCACTGCTTAGGTGAATAGGTATCACCTAGCTGTGGAGTACGGTAAAGAGACTCTGAAGATAATGGGTACCAATTCCTTCCTGCTCAAGATGCACCTCACATCAAGAAGTGAGACCTAATTCCCTTTCCCTCAAAACTGAGGTGGCCTTAGCAACTTGCTTGACCAACAGAATGCTGTAAAGTGACATTGTGAGTTTCTGAGGCTCAGTCTTCTGAAGATTTTACCTGAGTCTCTTGGATGCCCCCCTCTCTGAACTTAGCTTCCATGTTGCAAAAAGCCCAAACCACAAAGAGAGACCACTTGTTGGCGTTTCAGCCAACAGCTCCAGATGAGTTCCTAGTCAACACCTAGCATCAAATACCGGCCATATGAACAAGCCATCTTGGGCATCTGGCCCATCCAAAACTTCAGAAAACTGCATCATGATGTGCTATCTGACCACAACTGAATGAAAAGACCCAAAGTGAGAACCACCCAATTGAGCCAAGTCAACCCACAGAATCGTAAGACATACTAATATGTGGTCAGGTTTCATTGTAGTTTTAAGCCACTAAATTACAGTGTGGTTTGTTGCATAGCAGTAAGAAGAAAAGAGGAAAGAGGAAGAAAGCAAAAAAGAAGTTTCTGGAAGTTCTATCAAATTACACATAGGAGACCCATCTTGTTCCTATAAAATTTACATATCAAGAGAGAGGATCTATCCAAAGGATGTGTGTTTTGAAAAAATTTCCCAGAGTCAGTGACTTTCTGACATAACCCAGTTAATGTGGGACAGAGTTGTTGTTTCCAAGCATTAAAGGTTGACACTTTCTTTAGAAGAAATAGTGAGGTCAGTCTGCTTATTTTTTTTTTAAAGATTTGTGTATTTGAGAGAGAGTGTGTGTGTGCATGTGTGAGTAGGGGGAAGGACAGAAGGAGAGAATCTTCAAGCAGAGTCCCTGCTGGGTGTGGAGACCACTGTGGGGCTAGGTCTCAGGACCTGGCTCATGAGATCATGAACGAAAATCAAGAGGTGGAAGCTTAACCAACTGAGCCACCCAGATGCCCTCAATCTGCTAATATTATAAATAAGAGACTATAAGAGATGGTAAGTAATTCTATGAGGATAGGAATTACTCAACTGGTATAGCATCAAAGTGATTTTTGAGTCATTTAAAGCTGATCTTTAGTTTATCCCATCTATTACCTCTTGTTATAAACTCTAAATTTGAGAATTTAGGACTTCAAGTGCTAGCCTAAGCCCTTGAATCTTTTCATTGCTATGCTTTCGTTTGAATAATTCCATTTTGAAGTATTTAGAGGAGTAATATTTTAAAAAGAAGAATGAATTATTACCGCATTCATTTGTATAGTTTATAATGGGTGACATATCTTTATTTATTTAAATTGTGTTAATATTGGGTACCTGAGTGGCTCAGTGGGTTAAAGCCTCTGTCTTCGGCTCGGGTCATGATCTCAGGGTCCTGGGATCGAGCCCCGCATCGGGCTCTCTGCTTGGCAGGGAGCCTGCTTCCTCCTCTCTCTCCGCCTGCCTCTCTGCCTACTTGTGATCTCTGTCAAATAAATTAATAAAATCTTGAAAAAAAAATAGAACAAATAGTTTAAAAAAATTGTGTTAATATTCTTAGTTTAGATTAACACGGGTTGGCAAAATTTTCTGGAAGGACCAGAGAGAATATTTTAGGGTTACATAAGGCCTCTGTTGTACAATCTTCCTTTTTAAAAAAAAAATTTTTTTTGCCAGCTTTTAGAAATATAAAATATGTTATTAGCTCTGGGGTATACAAAAGGAAGTCACAGATGTACTTGGATCATTTGCTCTATATTGCCACCCCCAGATTTAGAAAAAAAGTTTATACACAGAATATACAATAGCATGAGAAATTTATAGTGTTACATGAATAAAAAGAAATACTGTTGGTTGAGTATTATTGTGACAACGTTGGATTTAAAAAGTTAAGCAAGTTTCTTTATTGCAGAACTTCTTGTGCTTTTAATATGTGAATATGTACTACAAATCACCAAAACGTGTGTAGTGTTCAACATTTCCTAAATACCTGACTAACTTTAGAAAGATCATTTGTAATATCATCTCAAGGGAATAGTGTTTTCCATAAAACTCTTGGAAACACACATTTAGGCTAATGGCATTAAAAAAAAAAGAAGAAGAAAAAAAAAGAAAAAAGCTGAGTCCTAAGGAAATTATTGAGGAGTATATATGAACTAATGAGAAGGCTGAAATACCAACTTTATTTTAAGTTCAGCCAACAGGGGAGTTCTGGTTACTGAGGAAATAGTTGGAGTTGGTTGCATGTCATTGTTTAGTTCCTAAAATCATTCTGGACCAAGTGCCTGTTGTACATCGCTGTAAGCCTACCTTATCACAGGAAAGCCTTCTAAAAGATGTTTCTTGTGGATGGCAGGTAGGTGTTGCCAGTTTCTTGTGGATGGCAGGCAGGTGTTTAGGTCAGACCAGAATAACAGCATCCACGTTCAAGAATGAACTGCCTGCTCAGAAAATTACCTTGCTGACCAGAAAGTTGCTAAGAACAAAGTTGTAATTTTCTTTTCCTTTTTTTTTTTTTAATGTGTCTGACAGCTTCAAAATAGAAACTAATAAGAATGTTATTTTCCCCCTGATGTGATAAAAGGCTTGATAAAAGAGGAATTAAATTGACTGGCTCAGATGTGAAATTTTGGTGACCTCCATTTTTTTTTTTGGCCATGGAATTTTTTTAACCTCTTTTTGTGGGGTTACTAATATTTTACTCTACAAACAAAAATTTTATTTCCATGTAGCTCTTCATTTTGTCACTTGAGTTTCGGGTTAGTGTCATATAAAAAAATGTAGGTTCCTATTGAAACTCCATTATGCATTAATTATGTGGCTTTAGGAAACTCCTTTAACTTCACAGGACCTCAGGTAGTTGTTTGTGACATTTTTGGAAAAACTAAAATTACACATAAAAATTAAATGGCACAGCATACGTAAAGTTTTTATTAGGTCATATACATGGCAGACAATTACAATTATTTATTTTCTTTGCTTTCTTTTTTTCTTTCACATTGCCTAGCTAACTCTCAGTTCTAGGTTTACACAACTCAACATACTTTGAATAATACAAAAAACTGACACTTTGGGTGCATGTGAGCCCACTATCTGAGGTCAGCAGCAAAGGCAGCTGTGGCTCTGGAGGGTCAGCTTTCTACATTCCCAAGGATATACCAGAGCTTTGGAAGAAGATCCAGAAATTAGCATCCCCAAGGGTGAGAGGCTGTGTTTCAGAATAGTAAGAAGTAGGGAGATGGGTTTCTGCCAAACAATGTTTTCATGGATGTGACTATTTTTGTGAGCTGTGCAGCATCTTAAAGCCTTTGTACCATCTAAAAACCTTCTTTATCTTTCCTTGTCACTCAGGAATGCCTGCCAATTTCCGTGATAGGAAGGCAGAAGAACAAACACAGTTAAGATACTCTCCTATGACAGCTATATGTAGAAGAATGAAACTCAACCATTCTCTTACACCGTACACAAAGATAAACTCGAAATGGATAAAAGACCTCAATGTGAGACAGAAATCCATCAGAATCCTCGAGGAGAACATAGGCAGTAACCTCTTTGACATCAGCCACGCAACTTCTTTCAAGTTATGTCTCCAAAGGCAAAAAAAACAAAAGCGAAAATGAACTTTTGGGACTTCATCAAGATCAAAAGCTTCTGCACAGCAAAGGAAACAGCCAACAAAACAAAGAGGCAACCCGCGGAATGGGAGAAGATATTTGCAAATGACAGTACAGACAAAAGGTTGATATCCAGGGTCTATAAAGAACTTCTCAAACTCAACACACACAAAACAGGTAATCATATCAAAAAATGGGCAGAAGATATGGACAGACACTTCTCCAATGAAGACATACAAATGGCTATCAGACACATGAAAAAGTGTTCATCATCACTAGCCATTAGGGAGATTCAAATTAAAACCACATTGAGATACCACCTTACACCAGTTAGAATGGACAAAATTAGCAAGACAGGAAACAACGTGTGTTGGAGAGGATGTGGAGAAAGGGGAACCCTCTTACACTGTTGGTGGGAATGCAAACTGGTGCAGACACTTTGGAGTACAGTGTGGAGATTCCTCAGGAAATTAAAATAGAGCTTCCCTATGACCCTGCAATGGCACTACTGGGTATTTACCCCAAAGATACAGATGTAGTGAAAAGAAGGGCCTTCTGTACCCCAATGTTTATAGCAGCAATGGCCACAGTCGCCAAACTGTGGAAAGAACCAAGATGCCCTTCAACGGACGAATGGATAAGGAAGATGTGGTCCATATACACTATGGAGTATTATGCCTCCATCAGAAAGGATGAATACCCAACTTTTGTAGCAACATGGATGGGACTGGAAGAGATTATGCTGAGTGAAATAAGTCCAGCAGAGAGAGTCAATTATCATATGGTTTCACTTATTTATGGAGCATAACAAATAACATGGAGGACATGGGGAGATGGAGAGGAGAAGGGAGTTGAGGGAAATTGGAAGGGGAGGTGAACCATGAGAGACTATGGACTCTGAAAAACAACCTGAGGGTTTTGAAGGGGCGGGGGGTGGGGGGTTGGGGGAGCCAGGTGGTGGGTATTAAGGAGGGCACGGATTGCATGGAGCACTGGGTGTGGTGCAAAAACAATGAATACTGTTATGCTGAAAAGAAATTAAAAAAAGAAAAATCAAAGAAGATCTAAATAGAAAAAAGAAAAAAAAAGATACTCTCCTATGCTTGTTTTAGCAATTTTGTGGTGCATATTTTGAACTTATAATTTTTATAACTCTAACTTGATAAAAGCTCACCCAAGAAATGCAAAGTGTCCAAATAGCTGTCAATGTGCTTCTGAGACTATGATTTCTCTATAGTTAACTGATTTTCAGTGACCTTTGTTGAGCAAAAGTTGACCAGAACCAATTCCAGAAAAAGATACGGAACCTAAGCAATTCAATTGTTGTTGGGGGAAAAAAATATTTCAAAGAACTGCCTTCCCAAAAAAGCATCCAAGCACAGCTGGTTTCCCAGGCGATTCTGACTAAACCTTTAAAGAATAGATCGCTTTAATATTTATTATTTTAAATTTGTCTAAAGCACAGAAAAAAAAAACCCCAACCTTCAAACTTCTTTTTTCTTTGAAGATACTGTAGCATTGCTACACAAACCTGACAAAGTTAGCACAATAAAAGAAAACACCAGATTAATCACGTAATGAAAAGCAATATAAGAAGCCAAACAAAATAGTATAAAGCAAAATGCAGCAGTATGTTAAAAAAAAAAAAGGCAATATCCAGGTGGCATTCAATACAAAAATGCAAGAAAGTATCAATATCAAACCAAAAATGAATATTCACCATCATATATGCTATAAAGATCTTTAATAAGAATAAAAATCAATTCTTGGTTTTAAAATAAAAACACTAGAAAGTAGGAATAAAATAATGCTCTAAGTATAAATAATCATAACCCAAAGTCAGCACTAGGTTTATTAGGGATACGCTATGAATCATCTTCACTAATGTTAGAAATTAAATAAGGATGCTACTGTCACCATTATCACTTAATGTTGCTCCAGAAATATCAACCAATACAATAAAACAAAGTAAAGACAAAATTATAGTGAACAAACAAGAAATGAGATGACTGTGTGCAGATGTTAATATGGAAAATTACAAGGAATTTAATTAAAAACTGCCACAAACAGTTTGAGAATTCAAAAATTATCTGGGCACAGAAGTAATACACAGAAGAAGTCAGTAGTGTTCATGCACTCAAATAATCAGAAGATACAACAGAATAAGAGACACCATGTAGAGCAGCAACCAAAAATACACACCAATAGATTTAATGAAAATATATACAATCTGTAAGGAAAAATTTTTCAACAATAGTAACATACAGGAAAGGAGATAAAAAATGAAAAAGAAATCCTGTGTTCTTAGCATCCTATGATATTAAGCACTTGGAGGTTGGCTATAAATTGAAGGTAATCCAGTGAAAAAGCTGAGTAGTATTCTATGTGGAACTAGGTAAACTCACTTTAAACTTTGTATGGAAAAATAACCAAGCAAAAATAACCTTGGAGACTTGGGAACATTATTATATCTTGGAACATTAAAGAAAGAGGACTTGAGCTAGCAAATGTTTAAGCATATTATATAGCCACAGTAATTTCAGGAGTGTGGTACTGACACATGAATAAGACATGAATACTTGAAGTTCAGAAATATCTGTATACACATGGCAATTAAATATGCAATAAAGATAACATTTCAATTCCAGGAGCAGAGAAAGGAAGCTTATTCAACAAATGTATTGTAACAGCTTAATAACCTTCGGGGGGGGGGCTAGTTTTTATACCTTAAACTCCATACATTAACTTTAAAGTAAAACAAATTTGAGGGCTCCTGGGTGGCTCAGTCGGTTGTGTGCCCGACTCTTGATTTCAGCTCAGGTCATGATGTCAGGGTCATAAGTTGGAGCCCCGCAGTGAGTTCCTTGCTCAATGGGGAGTCTACTTAAGATTCTTTTTCTGCCTCTTCCTTTGCCTTCCCCCACTTACTCTCTTTCTCTTTCAAATAAATAAATAAAGCTTTTAAAATAAAACAAAGTGAACAAAGGATATGACATAGGTTTCATTTAAAAAGTTTGAAATATAGTAAAAAATATTAACTTTGCTTACTATGGAAAAGCTACATATTAAAATTTGACATGAAAATGAAAAGATGAGAAGAGATCATAAAGTTTGAAAACACATTATGAGTATCATTGTGAAGAAAGTCAATCTCTTTCATTGCCAGTAAAAGCACAAACTGGAACAACCTCTATACACAGCTACTTAGAAGATGTATCAGTATTAAAAATGCATATACCCTTTGAAATAACAATTCACCTTCTAGGAATATATTCTATAGATACACAGATGCCAACTGATAGATATCCAGCTTCATTCCTTGGAGCACTGCTTATCGTTGCAAAATATTATAAATGCCCTATAGGTCTATTAACAAAGGACAGGTAAATCAATTATGGGCTGCCTTGCAACAAAATACTAGTCATTAAGAAACAAAACTAGCAGATCTATTTGAGCTACTATGGAAAGATAATCTTTAAAAATATCAAAATGCAGAACTGCATGTACAATATGTACTATTTGTATGATTACAGAAAAATAACAGAGATTACCCCCAGAAGGATACACCATTGACTGGTAGTTGTTACTATCTCCAGGGAGGGCAACCCTGAAGCTCCAGAACAGAGAAGGAAGGTGACTGAATACCTCTGATCCCCTTTCACCCACTCTTATTCAACATGCCAATTTCCCTTAATAGGACTAAGAGGGACTTTGTTTTTCCGTTTTTTCCTCTTGTTTTTCCTTCCTGTTTGGGGATGATTTATGAAAAGAGGGATGGTACATGGCAACTTTGTGCTGTCTTTTTCAAACCAGAAATTTCTATTCCTTTTTTACCTTTTGAATTTTTTAACCACATACATCTATCACCTCTTAACAATAAGGAGAAGTGGAACTAGAGGGTATTATGCTAAGCGAAATAAGTCAATCAGAGAAAGGCAAATACCATATGCTTTCAGTCATATGTGGAATTTAAGACACAAAACAGATGAACATGGGGGAATGGAAAAAGAGAGAGAAGGAAGGAGGCAAATCATAAGAGACTCTTAACCATAGAGAACAAACTGAGGGATGCTGGAGGGGAGAAAGGTAGGGTATAAGCAAAATGGCTGATGGGTATTAAGGAGGGAACCTTGTGATGAGCACTGGGTGTTATATATAAGTGATGAATCACTAAATTCTACTCCTGAAACCAATATTTCACTATATGTTAACTAACTAGAATTTAAATAAAAATTTGAAAAAAAAAGTAGAAGTAATTAAAAAAAAAACCAAGATTAGTGAAAATCGAATGTTTAATTTTGATTCATGAGCCTGCCCAATTTTTGCTCACTGTTACAACAGGGTCTTGGACTCCCCATATGAGACAGAGGAGGGGAAGGACAGGATGTCTGTGGAATTCATTCTTGATTTCACTTTAACAAGAGCGATTTTTTTTCAGGTTTACCTAATAGTGTTTTGAGTGGAAGATTTCAATAAAAATGGATTCTGCTGCTAGTAAGTATATAAACTGTCTCTGTAGTTCATGGCATCATGGAAGCCCTTTGAGATAATTGGTTACCTTACATTTAAGGCTACTGAGCCTCAAGTATAATTTTACTATTTCAAATTATTTCCATGGTTTGTAGTTGTTATGTCTTTATTATTTATACCTATTTTTGATGGTTTTTAGAGTTTTAGAGTTACTTGGCTTACTCTGCTTCTTGTGGGTTATTTACTATTGTGATTTCTTTGAATGCCTTCTGGTGAAATTGAGAAGTTGCAGTAATTATGCCTAAGTTTTCTTAGAAAATCCATGATCCAGTGAGATCCCCAGTTTGGCCATATGTTGTAATTTCCTGGCTCCATACTTTCTTGGTATTTGGCTTAGTTGCCTCAGTAAGTAATTATACATTTACTTTATATTTATATCAATAACCAGCATTTTATGAATCACTACATTCTGGGGAATCAGGCCAAGCAGACTTCGTAAATCAATGTGAAGATATAAATTGTAGTTTCAACCAAAGAGTGAGTATTATGAGGTAGGTCATGAATCAGAAAATAAGAGATGAATAAAAATTCACTCTGAATTTAGACATTGTCTAATTGCTAGTTCATAATCCTCCAATAGGCATGAAGCCCACAATCACATAGGTAAGCTGAGAGCAAAATAGGGTTTGTAGATTCAGCTCTTCTGTCTCCTCAACTAATGCTGAAGGTCTCAGGTTTGGTGTTGCAGGTAAGGAACAAAAGACAGGCAGGTGAGATGTCAGTTCTTCTCCTTTCTAGTCTATGCCACTATTAGTTCCGGCATTCCCAATCTGTGCATTGTAGATGGGAAGCATGTCAGAATTGACTCTACTCTCCATTAACTGTAAAGACAAACAAACAAACAAACAAACAAAAACACAAAAAACAAATCAAAATCAGAGCTGATAAATCTTGGATTTACTTCAAAATCCTTGGTGCCAGTGTTTCAAATAACAGTATTTCTTTTTTTTTTTTAATTTAATTTTATTTTTTCAGTGTTCCAAGATTCATTGTTTATGCACCACACCCAGAGCTCCATGCAGTACATGCCTTCCTTAATACCCACCACCAGGCTCACCCATAATAACAGTATTTCTTTATCCCATTTCTTTCAATAAACATCTTTTAGGTATTCACCTCACCAGGTAGGAATTGTGCCTACCAGGCCCTGGGGACCAAAGGATTAAATGCATTATGATATTTGTCTTCAAGTCTAATGATAGACACAGACAGGGAAAGGGATCACAAGAGAAGCTGTAGTGTTTTTCCTGGACTTGGGGACACAGGGTGGAGTGAGATGGAGCCTAGGGCCTGGGGGTGGTGAGGAAAATCTTCTCAAATAAAATAGATTAGATGCACTTAAATGATAAGCAGACAGAAGATGCAGAGAAGGTCCCCAGCCATGGCTAAACAAGGACGGAACTCTGATTGCTGCAAGAGCAGCAGGAAGTGAGATCAGAGAGGAGCGGGACAAGATCGGATTCTCTGGCCAGGTCTGCACCACCTATAGCCGGAAGTTAAGGAAGCTTGTGTGGGCAGCTTTTCTTCCTCTCCTACTGCAAAGCAATGGGGAAAAATGGCAGGGGTTCACTGTTCCCCAAATTAGTCTGTGCTCAGCAGTCATTGCATTACTGAAACCCTCTGACCTAAAGTTACATCAGTTCTAAATTCTATAGCTAATAATAACATGGTACAGGAGATGGGGTGGGGAGAGAAAATGGGAGAAAGAGAGAGAGAGAATGTCATCCCCATGGCCGTTTTTATCATCCCCTGAGATACCGAGCTGGGGGCTTGAGATCTGATGAGGAATCTGCAGATTCAGAAATGCTGTGTCTGCAAACTCAGTCCTGCACTCAGCTTTGCTCTGGGACTCTGGGCTTCACATAGACTTGGTGACTATAAAGCAAGAGCTGAAAAACCTCTCAAAGAGTAAATTTCATTTGCCTCTAATTTTCTGATTTTCAGTCTGCATAACAATATTCCCTCTGGCTGAAACTGCTGAGTTTTCCAAATTATATTTCTGTAGATCATCTTTTTAAAAACTACACATTCAGCACTTTCATCTTACAATGCACCCAACATTAAGGCTGTCATCTTTGCAAGCCCCAGTTTTAATCACTATTTCTCAAAAATCTGGAAGTCCACTCTCGAGGGCGGATTTACGTAGTCACACATCCATGTGACATGAGCATGGATTTTGCATTACACTTTATCGGCATTCTCGGCATCCAGAAAAGGGATCTTTTTTAGAGTAGGAATTTAATAGGTTGAAAAAATGAAGCACATGGTGTTCCCGGTAAAATTAGGTAGTTGCATTGGATTAACTGTATATAACCATCTGGATCCAGAATTAGCCATCCAGGGTAGACACCTACCTGTTATCAACCTACCACCTGCAGTGGGGAGAGGGACACTTGGAGACTATCCAAATCAGTTTCCAAATTCCTAAGCAGGAATAAAAACAGAAGTGTATTTTGTCAGACTGGAAAATGTCATTTTGAAAACCGTAATTGTGGCCTGCATTTTCCCCAACAAATTATAGTAGACATCCAGAGGCAGGTGCTTGTGTCTTTATTCAGCATAAGGACATTACAGGAAAGAGGCGAGCTAACCCTTGTATAGTTCTCTCCAAGAACTCCAGCTACACCTCCAGCAAGTCTGGAAACCAACAGACTTGTAAGAATCCAGCCAAAGGATCCCTTAAGAAGTGATTAGGGAAGACCAATAACTGTCTTTCAAGAGTTCTGCTGAGCTCAGCTACTGAGATTTTGCTTGGAATTACAATCAAATTTGAATCTCTCCATTAAGAGATAAAGACGTTAATGTATCTTAAACTTGTCTTCTCTTCCTCCTCCTGTCACCGTCCCTGCCTTCCTGGCCAAGATTCCTTTAAGGTAATGGGAAAGAGTCATCATTTATTGTTTCAGGTGCTCGGTTCAGACAAAACTCCTTTTACTTTGTCCCTGGGGGTGCTTTCCTGTTTGGAAAGAGTGCTGTCTGAAAAAAACAGAATAAACCCATCTGCTTATTGTTCATTTTCCTCTCTGTGAAGACTGTCTTCTTATTCCATGTCTCTCATAGTCTCTGGTCCAAAAATCGTGGGATGACAGGATCATTGCCATACTTCCTCATGTTCTACCTTGTCTGGTAAAATGCTATGGAAACCACAGGGGGGAAAAAAAAACCCAAAACCCTAAAATCATAAAATGGCCTCCTTCGCTTTACTATTTTATAATGTAGTCACTATGATATATTATAGCATTGTATAGTTACTGTAGCCAATTATAAATCTCCAAAGGGTATCTTAATTAAGAAGAAAATGTCCTTGTTTTCCACACCAATTATAATAAGAAACACTGGCAATGAATGTGAGTAAAAACAGCTTGTCAAGATCTAGGGCTAAAGCTTAAAGAGCTTTACAATGCCTTTATACAAATACAAATTCTTTACAGTAAAGTCCATCTGAAGGGTTATTCTATATTCATTAAAACACTGTGAAGGGGCACCTGGGTGGCTTAGTTTGATGAGCATTTGAGTCTTGATTTCAGCTCAGGTCATGATCTCAGGGTTGTGAGATGGAGCTTTCTGTCAGGCTCTGTGCCCAGCAGGGAGTCTGCTTGAGATTCTCTCTCTCTCTTCCTTTGCCCCTCCCGACTCCTGCACTCTACCTTGCTCTAAAATAAATAAATAAATCTTTTTTTAAAAAGTGAAAATTTTAAAGTTACTACCTACATTAATATCTCTACCTTTTTTTTAATTTAAAAATATTTTACCTGTTATAATGCATATAGACCAAGTAAATTAATTAGAAAGCATCATCTTAGGGAAAAAAATCCCTCAATTTTGGAAATTTCCAGCTCTGTTAGCATGTTTCCATTATCATACAGTAATACATATAGTTAACTATTATAGGTAATATTTATTGTTTGTTTATTATGTGGCAGATCTTGTCCTAGGCATTGTATAAGTATTACTGTGTTTATTTTCACATCGACCTTATGAGATAGGCGCTCTCATTGTTTTGCCCATTCTACAGAGGAGTATATTGAGACACAAAGATTTGAAAATCCATTACAGTTCTCATGGACAGCAAGTGGCCATGCTGAAAGACCTAGTCTCTGACCCCAGCCTGTGCTCTAATCCACTTGAATATACTGTCTCTATTTCAAATGCAGCCTAAGGAGTGACCCACACCCATTAGTACTGGTTAACTTTTCAGAATGACATAAAGAATGTCTTGGAGGATGAGGCTAATGGTTCCAGGACTCTGGGTTTCTCATACCAGCAAAACATATGCACTTTTTCAAAGCCAAGGACATCAGGTTTCTAATTCTTTATTTTGGTTGAGAGAGAATTTTTTTAAAAACACACCCATCCATTATTACTCTGTTGCCTAAGAGAAGAATATTTAATATCAAAATGTTGGAAAGATATAATATCAGAATAAATTTACCTTCATGGAAATTTCACTACACCAACCTTCTATTTTATCTTTCTTCTATGGACTAGAAAAAAAAGTCATTTTTTATGGATTCGTTAGCATTAATCCATAGATCCTTTTCCAAAAACTTCTGGTTTAGGTTATATAGTACACACTGTCTTTTTCTGTCCTCCTCCTTCTTAGTATTTTTTCCTTTTCTTCCTCCTCCTTCCCCAACTCCCTATCCCTCCCCTCTTCTTCCTGCCCTGTCCTCCTTCTTCTTTTCCTCCACCTGCTCTCCTCCCTTCTCCCACTCCTTCTTCTTCCATCTCTTCCTTACTTTACTAGTGATGGTCACCAAGAATATGGTCAATAGAATCCAACAGGAAGAAACAAAGGACCAGAACCTAGAAAACCTACAGACTGAGTAATCATTCTGTGGATCCTCAAAAATTAATAATAATGGATGAACAGTAACTCAGGTACCCTACCTCACCACAGAATAAATTGTTATGCCATTCCTGTGATATCTCTTTGGCTCTCTCTGTTTTATCTTCCTATGTGCAGGATTTTTTCCCCTACCCTTCTTCAAATTTTCCCAATTTCTAAATAACTTTCCTGAAATCAGTTCCTTTATCACAGTGTCACCATTTATAACATACCCTGTCACTGACTCCCATCTGCCTTCTGCTTTGACCCTCCTCGCCCCTCATGTGGGGTAACTCTGAGGCACATCCATACACCATTTCCCAGAGTTTCCCAATGAGACAGAATTCCAGTTGTCTTCAGTGGTAACTTATTTCATAACCTATGCCTCATCAGTTTCCTTCCCCCATCGCCTGTGCTTCAGTTTTTCGTGGGGTTGCTTTTCCAATAAGCCACTTACTCTTGAATCCTTATCTCAGCGTGTGCTTCTAGGGGAAAATCAACTAAGATACCATCTTAACTGTTTTCAGAGTGATATTGGTCATTACTAAAAATTAGATCCCAAGAAAATGAGTGCCATAGCAAATGAACTTTATAAAAGTGAAACAAAATGGGGCACCTGGGTGACTCAGTAGGTTAAACATCTGACTCTTGATTTTAACTCAGGTCATGATCTCTGAGTCATGAGATCAAGCCCCATGTGGGGCTCTACGCTCAGCAGGGAGTCTGCTTGAGGGTCTCTCTCCCTCTCCCTTAGCCCCTCCCTCACCACTCCCTCTCTCTCGCTCTCTCTCAAATAAATAAATAAATCTTAAAAAAAAAATAAAAGTAAAACAAAGAAACTGCCTTTCTAGGAGAACTGAACAGAAGTCTATAAAACAGACTGGGACTCACCCTGACCTTCAAGCAGCTCCCTAGAAGTCATTGCTTTTTGCTGAGTTACTTACCATTGTCTCTTGATGTTGTTTCATTTCAGACATTTCACAAAGAACCAGTTTGAGAACCTGAGTTGAGATCATGTGTCAGCTGATGTGAAACACTCCAACTGTACTAAGATGGACCCAGAAAGTTAACAAGCATTTCAGGAAGTCTGGTGGCTGTGAATATGAATGAATGCTTAAAACTTTCCAGTTCTCTGCTGAGTAATTCATAAAAGACCTTCCAAAAGCCTTGATTCACTGCCCTCCAAAAATGAATTTTCATGATGGATAGAAGCCTTTTTGATCTACAACACCATTTTTTTTCTGGTATTAGTGAGCAAAGTGGGCATCCCATGTCTGGACATACTTGGTTATGCAAGAACTTAAATTGTAATGCCCCCATTAACATTCACTGCTGTTTTGTGAATAGCACATTCAAGATCTTTTGCCTTCATGAAACCGAATGCATCCATCATAAATTCACCTTGGGTTGCTAAGTTTGAAAAGGCCATGCGATGCCTCATCTCCTTTGATTTTTGAACTACATGAAATAAATGTGAGATAGTTCAACTAGAGTAACAGAATCCCCAAAGAGGGGATGAGGCAAGCCTCCCCTTTTCTCTTGGCCAGTTTCATTCAATTTGGGTTTTCTTCTACAATTTCCAAAATAGAACCCATTTCGTCTAGCTGTAAAGACTAACACCCCATTCAAAACAATTCCATTTCTTGTCATTTTTTTTTTCCATTTTATTGACCACTGAGCAACTACTGACCTGAATCTTAAAATAAAGGATTGCCATGTCAGTAGTGAGTCACTGTCTTGGAAAGGAATTGAGGAAAACAAGTGACTCAACGTGCCTGGAGGGATGAACTAACATGGTGCCTACTACAAACCCAACTTCTGAATGTTGGAGACAAAAGGACTGCCCTAGAGTCTAACCCAGATGTGCTTTTTACTCCTGGAAAGTTGCTTTGACACCAACCTGATCCAGTCATTGTGCTTTCTCTTATGCATACTGTTTTAGATGGAAATTCCCAGGTGATGACGTTAAGAAGCTACTCAAGAACAATTTAAGATTACATAACTCAAAATGGGGTAGTAAAAAGAACTTTTACATTTATTGCTTCGTGTCTTAGTGAACCATTTCGCACAATTGTTCCAAACTCAAATTGGTCACTTATGACAAATAAGCAGTACTTTTGAACAAGTTTTGTTCTCTTTTCTGAAACTCTATCTAACATTTGAGGTTGTGATGAGCTAAATAGAGTCTCTGACTCAAGGCAAAATTGCCTTCTGTTAGCCTTGACATTAGAGCAGTTAGAGGAAGGAGGCTTCATGTTCTGAAGTTGTCAAGGGAAGAAAACAAACCACTTAAACCTATGACTAGTTACCAGCTAGAACCTGTTATAATAATCACACAATCTTTCGTGAAAATCAATTACGTGCAAGGCATTTGAATTCAGTCTCTCTAATTCTCATAGCAACCAAGCAAGTAGGGGTTATTATCACTCAGTCTTAGATAAAAATCAAGACTCCAAGAGGTTACATGTGCCCCAAAGCCAATAGCAAATAAATATGGAGTTTATTTTTTAATTTTTAATTTTTTAGATTTTATTTATTTATTTGCCAAAGAGAGAGACAGAGAGAAAGAGAGAGAGAGAGAGCACAAGCAGAGGTGAGGGGCAGGTGGAGGGAGAAGCAGCCTCCCCTCTGAGCAAGGAGCCAGATTTGGAACTGGATCCCAGGGCCCTGGGTTCAGGACCTGAGCAGAAGGCAGATGCTTAGCCAGCTGAGCCACTCAGGTGCCCCTAAATACAGCAACTTATATATGAAATCAAGTCTTATCAATTCTGAAACCCATACCCAATCCACTACTCATCTATTGTTTTCTACTTGACTTTGTAGCATACTTTAATGAAATGAAATTTACCTGGAGCCCTGAGATGTTAAAGGGATAAAAGAGGAGTGGTTCCTGTTGAATTGAGAAAGCCTGAAGCTTTAGTGTAGAGGTTCTTTCCCCGCTATTTCCCAACCCCCTCTGCAACAGCGCCAGGGGCATTTATGGAAAGTCAGGGCTCTGTGGAAGCCCTGTATTACGGCTTTTGTCACAGCAACAGCCCCCACAGTAAAAGTGAGCACCCTCTTATGTATCAGGGGATCACATATAGATGCTTCCAACACAAGCCCACCACACCTTCCAAATCAATGGAACTTTCTTTCCACCCCCTGCCATGAGCTTTAAAGTCATAGGTCTCTGTGGATTAATGTTTAATTAGTCCACATTTTTTATTTTAATTTCTGTCTCTAAATTCCAAACTCCAAATATTAAAGAAGAATATTAATAAAAGGCCATGTAAACACAATAGTCAACAAAAAAGAAAAGAGAAAGATCTCATTTAACAAACGTGGTGCAACACCTGAAAAGGTGACATGATTTACATTTTTTAATATTTTATGCCCATACATGGTATACACACACACACACACACACACACACAGCATATACATATGCTACATGTATATAACATGTGTTTCAAAATATAGTACAATTGCACGCAGATAGAAAAAGCAAAATTAAACTCTCTTGTGTTTCTTGATGCATTAAATATGAAATTAGGAAAACTACCTCTCTGCTAAGGAACTCTCCCCCGGCAATATGGCTCAGGGCAGAATGATGTTATTTTAAATTCTCCTCTCATTAGAAGGAAAAAGAGTTTGCTTCTTCAGAGTTTGTATTTATACCAGAGCTCAACTGGCATTTTCATCATGGTGTTTATGAATCGTAATACAGTTCCACTGCAGTTTCTGACACACTCATTAATTTGTTCCCAGCGGCGGTTCATTACCAACATCACAAGCAAAACACGCGCCCTCCCTGGGCACTGAGGTTCCACCGGAAATTAAGCAGACAGGGCTGCGGAGCTCCTCAGAGCAGAGCCAGCCGGCTTCATCTCTCCTGGCAGGCTGGAGGCAAGGCAGCAGCCAGAATAAAAGGCACCCTTGCTTCTGAGTCTTGAGCTGGAGGGGAGCAGTGATTCCTTGAGAAGAATGGGATCTTGCTGTCTCCCTTCTCGATGATGTGCCTCCTCTGATCGGCCTGCTTCAGATGGGTGAAAGCAACAGCTTCAGAGTTTGAGTGCAGCGAAGACTTAGGAACTTTCCATTCCTCTGACTGTGGTTCTGCTCCCTGTGCTGACCCTCCCGATCTGGGGAAGTCTGAGCTCGGAGTTTGGCGCTGCCCAAATCTCCTCTGAGAGCTATGAAGTAAGCCAACAGATTCCACAAGAACAGAGTCTCGTTCTTTTGCTTTCCAGAAAGCCCTATTTTTGCAGGAACAAAGTGTTTGAATAAGCTAGGCTGAAGAAGAAAATGAGGAGTTGTCTAGTTCTCTGTCAGCAGTGTCCCAGGTCCCCTGTCCATGGTGTGCAGTGCCCTGCTGAGCGTCACAAGACCTGGGTGACACCATGAGCAGCCAGGTGGCTGCTGGCCACCTCAGTAAGTCCTTCTGAGGTTCACTTGCTTTGTTCACACTGTCCAGTTCCGTATATCTGCTCCATGTACTGGCAAAGTCACTGAGGAGTGTAGATGAGGCAGGACATGGGAATCCTTTGGGAAGTCTGCATAAGACACTGTATGGTATGGATGGAGACCAGAATGTCTGGGTTCGAATCAGAACCCCGCTACCCTGGAGAAACCATGTGAGCCCTTGACCTGCAGCTCTGTCATCTACAAAATCAGGATAGCAAAAAGATTCAGGAAAAGAAGACCACACAGGGGCCCTTCTGAGTGGTAAATGAGTTATTTGAATGAGATCCACTTTTGTTCAATTCTGAAGTGAGGTACAAATATGAGTTTTGTGACTCAAAGCAGAACGGGAGGAGAGCAGCTTCCCACAGACACTACTCTGCAGGCTCTCAAGACCTCCACACCCCACCAACCCAAGGCCTTACAGGAACATTTTAACCTTTTCTCATCAGTGAGGCCTCAGGGTGTAGATCAGGGGACTTGAAATATCTGTTAAAGGCGGTCTTCCAGGGTCTTAGCCAAAGCCATGAGTATCACCCTTGATCCCAATCTCCCGCCTCACATCGGATCCATCAGCAAACTTGGTCAGCCCCATCTTCAGAACGTCTCCAGTCAGACCACACTCCATGACATCACAGTTTCCAAGCGGTCTAAGCCACCATCCTCTACCGCGGAAACTGAGAAAGCCTTTTAACAAGCTTCCTAATTCTACCCTTGTTTCCTCCTGTCTGTCCTTTTCACAGCAGCCCGAGTGACCCTTGTTAAAACATTAAGTGAGATCTCATCAGCCTCCTGCTCAAAACCTGGGGTGGCTTCAAGCAGAGTGAAATGCACAATCCTCCTCAGAGCCAGAGGGATGCTGGTGATCCCTGCCCACACTGTCTCCATGAGTGGAGCCCCTTGCACCCCTTCTCTCTGCTCTCTCTGCTCCAGGTGCACCTGCTGCCTCTCCCTCCCTGAGAAAACACACACACACATAAACACACACACAAGCATACACACACACACACACACACACACACACATGCTCCTGCCTTGGAACAGTTCACTGGCTATTCCCTCTGCCTAAAACCTCCTTTCTGGGGCAGCACCAAGAGGTCACATTCTTTCTTTGGTAGGGTCCTGCTGAAACATCCCCCTTGCGGAAAGGCCCTCCCTAATCCCCTATTTTACCACCCTATTTAAAATAGCCTACACATATTCACATGTATGTACATGTACTTTCCCATCTTCTTCCCTGCTTTCTCTTTTAGATACTTCTCGTAAGTATTTTTCCTTTAGATACTTATCGTCACCTTCTATACTTTTAGATACTTATCATATCTTTTTTCCTTTATATATTTATCGTCACCTTCTATACATCCATTTGTTTATTTTTCTATATATCTGTTCTTTCTTCAGGCCCTTGATTAGAAAAGAAACTTCAAAAGAGCATAGAATTGGTCTGTTTAATTCACTATTCTATCCCTGGTGTCCAGAATAGTGCATGATACAAATTAGTTGTTTAATAAGTACTTATAGAAATGACAGTATGAATGAATTAGTTCAGACATCGGAAGTCATCAAAGTGCACCAAGATGGCGCTACTAAAACAAGAATTGACTTTGATGGTGCAGAAGGCGGTCATGACTTCAGCTAGCAGGTCCCAGGGGACAGACAGCTACATTAACTTTGGTGTCATGAGAACAGCCCTGGGTGGTATGGCTAAATCTTCCGTGATCCTGTTAAGAGGCACCTCCCTCAGCAGGATGCCCCACCTCTTAAAATTTATTACCAAGCAACGAGGCTAAGTGAATACTTTACCTATGTTCTTCTCCACGCTAGTGTTGATGTGCTTTCAATATTCCATCCCTCTTGCTTCCTCAGCTAGGTCTCAGACAACAATTTCATGCCGCACAGAATATGAATCTCACAGGTGAATTTCTATCCAGGGTATAGTTCTCCCACTCTTGATGTGGAGAAAAATGTAAAAAAGCTACGGTAAGAAGTTCCTTCTGAGGCTGAGAGCAGCCAGCAAAAAAGCAAGAAAGAGTTGGAAAAACTTTTTTAAGAGATGGAAAAATAAGTAAACATTCCTACCTCGTTTTCTTTACAAGTTACATAGTATTCAGTAGAATGTGTGCACCACAATTTATTCAGCCCTTATTTTGTTGATGTATTTTGCAGCTTACTTCCCATTTTCCTCCTCTGAAAAACTGCAGTGCTCTAATACTTATATCAGTACCTTGGGTGCCTTCATTTCTGTATGCAAAATTCCCTAAAGTGGGATTACTTGGACAAAGGGGAGCAGCATTTTTTTTTTAATTTTAGGGAATATTTCTAGATATTGTGGTAGCAACTGACTGTCCCTCCAGAAATGTGTGACAGTATACCCTCATCTTCCTCTCCATCCCCGACAAAAGTCTCACCACATTGGATTGTAAATCTGATAAGCGAAAAAAAATGTAATTCATTTTTAAATTTGCACTTTCCTGCATGTGACTAAGCATCTTTTCCTGAATTTATGGACTTTTCCAGTTCTTCTTTTCCAAATTGTCTATTCCTACTTAGTGGAGTATTTGTCTTTATTTATTTTATTTTTTGCCTTTTAATTGTGTCAACTGAAAGATCTCTTGGAACAGTAGGACCCATACTCTTTACTTGTTGATTCTGTTGTAATTATGTTCACCAATATATAGTTCCCATTTTCACTTTACTGATGTTATATTGGCCATCCTATTTCTTATAATATTTATATAGTGGAGTATCTCTATGTTATGATGTTTTCTGAGATTCCCATCTTGTTTAAAAATGTTCCATCGTCCCAGAGTTACAAAAATATTCCCCTTTCATTTGTTCCAAGGTTATTATTTTTGTTTTCATTTATTTCTTTAATTCATCTTGAATTTATATCTGTGTGTGGAGTAAGGAAGGAATCTCATGTTTTTTTTCCATATGGGCAGCAATTTTTTTTTTTTTTTAAAGATTTTTATTTATCCATTTGACAGAGAGAGATCAGAAGTAGACAGAGAGGCAGGCAGAGAGAGGGACGGAAGCAGGCTCCCCGCTGAGCAGAGAGCCCGATGTGGGACTCGATCCCAGGACCCTGAGATCATGACCTGAGCCGAAGGCAGCGGCTTAACCCACTGAGCCACCCAGGCGCCCTGGGCAGCAATTTTTATCTGGTATAGTCCATAAACTATTCCTGAGTTAAATACAGTCTTAAATTACCAAAATGCCAACAACCTTTTTCACAGGACTGGAACAAAGAACCCTACAATTTGCAAAGAACAAAACAAACAAACAAACAAACAAAAAGACCCCACCCTAAATAGACAAAGCAATCTTGAAAAAGAAGAACAAACATGGCGGCATCTCAATCCCAGGTTTCAAGATATACTACAGAGCTGTAGTAATCAAACCACTGTGGTACTGGCACAAAAATAGACACATTGATCAGTGGGACAGAGTAGAGTCCAGAAATAAACCCATGCTTTTATGGTCAATTAATCTATAACAAATGAGGCAAGAATATGCAAGGGGAAAAGATAGTCTTTTCAACAAATGTATTGGAAAAACTGGATAGATGCATGCAAAAGAATGAAACTGGATCACTTTCTTACATCACACACACACAAACTACAACTTTAGTCAAACTTAACTAAAGTTATAAATATGATCCCAAAACCATAAAACTCCTAGAAGAGAGTAGAGGTAGTAATTTCTTTGACATTGGCCATAGAGACATTTTTTAGGTATGTTTCATCTGGCAAGAGAAACAAAAGCAAAATTAACTATTGCAACTACACCAGAACAAAAAGTTTTTACACAGTGAAGGAAACCACCAAAAAACCAGAAAGGCAACCTAGTGAATGAGAAGAGAGATTTGCAAAATGATATATCTGATAAGGGGTTAATATCCAAAATATGTAAAGAACTTGTACAACTCAACACCAAAATAATGAAGCAATCCATTTAAAAAATGGGCAGAGGACCTAAATAGACATCTTTCCAAAGAAGACATACAGATGGCCAACAGACACATGAAAAGATGTTCAACATCACTAATCAGGGAAATGCAAATTAAACCCACAATAAGATATCACTTCAGACCTGTCAGAATGGTCAAAATCAAAAACACAAGGATGTGGAGGAAAGGGAACACTTATGCACTGTTGGTAGGATTGCAAATTGGTGCAGCCACACTGGAAGACAGTATGGCGGTTCCTCAAAATATTAAAATAGAATTACCATGCAATTCAGTAATTCCACTCCTGGATACGTAATCAAAGAGAACAAGACTTAACCAAAAGAAAACAAAAACCTATATCAAATAGATATATGCACCCCAGTGTTTACTACAGTCAAGATATAGAAGTAACCCAAGGGTCGATTAATAGATGATTGGATAAAGAAAATATGACACATACACACATATACACACATGCACACACACACACACACACACACACACACACCCTGGAATATCACTCAGCAGTAAAAAGAATGAGATCTTGCCATTTGCAAAAAAAAAAAAAAAAAAAAAAGATGGGCCAAAAGAGTATAATGTTTAGTGAATAATGTCAGAGAAAGACAAATACCATATGATTTCACTCATATGCAGAATTAAGAAAACAAAACAAATGAACAAACAAAAAAGGAGACAAAAAACCCACAGATTTTTAAATATAGAGAACAAATTGGTGGTTGCCAGGGGAAGGTGGGAGGGAAGGATGGGTGAAATAGATAAAGGTGATTAAGAGTACACTCATCTTAAAGAGTACTGGGAAATGCATAGAAGTGTTGATTAATTAATTAATTAAAAATGAATTATATTTGGATAAAAGAAGAAGAAAAAAATGCAGTCTTGGTCACATGATAAGTTCCCATATTAACCTGGATGTAATTTCTGTTTTTCTAGGGGCCCTAAAGAAAGCAACTTCCCTGAGAGTCATTAAGATCACCTGACATAAAATGTAATTTGTTGACCAACCCTGACTAGATAGTGCTCCATATACTTTGTCAAACTTCCAAGCACCGAGTTCTTTTATTTAGTTTTATGTTCATTTGAGCTCCTTGATCAGATGCACCAGACATGCTCCTAAATACTTCTTACAGATTTCTTTTTACTCCTTATATTAACCCTGTAAGGCAACTATTACATTTATTCCTGCTCTGTATATTAAGAAACTGAAAACTAGAGATTTTAATTGCCTCCAATGACAAAGGTGACAAATGTTGGGGCTGAGATTTGTGGCTTCCAGTCGTATCCCAGGGTCCTTACCCTTAACAGCTCAAGCTACTAACAATGCTATTTTGTTTTTGTGTCTTAAATACTCCACTAACCACAATACAGAAGGTACAGAGTGAATATTTGTCGTACTGGATTCAACTGAATTATTCTCCTATAACAGATTAGAATAAATTTGTCTTCTTTTACTATCTCTGATGGAGACCCAAATAGTCTCCATCTTCCTTTATGTGCCTGCAAAAACTCCAGCCTAAAATAAACTGAAATGAGTGGAATTTAGATACCAGAATAAGTGTTCAAACCCTCCTGATTGGGCTATATCTTTGGCTTAAAAAATAATAATAAAACAATTTTTCATACTGTAGTCATAACATTCAGAAATAATGACTTGAAATGAGTTTGCTTCTTGAAAATTCTGAGTAATTTCAAAACAGGGTAATTTCAGTAACTGCAAAGGAACAGCTCTAATGAGTTCTGCTTAGAGAATCTTCTTCTCACCAGGAAATGATTGAAGACAAGGAGATAACCTCTCATTAATTCCTTACTAACTATTTTAATCGGGATTACATCACTGTCTCACTCCAAGCACAGACAACTGCCAGCAGGCTTTGGTGCTCAAATTCATTAAGATGAGAAGATGGAAACGTCTGGACAGCCAGAGGGGTTGTTTCTGTGATCCCCACCCCACCATGGGTGCTGTATTTGGCGAAAATATGACACCCTCATTTCTCAGAGTGGCGATTTCCACTTCTAGTTTATTGCCACGCATCCCTCAAAAGCTTGGCACAAACAGCTTCTTTCAATGAGTTCGCAAATGCCTGCACTGTGGCCGCAAGCACCAAGCCCTGCCGGCAGGGCTGTCAGACAGACAAAATAGCTCCTACACTGGGACAGAGCCACCGCTCAGCATGGCCATGGTGGGCTCCCATCTCCAAGGGCATGGAGGATTCTGTCTCTTCAGGTTCATCATTCTGCAGGTGGGTCTGGTCCATTCCCATTGCCCAGAGCTTCATGGAATCATGGCCAGAGCATAGGAAAATTTTGTCTCTATATGTCAGGGGGTGGGGAGTGGTGAGGGGGCGACCCCATTCTGTCCGAGAGAAAATCACCAAGGGAAAGCAGAGCCCCAGGTGGCTTGAGATTCCTTTGTAGCCAACACTGTAGCTATCATCCTATTTAAGCAATAACCCTGCAGAAGCCCCCTCTCCCACCAATCCACATACACAAGGTAGAGCCTTTCTGCTTCAGAATGCCGCACACAGCTTAGGGCAGAACGAATCATGGTCACAGAAACTGGTCCAGAGATTGGTGCACGTGACCTATGTAGAGCCAATGAAATACATACAAGCATCCTTCTGGGAGGTCCCTGATATAATAAAGGGTCCTAAACACGGGGGAGCAGGTACCTGGCTTTGACTTCGCGTCTCCCCCACTCAGCCAGCCACTGTGGGAATGTCATTTAGTGTGTCTCAACGTCAGTTTATTTTTGGAATAGGGATAAGCTACATACTGTGGAAGAAATAAACATAAAAGGAGTTATTATACCTAATGTACTTACATAGTAAATCCCAAATTAAAAGTATTCATTATTATTACTATTGTTTCTTCCCCTGAGATTTTGAGGGGAGAAATTCTCACCTTTTTCTATGGGATTTCAAGCTCAGAAAATGTATGAGCTGGAAAAGCCACAGTCAACTTCAGTCTGTGAGGGAAACATTTGTCTGAAAATAAAGCCAACAAGGAGATTTGTTATTTAAGAGAAGGTAAGAGAGATGTAGAGAGTGGAACTGGTCCTGGTGCTTATTATTTGCAGGACAGATCAAGCTGTGCCAGAAACAAGCCTTGTTCCATGATGTTCTCTTTTTGGTATGCCTGTTGGATTTGGGTTTTCTGGAATTTTCACCCCAAGAAGTTTTAGTTGCTTCTCTCTCAGTGGTGGGCCTCTGAATAATTCTGGACTGACTATGGGTCTACCTGTTGCAATGAACCAAAGCCTGGAGAGAAAGGCCCGGATTGTTCTTCCACAATCCTATTCCTGGAAGTAAAGGGCCTGAAAACTGATGCAGAGAAGATGTGGGCTTTTGAATGTAATACAGAGTTGCCTGGGGCCCCATTCCTCCAAATTTGAAAGAATAATATTTCACAGCTTCTAAAACATCTGCATGAATTAGCAGGTGGGCAGAGTACATACAGATGAGCTAAAAAGAAGCAACCTACAAGGAATTACATAATCTTGGGTCTGAGTGCTCACCTACTGGGACATTCGGGGCCTTCCCAGGATAGGGAGGAGAAAAGGCAGTCAGGCCACATCTGGGTGGGTTCAAAGATCATGACCCCAGTAAGATAGGCACAGGTCCATCTGTGTTAATCTGCTCAGAACCTAGAACTTTGCTAAAATTCCAGCATCAGACTGTAGAAATCAAGCTCATCCTCTCTTCCTTTCTGAACTAAAAATGGTTCCATTCACAGCCTCTAAATGCATTATTTTTAAAGATATTTATTGATTTCCTTCCTTATTTAGAATGAATGGAGGGGAGGAGGCAAAGGGGGTTGGAGAGAGAGAATCCCAAGCAGATTCTGAGCTGAGCTGAGCACAGAACTCAATGTGGGCTCAATCTCATGACCTAAGCAGAAGTCAAGAGTCAGAAACTTAACTGACTGAGCCATCTAGGTACCTTCAAATTTATTTTAAATGCCTCATCGCTTTGGTTAGGCCATTGCTTTGACCAAAAATGTGCACGTATGTGTGCACACATTCACACACACACACACACACACACGTAAACACAAACATACACATCCCACTGCTATACAGTTTCTAAATTTTCCAAAACTTGTAAAATATAGTTTTCCTTCTTCAAATCTTCTTGAATGATTTCAGCCCACAGAGTTCTACCCTTTCCATGAAATCCCACCAAACAAATCAATATTTCTTCAGCAACACATGTGTGAGATCCTGTTCCTACAGGCAAAGGGAGAGAAGCAGTGAAAATGCAAGGTCCTGCCCAGTTGTGTGCTGGGAATGTTTAAGGACTTCCTCCAAAAATCCACTAAGAATAGAGTCTGATTTGTAGCACTTGTCAATTTCCATGCTGTAAATACATCCACGATGGCCAATTTTAAGCTACCAACATGCATTGATAAAAAAAAATAGGTAGTAGTACACCATTATACAGTTTTCTACCCTATAAATACAATAGGTTTAAATAACTTTCAGGGCATGGGTAAGAATAAAATATAAAAAAAGCAACTAAAAAGTGATTATGCTCATTTATTACTTTTTTCCCCAATATGACTCACTTAATTTTAAACATATAAAATTTAATTTTAATAACAACTGTATTTTAAAACCAAATCTCAAAATTCCTAGAAATTTAAGAGTTGGCTCCTGGGACCCAATGCAAGCTGGATATAGCACACTACTGTCCTTTCTTTAATGGCACTTATCTTTTAGAAGGAGATACTGAAAATAAACAAAAACATTAAATAATAAACGAAACAACAAATAATGTAAAATAAATATATAATAAAAAGTCTGATTGTAATAAATATGAAGAAAAACAAAGCGGACTATTGAGCATCAGTAAGATGGGAGTTTTATTTTAGGTAGAGTGAACAAGAACATCTCCAAAGAGTACCAGCCCTTCATTTAAATGAAGTAAGGGAGTAACCAATGAGAAAGTCCAGAAAAGTACATTCTAAGTAGAGAGAACAGCATGTGCAAAGAGCCCCGAGAGAAGGGCGATATTTATGCATTCAGGAAATAGCAAGAAGGTGAGTGTGGCTGCAGTGGAGTGTAGGATCCTAGGACAGGTGGTTGACCAAGGTCCAGATCATGTGGAACCTTGTAAGCCCTAGTGAGGATTTGCTCTTTCAATCTCAGTAGTAGGCTAAGAAGCCGTTGGAAGCATTGTCCTTGAGAAATACTCTGTAGACCACATACCCAATTTTAACTTCTCTAGTAACCACATTCAAACAGCAAAAAGAAACTGGTCAAATTAATTTTGATTATATTTAACCTGACATTTTGAAAATATTATTATTTCAACGTAATTGTGCTTGATCTCAACAATTTTTAACTGGTATTCGAAAAAGAAGTAGGTCTTTCACTATTTTACAAACGATACCCTTTTTCTTTCATGTTTTATTCAGGGGATTTCAGTTCCACCAGTTAATCCTTGTTGAGAAACCTCTATTGATTTAATTCAATATATTCCTACCTCTGGATTCTGTGAGAAACTTGAGAGACATGATCTTCTGCCCATATTGTACCAAAATATCACAATTTGTGGCAATTAAACTCTGTTGGAAGGAACACAATGTCATTAGGCACTTTTAGCCCCCACAGTGAGGCGAACAATAATGGGCAGTTAGATGTCCCTCTCAGATCTTCACATAATGTCTGCCTCTCTCAGGGTCTCAGTGGAATGTGGCTCATGCATGGGAGCCTGAATCCTGCTTTTATGTTGTAGAGCAGTAAATGCTTAACTTAAACAGCCTCTTCATTCTCTTTCTAAAAATACAGTGTCTTGGCACCCATATTTCTATTGAATTGCTGTCAGGTAAGGCTTTGCCCAAGGTCAACATAACAAGCCTCTCTGCCAGCTACCACAGCTGACTTTAATACAGTCGAGGATTTATGTCAGATTCCAACCACTAAAGATTGAGCTGATATTTGTAGGTATTTGGCAGAGGCATTAGTATTTCTGTCTGTGAAGAATTCAACACCTTATTAACTATTCGGAGGAATCATTTACCCAGTGGGGAAAAGTACCCAGTTGAGTTAGGGATTCCTCACTGCCCAGCATAGGCAATGTTCTAGAAATCTCTACTGCATTCTGCATGGAGAAATTAACCAGGGTGGCACATTACTTTGATTCCTAGTGAATCTAACTACATAAACATGAAGATTTCAAAAAGCAACATTAGGAGAACAGAGAGAACAACCATGCTTCCCTGTGAGATCCCTCTGTGAAGGCCCCCAGGAATAATTTTCTTGGAAGGAGGTGAATGATGTCCTGTTCTTCCAAAGAATATAAAGTCTGGCCCATTCTCCAGCATGTATTCCAACAGTAGCAGTGGTGGAGGCCTCCTTTGGGAAAGCTGCTCTCTCTCTTTAAATGGAAACAGCCTCAGAAGGAAAGCCACAACATGATACATTGTGATACATATGGAAGTCAGAAGAGGGCATGGAGCAAAGTGAAAAGGAAATCTGAACGGTCAGTTAAAAAAAAAAAAAAAAAAAAAAAAAGGTAGCCAATGGAACTATTCAAACAGAAATACAGAGCTCTTTTAAGCACCAGGGATGGAAACTGAATCATGCTCAGTTTGCTTGCTGCATATGTGCTTTATGATTATCAAATGGTGAGGCTAATGTTAATCCTAGGCATGAAGTCCTACAAGGGAAACAGAGGCAACTACTGCAGTTGGAATCTTATGGTCAATAAATATATGACTCTTTTTAGAAAAAAAGCAGTTAATTTTTTCCTCAATCATGTTGAGTAATTACCCATGACTACACCAAGAAAAAACTGACAGACTCTGATTTGGGCAGCTTTGGGGAGGTAAATCAGTTCCTATAGGTCATGAAGCATACCCCACAGTGGCATTGTGCCTTTTTCAATGACTATGCCCCAGGAGACCCCAAGCTCCCGGATGCCAAAGGTGAGAACTGTTAATCTATTTTTATATATTTCCAACTTCTCAGAATATTTTTATGCACAAAGCCAATCCTCCAAAGTAAGCCTAACACAGAATTATGACTATTATTTTTATCACTATTATAGAAATTTCCCATAAGAACTATAAGAAATGGAGATCTGAGTTTAAATAGTTGAGCATTTGTTGAGGTCTCTCTTTTCCATCCACACTTAAGTCTTTATTCGAGATTTCTGTTTAAGACACTGATCTTGGGGCGCCTGGGTGGCTCAGTGGGTTGAAGCCTCTGCCTTCGGCTCAGGTCATGATCCCGGGGTCCTGGGATCGAGCCCCACATTGGGCTGTCTGCTCAGTGGGGAGTCTGCTTCCTCCTCTCTCTCTGTCTGCCTCTACTTGTGATCTCTGTCAAATAAATAAATAAAAATGTTAAAAAAAATTTGAAAAAAAAAAAAAAAAGACACTGATCTTGACCAGGCACATTCTCTATCCATGTTGTTAGAGGGATTCTAAGGGGTATAGAGAGTTTTGCCACTTTGCACATGGGAATTGCTGCTCTCTGCCACATATGCAGCTTCTCTGAGGATGAACCCACTCTTCTCTCTCCTTTACAGAAAGAGAAGAAGCTACTATGAAAAGCAGATATTTGTTACATACTTGGCACCAAATGTAAGACCTTAACTTGAATTCAGCCCAGCACAACACAGGAAGTGTGTTTTCTTCTAATACTCCAGATTCTCTTAGGAAGTCTGCTTCCCACTTGGGCAGGCACATAATGAATTCCTATTATGTGTAAGGCTGGGTGCTTGACTGGGCAATGCATTTGGAGATGTGCTTGGCAGAGCTCTGGCCTCGTAGAGTTAGCTATTCAGTAGGAGGAGTAAAACTATTAACAAGTTATTCCTGTGCAAGACCATTTGACAAAGAAGTTTTCTGCACAACATGATATGTATTATATAATTACATTAATATAATGTTCTAGAACAGGTTAACACTATAGTTTAAAAAAATGAGAGCAGTGGTATTCTCTGGGGTGTGGACACGACTGGTTAAGGGCATAAGGCCATTTTTAAAATTTTTTTTATTTTTATTTTATTTTTTAAAGATTTTTATTTATTTATTCAACAGACAGAGATCACAAGTAGACAGAGAGGCAAGCAGAGAAAGAGGGGGAAGCAGGCTCCCAACTGTGCAGAGAGCCTGGCACGGGGCTCAATCCCAGGACCTGAGATCATGATCTGAGCTGAAGGCAGAGGCTTAATCCACTGAGCCACCCAGGCGCCCCAACTTTTTTTTTTTAAGTAGGATTCCCACCCAGTGTGGAGCTGAACTCATGACCCTGAGATCAAGAGTTGCATGCTCTACCAACTGAGCCATCCAGGCCCCCCTCTAAAGGCCACTTGTTGTCTTCTATCTTGGTAGGGTTTAGGTTACACAGGTATATGTACTTGGCGAACTCAACACATGATATAACATTAAATGTGAGCATTTCATTGCATGCAAATTTTGTCTCCAAAGGAAACTCTAAATAAATCTTGAACTCTGGCTAATGATGTGCCACTGCAGTATTTAGGGAGAAATGTACTAAACTCTGCAATCCACTTTGAAATTCATAAAAAATAAGATGGATGAAAGGGTGGATGGATGATCAGGTAAGCGATAAAGCAAATAGAGTTAAGTATTCATAGTAGAAACAAGGTGGGACATATGGGGATTCTCTGTACAATTCTTTCAACTTTTCTGTATGTTAAAAATTTTCTCAATATGCATTGGTGGGAAAAAAATACTTCCTATATGAAGAGGAAAATTGAAATATTCCTTGAAAGTCACCAAGGATTTTTGAATGGTAGTAAGGGCATTCACCACTTGGAAAATGACAAAAGTAGAGTATCAAGAAGTAAAAGAAGAGAGGGAGAGAGTCAGGCTGGGGGCATTGTATCAGGGGTCCCTCCATGAAGTGGAGGCCTTTGAGACCACACCAGGAAATCTCCTGTCTCTGAGTACAATGCACAGCCATTGTTGAGGTTTTCTGAGCAGAGGATCAGCAGGATCAGAATTTTCATTTAAGAAGGGGGTTTGGGTAGTGGGAGAGCAATGGGGCAGTGAGAGCCATTTGTTGATGGGTAAGGGGAGGCTGAACCAGGCAAGTAGCAGAGGAGCTAGAAAGGAGGTGACAGGTGGTGCTTGGAAGTGAGGAAAGTTCAGTGTAAGGGATGCACTGGTCATAGAGCTGAGTGTGAACAATGATTAAAACACAGGCATGAGGTTTCAGCTCTGTGATGAGAGGGGATTCGCTGATGATTTGCTTCACAGAAAAAGAGAGTTTAAAAACAGCTAAGTTACACAGCAGAAGACAATGAGCTCAAGACACGCAGTTTACAAAATATGCAGCAAGGGGCAGTAATGATGTGAAAAGAATTCACTAGTATACAAAATCAAATAATAAGAAAAAATTTTCCCCTATCATGCCGACAAAAAGTTAACAAGAATGATAATGTCCAGTGCTGAGGAAGGTGAGGGACAAAAGGTAATCAAACAAAATATGTGGGAATGTAGGTAGGTAATGACTGTCGTGAGGAAATTTTGGAGTCTAGAGACCTAAAACCTAAAACTTTCCTTATTCTTTGATACAGAATTCTATTTGGGGGGAATGCATTCTAACTAAATACTTGAATCATATATACCTAAACATGAATATGGAAGGTTTATTTGCAGCATTATAATAGTGGAAATGTGGGAATAACTTAATTGTCTATCAATAGAAGGGATATATTTTATGGCTTATTATCTGTTTTAGTTTTCTATTGCTGCCATACAGATTACCACAAACTTTGAGACCTCAAACAACACACACTAATTATATTATACTTCTGTAGATCATAAATCCAATATAATCTCATAGATTCAAGATCAGCAGTCAAGATTAAGGTAAAATGTCAGCAAGCTTCCTTCCTTTTTTGTACATTCTAAGAAAAAACTGGTTTCTGCTCTGTTAGATTGTTGGCAGCGCCTAATTCCTTGAGGTTGTGGGGTTGAGATCCTTGTTTTCCTGCTGGCTATAAGCTGAGAAGTGTTCCAAGCTTCTAGAAGTTGCTACATTTCTTGGCTTCCATTCTCAAAGCCAGTAAAGGGAAGATGGCGTCTTTCTCATGGCATTTCTCTTTGACCTATCTCTCTGTCTTCCTCTTTTACTTTTAAGGACTCATGTAATTAGATTGGGCCCACCTAAATAATTCAGAATAACCTCCCCATTGCAAGGTCCAAAAGCATGCAAGCCCTCAATCAGATTTGCAAAGTCCTTTTGGTCATAGTCACAGATTCTGATGAATGGAATGTGAACATCTTTGGGGGCCATTTTTCTGCTTACCATACTATCCTTACTGTAGATGAGAAGTTACTTCAGCTTTCTTACAGCTAAGTTTCTAGGAAGCCTGGCTTGTCAATTTATCAGATCCCTCAGGGTTCTGGCAATTCTGTCCCTTTATTTTTTAATCTAAAGATGTGAGTGTTAATTAACCTCATGATGGTTTTTCACATTACCTGTTAAAAATTATTTTTTTCTTTTTTTAAAGCTCAACAGTCAAACCTGATGATATAAAGGAGAAACAGGCACCATTTGCATTCTTCTCTTCAAAATCAACCAACACCTTGCCAATGTGCTAGCACTCTCAGAAGAAGGCCTCAAGTCACAATCCAAACAAAACAAGCAGTATGGTAGAGGAAGTATGATTGCAGCTTGGGACCCTGAATTGATCTTGCCTTTGCCTCTAACGGCCCAAGTGACACTTGACCAGTCCCTCCATTTCATTTCTATGATAGATTGATTTTTAAAAAAAGTTGTCTCTACATCCCCCCTTCTCCCTGTATTTACATACTGGACAATGTGGTCTTTCTGTCCCTTCCATCAAAAGGTGAAGTCTATTTCATTTCCTCTTAAAGGCGGTGTGGCATTATGACTTGCTTTTGCCAACAAAACACAGTGGAAACAATGGCCTCAAAAGGACTTACAAACTTCTACTCACTCTCTTGGACCCCTGCCACTACTCTGTGATCAAGCCCTGGCTAGCCTGCTGGGAGTTCACCCCAGCTAACAGCTAGTCATGTCAGTAAATCTACCCTAGATCAGCCCATCCCTGCTGACCCACCAGCTGACCAAACATGCATGAATGACCCAGAACTCAGGTCTAAACAAGACCAGAGTAATCTCCCAGATACCTTATAGACTAAAGCAGAATAAGATTAAAAAAAAAAAAAAAAAATATATATATATATATATATATATATATATATATATATATATATATACTTTAAGCTACTGAGTTCTGGAATGATTTTTTAGGCAATAAAAGCTAACTCATGTGGCATGCCTGCTCCCCAAACTTGTCATCTGTAGACAAGAGGACTAAATGAAATAAATTTTAAGGCCTTTTTTGCTTTGTGTATTATTTTCCATAGTTTCATTCATTTGATGGTTTTCAGCTGAAATGAAGACTTCAATGTGTATATGTTGATTTGCCGGATAGTGAGGAGATGATGGGCATTATCTATACCACATGTGTGCAAAAACACCCAGGCACTTGGAAACATACATGCAGCATACAGGTGGGGTGGTGGGAGGGGACTTGAGAGCACACTTAGTAGTAGGATCCAGAACCTGGTTACCTGCCAGACCAGGGTCAGTCACTCTGGCCTCAACTGCCAACCCTCTCCTTTCTGCAGTTCCTCCTAGATTTTATTTGAGAAATGCACTTTGATTGTTTATATTGATTTTATACCCAAATGTCTCCTTTTCAGATATGAACAAGATTATTTTAAGACTTAACAATTGGCTGGGATTTGTGTGTTCAAATGGATTAAGCCTGTAGAGAAATCATTTGGCCTTCTTTAAAAACAAAACAAAAATGTCCTACTGTTTGCTTAATGGAACGAAACAGTCTCCACTCGAAGGTCTCTCAGGGCCCAAATAATGCACATAATAGTTTGGGAGTTCTATGGCTCTGGAGGAACACATCTATGTGTGTTAAGCTGCCTTCTTTTTTCCTAAGATGAGCCTAACTTGAGGCACTGAACCTGTCAAATGTTCCAGTTTTGGTCACTTGCCAGCTTTGAATTGAAGCAAGTTAGTTAGCCTCTCTGAATATTAGAGACAGTTGAATTAACTAGGAATCATATGGCCAATAGCATAAGGTTATTGTGATAATTAAAGGAGACTCACATGGAAACAGTTTAAGACATTCTCTGTTGTTCAGTTATCATTCATTTTCCTACACATCACTCCAAACCTAGCTTAAATGAGGACCCTTTGTAAAGTCTTATTCATATTGTCAGCTCGTGTTTTTTCCCCCGTCTTATTTACTCAAGCAAATTTTCTGAAGTTGAGCTAGGCCCAGGGATATAGATGTTAACAGAACTGTTTCTGACACATGTAGAGATGTACAATAAACAATGTAATACCTGATTAATTAAGCTATCATGATGTGGGCTACCCAGCTTTATTTTGGGATATTATGGGAGTATAGAACAGACATGAGTCAGGGAAGGCTTCTCAAGGAAATGCCACCAAAGTAGAGGGTGAAGTGAAGTTAGCAGATGTTAGTCACCAGCTGGAGAGAGCCAGGACCTCTGTCTATCTATCTAAACTTTGACAATTTTTTTTTCCAAACATACTTGTTGGTACTTGAACTTTATGTCGACCTGGGAAATTTTCTAATAGGTTCATTTGGCTTGTCATCCCCAATTAAAGTTTACACTTACCTGGGAAAGGGCCCATGGGTTGTACTTTAAAAAAAAAAAAAGGGGGGGGGGTTCTCTCTAAAGCATAATAGTTCCAGGCAAATGTTGATGCACAAGGCATAGTTGATTGGTTAATAACAAAAGACACTTAAGCTACGTAATACTGACTGTTCTTGATTTATAAGATAGCTCACAATAGCCCACCACCTTTTATGATAATTTTTTAAAGATTTTATTTATTTATTTGACAGAGAGAGAGAGATCACAAGTAGGCAGAGCAGCAGGCGGAGAGAGAGGGGGAAGCAGGCTCCCTGTTGAGCAGAGAGCCCAATGCAGGGCTCATTTGCAGGACGGTGAGATCATTACCTGAGACAAAGGCAGAGGCTTAACCCACTGAACTACCCAGGCACCCTTAAGATAATTTTTGAAGTATAGCATATATAGGGAAAAGAGTACAAATCATCAGTGTACAAATCAATGTATTTTCATGACATGATCATGTCCATACAAATAGCACTGCAGCCTTTCAGAAGCCCCCTTCTACTCTCTTCCAGTTCCCACCACCCCAAGGGGAACCTCTGACACCTCACAGTAGGTCTTGCTTATTTTTTGAAATTTATGTATAGTGTGTACTCATTGGTGTCTAGCTTCCTTTACTCAACATTTGTTTTTGAGAATCATCCATGTTGTTGAGTGTGGCTATGGTTCTTCCATCTTGCTGATATATAATACTCTATTGTGAGAATATCACCTATTAATCTATCTATATTTTAAAAAAATATTTTATTTCTTTATTCTAGAGAGAGACAGAGTGAGAGAGCACAAGCAGCGGGAGCAGCCAAGGGAGAGGGAAAATCAGGCTCATCAATGAGCAGGGACCCTGGGATAATGACCTGTGCCGAAGGCAGATGCTTAACTAACTGAGCCACCCAGGCGCCCCTCCATTTACTCCTGGTGGTCATTGGGTATGCTGCTCTGAACATTCCTGAACACATATTTTTACAAAGACATACACTCATTACTACTGGATATGTTCCTGGGAGGAAGGTAGCTGGGTCATATTTTTCCTGACTTTAGTAGATTCTGCTAAAAAGCCTTCCAAATGAATTGTATGATCTGTTGCTTTCACCAGCGTATGCGTACTTATTTTTAAAATATGGCCACTCTGAGAGTCAAATATTCCTTGGATCTATGCATGTTATGGAGGGTAGAAGTTGTGCTTTTAGTACCAAGTGATTGAAAGGACGCCTGCAAATCATCTTTGTGGACTTTTCACAATCAACTCCTTAGCTCTCTCAGCTCCACCCACATCTTCTTGATAATCATTGGTGGAGAAATGTAGCAAATTTCGTAAGAGCGCATGTTTTCTGAGATGGAATGGGATTGAAAAGCATTGGTATGACTTACAAAGACAGGCTCTTTTTCCATCATCTTGCCCATTTACTCTGTTAGGAGGACAAATACTTGTTTCTAGGGGATGGAAAGATAAAGAAGCAAACCCCTCAGGAAATGGAAACAAATGCATATGTGCTACTTCCCATAGTTGCCTGTTTTCCCCTACCGTCCAGCCAGATGCTTCCAACTCAACCTCTCTCGCCAGGGTGGGAAGGAGGGGTGGGTGTGCCGGGCAGCCTATATGCTCCAGCATGGCCTCTTCCCCCTTAGCAGGCTGTGAATACACAGACTTCTGGCTCAGAACAGTGTAGAGTTCCATCATCAGGGACTTCTTGCTATTGATGGCCCATGTCAACTGAGTTGAGAACACATCCACGTGTTAAGTAAGATGCCGATATTCTGTGGAGAACGAAACTGACGGTGAAGGCGGGCCTTGGATTTTCTAAGTATATAGTTGAAATTCATACATTTTTCTGGTGCCTTGCACACGGCAGGAGCTCAGGAAGGATTAAATGCATTGAGGTCTTCCCCTTTACAACTGGGGATCACATTTATAAGAAAATGGCTGGAGTAAGATACTTGAGTAAAACATTCCCTCACTAGATTGTGAGGTCTCTGAGGGTAAGGCCCCCATAACATTCCTGGCACATAGCAGAGTGCCTGGAATAAATAAACACTCTTTAGATACATATCACATCTTCAGTTATAGATGTAATTAACATTAAGGAGCAAAGGAAAACACAGAATGGTTCCGATAACTGATAACTAGTCACAAACCCAGTTGGTAAGTTGCTGGAATATTCCTTCACCCAAGATGTTGGCTGGCCTTTAGCCTTTGCTTCTTACCGGGCCACGGGGCTTCTTTCCATGAACATATGTTGAAATAGAAGACCACGCAGCGAGCACTACACCTGTTATAAAAACTACCTCTTAAAATAATGTTACGTCAGGCGTGCCTTTTTGAGCAAATATATGCCAATTAGATAGACTTATATAAGTCTTTGAAGGAAAGAATTTTTCCCCCAACTAGCTTCTCTCCACTACCCAACAGAACCAGCTTACTCATCCTCTAAAATGATCGTGAACCAAATCACAAGGGTCTCTTGACATATTTAAGAGTGATAATACGATTGAATCAAGTTCATTTCAAGTTTATAGCGAAGGGATATAAGGACTGGCCATGCTCCCCAGGCAGATTCTAAAGACATCTTGGTTTGGGCTTGTGGAAAAGCCAAGCAAAGTCAAAGCCTGCCCAGGATGTCATCTCTTAGAGAAAACAAACAAACAAATACATAAATAAGCAAACAAACCAGTAAATAAATGCCTTACTGTGGATTCCCCTGTTTCAACAATCCACTTGAGATCATCCTTTCGTGCCCCCCAGATGTTCTATAAGTGAATGGCATCAGCACTTGTTTAAATGAGGCCCAGAAGTATTTCCCCTTCGTAATACTTAGTGCCGTGTTTTTCCTTTAATATTATTGAGGCTTGTGATGCCAAAATGGTTCGATGTACAGTGCTCCAGAGTGAAAGCGGTTGTAATGATCCTGCTGTAGGAAAGAACAGCCTCTTGACTCCCCAAGCTGCCTTACCCGTTTGCTGGGAGTCACCGACCGCCTATTGCTTCTTTTCCTAACCTTGTATTGCAAAGTGATCTGTTCACACTTATTTATTAAAGATATTATATCATTTACAGCTTGTTCATTGACAGCCTGTCTCCAAAAGTGACAAGAAAACAATATAATTTGTAGTCCTTCCCAAATGTCCAAGGGGAGAGAAAGAAGATATTATGCCAAGCTTCTTAAAATTCACAAATGAGGCAGGATAAAAATCTCTGCAGAATTTATAAAACCTGAATGATGCCTTTGATCTTGAGGTATTGCAATCCCACCTGCACTCTCCCATCTACAGTGATGCCTTCAATATTTTACTGTGCTGGCCTAACACACAGCTCACAATTTTAAAGTGACAAATCTAAGAGCATAAATTTTAGATGCCTTTTGCAAAACAGCAAGGCTGAGGACAGACAGTGCATTCAGAGTATTATAGCCTGTTCTAATTCATGCCATTTTCAACACAAATTTTCCCCCTTTGGAGGCTTTAAGGGCATATTTCAAACAAATATCAGTGCTTTGTGTTTATACCACATAATAAAGCATACCTGGGCCTGTCTGTAAGAGAATATCTGTTTTTCAAATCGTCTCAGTTATGGAGAGAAAATTGATTCTATTTTGAGTCCAAATATAAGGGTAGACCCCCAAGTGAACACTTAAAATCTGTTCCTTGGGATTTGCTAGGGGGCTTCCATCTATTTATTACTGAAGTAGGCTCCATCCACAAGTGGTTGCAGGGTGATGGGGGGGGAGGGGACAAGGAAAGGTTAGCTGCTTCCAAATATTTTCCTTTCTTCCCAGAGCCTCCTCATACCCCTCTCCAGGCCCGTTGGAGTACATGATATTTAACTATGAGGAAAGGTTAGGGAAGAGCGTCTCTGGAGTTAATTCCTCACTATAAAGTCAGTGCCTCTGAGAAGTGTGACCCACTCTGTATGGCAATGGCTGTAATTAGTTAAGAAGTAACTCTCTTCTAAAGAAGGCAGGAAGGGCCAGGGCATGGAGGAAGAGTTGGGGAGGATAGACTTAGAGGTTAGATGCTTCTGAGTAATGAGAGTACAGTTGAGTGTGGTAGGCAGAAGTGACAAATATGTGGCCATGTTGTCACCGTTCCCTCCACCATGCCCACGCAAGACATTCCAACCAACCGTGGTTCTCCTTCTCGCCAGAGTTTTGTTGTGTCTTCAGATTCTTGCCAATGCTCCTGCAGTGGGAGCTGGTGGATGGTTGAAATGAGGCACCACAGGAATCATTAAAAAGGGTGATGGGATCACAGGAGTCGACTTGAGGGACAGGACAGGAAAAAGAGATTTAGAACTGGACTTAAAAACCAGCTATGCTTCTTACTCATTGGCAGTGTAAATAAGAACAGTGACCACAGTAATATTAAAAGCTACCCTATATTGGGGCACCTGAGTGGCTGAGGTCATGATCCCAGAGTCCTGGGATTGAGCCCCACATTGGGCTCCCTGCTCAGTGGGAAGCCTGCTCCTCCCCCTCCCACACCCCCTGCTTCTGTTCTCTCTCTCACTGTGTCTCTCTCTGTCAAAAAAATAAATAAAATATTTAAAAAATAATAAAATAAATAAAAATAAATTTAAAAAATTTTAAAAATTTAAATTAAAAAATTTTTTTCAAAAGTATATTAAGTCCCTCCTGTATGCCTGATATTCCATAGGATGCTTTACTTAGGGCAATAAAATGTGATTATTATATTAGTGGGTTCTAGAGTCAGCCTGTCAGAGTTTGAATACTAACAGAAGAAGATACCAAGAGAATTCAAGCCTTAGTCTTTCATCTATAAAATGGAAATAATAATGATACTACTTCATTGGTCAGTTGCAAAGTCAAATGAGGTAATGCACTGAATGCCCTTGGCATATTGCCTCACCATCAGTCAGTGTTAGTTTACCCCTGAACACATGATCAGCATTCTATAAGGGATTGCTATGTTGCAACATTATTTATTTTTAAAATTTTTTAATTTACACTCAATTTAATTAACATAGACTATATTATTAGTTTCAGAGGTAGAATTCAGTGATTCATCAGTTGCATATAACATCCAGTTCTCATTATGTCAAGTTCCCTCCTTAATGCCCATCACCCAGTTACCCCATCCCCACATCTACCTCCCCTCCAGCAACCCTCAGTTTGTTCCCTACAGTTAAGAGTTTCTTATGGTTTAGTTCTCTCTCTGTTTTTGACTTATTGTATTTTTCCTTTCCCTTCTCTATATTCATCTGTTTTGTTTCTTAAATTTCACATATGAGTGAAATCATATCGTATTTGTCTTTCTCTGATTGACTTATTTTGCTTAGCATAATACCCTCTAGTTCGGTCCACATCGTTGCAAATGACAAATTTCATTCTTTTTGATGACAGAGTAATATTCCATTGTATATATATACCAGATCTTCTTTATCCATTTATCTGTCGATGGCCATCTGGGCTCCCTCCAAAGTTTGGCTACTGTGGACATTGCTTCTATAAACCTTGAGATGCAGGTGCCCCTTCAGAACACTATGTTTATATCCTTTGTATAAATACCTAGTATTGCAATTGTAGTGTCATAAGGTAGCTGCTATATTTTTAACTTTTTGAAGAACCTTTATACTGTTTTCCAGAATGGCTGTACTAGTTTGCATTCCCACCAACAGTATAAGAGGGGTCCCCTATCTCCACAACCTCGCCAACATCTACTGTTTCCTGAGTTGTTAATTTGGCCATTCTTCCTGAGTGAAGTGGTATCTCATTATGGTTTTGATCTGTATTTACATGATGCTGAGTGATGTGGAGCATTTTTTCATGTGTCTGTTGGCCAATTGTATGTCTTCTTTGGAGAAATGTCGATTCTTATCTTCTGCCCATTTCTTGACTGGATATTTTGTTTTTGGGTGTTGAATTTGATAAGTTCATTGTAGATCTTAGATATGAGCCCTTTATCTGATATGTCATTTGCAAGTATCTTCTCCCATTCTGTGGGTTGTCTTTTAGTTTTGTTGACTATTTCCTTTGATGTGCACAAACTTTTTATCTTGATGAAGTCTCAGTGGTTCACTTTTGCTTTTGTTTCCCTTGCCTTTAGAGACATGTCGAGTAAGAAGTTGCTGCAGCCAAGGTCACAGAAGTTGCTACCTGGGTTCTTCTCTAGGATTTTGATAGATTCCTGTTTCACATTTAGGTCTTTCATCCATTTTGAGTTTATTTTTGTGTTTGGTGTAAAGAAGTGGTCCAGTTTCATCCTTCTGCAAGCAGATGTCCAATTTTCCCAACACCATTTGTTGAAGAGACTGTCTTATTTCCATTGGATATTCTTTCCTGCTTTGTCAAACATTAGTTGACCATAGTGTCAAGGGTCCATTTCTGTGTTCTCCATTCTGTTCCATGAAGCTATGTGTTTGTTTTTGTGTCACATTATTTCTTAAATTATAACTTGGAGTATTTTCTGTTTTTCTCCCTCCCCTCTTCTTTCATGGGCATTTTGAGAGCAAAGATTCCCTTCTCCCTAGCCATACCAAATAGGTTCAAGCATTTGAAGACCTAAGTGCCTAGTGGATATCGTAATAAGCAGGTTTTCCTCTCCAAAAGACAAGGTAAGCATCTGTGGGACCACTTGAACTAGACATAAAATGGGTTAAAGGATTAGAGGATTTCCTAGCCAAAGTGGGAATAGAAAAGAAACTTTTATGAGGGGTTGCAGGACAAGGAGTAGAAGGAATAATGAGGGTGTACTTCTCTTGATTCCTGTACATGTCCTTGAAGAGAGGGTGGATAACTTGGAACCTATTTGTGGGAGATGGGGTCATGAAGCCACAGTTGTACTTCTCTCCCTTTCCTCTGCTTCTTCTGGTGCTTTACAAAATGGAACAAACAGAACCTGGCACTATAAGTGGGACAATGATGAACTCATATCAGTGGATATGGTATTTATCAGCCATAACCTTTGAGAATGCTGTCCAGTAGAAATACAACATGAACTCCACATATAATTTGAATTTTTTCAGGGCACTTGGGCGGCTCAGTTGGTTAAGTGTTTGACTCTTGGTTTCAGCTCAGGTCATGATCTCAGGGTCATAAGAATCAGGCTGTGTGCTCAGCCTGGAGTCTGCTTGAGATTCTCTCTGTCTCTCTCCCTGTGCCCCTCCCTCTCTCAGCTCACGCTCTCTATCCCTTTCTAAAATAAATAAATAAAATCTTTAAAAATATATTTTATTAAAGCCAATATATCCAAAAAATATTGCCATTCAACCTGTAATCAACATTTAATCAATTGTACCAAGCTTTTGAAATCCAGTATGTGTGTTAAACTTACAGCACATCTTAATTTGTAACAAGCCACACTTCAAGTACTCACTAGCTATGTATGATTTTATCAACCCACACTGATGCTTTGGGCTTCTTCTTGAGGAACCAGGACTAATACACAACTCTCTCAGGAGGTCAACATGAGGGCAACAAAATTAAGGAAGCAAAATTATTTCACACAAATATTCTACCACCATCACCACACAAAGTTTGTTTTTTGCTCAGGATCTTCATTGCCTTTTTAAAAATAATCTATTAAGCATCAGTACTATTGTAGATTCTTATTTGGGGGGAAAGATGGCAACAGCCTACTTCTTCATGCCAACCGGAAATGTCAAAAGCCACAGGGTAGAATGCTTAAAGACAATAGGACCCCAGGGCAGCTGAACTGAGAAATGGCCATTACCATCCTGCATAGGAAGTAAATTTTCTTTACTCTAAATTCTCTCTGTAGTGTGAACTCTCAAAATTACATCCTAAGTGGCTAGAAACTTACAAGAGGAGGAAATACAAGGCTGGAAATGCCCCTATGATTGAGTGCAATTCTTTTGCTCCCTAGTTCTTCACTTTGATCCCGCTGATGGGAACCCCCACATTTTTCTCTAGAACCTCATTTAAACCTCCGGAGGAAAGTATAAGTAATGTAATACAGGCACAAGAGAAAGTAGAAAATTAAGAAATCCAAGTCTCCTTTTACTGATGAGAAAACTGATTTAGAGAAAATGGGTGAATGTCCCCCAAATCACATAGTCTGTAAGCATAAGAGGGGATTAGAAATATTTTGGATTTCAAAAGAATATTGTCAACCCACAAAATGGGAGAAGTTATTGGCAATATATAGGTCCAATTAAGTCTACCGTTCAGGATATATAACAAATCCTATAAATCAATCAGAAAAAGACAGCAAATATGCAAGTTACTAGTAAAGGATTTGGTGGGCTATGGTCACCAAAAGCCATGTATAAAAATTTTCATAAAAGCTTTGTTGGTAATTGATAAAACCTGAAAAAAGCACAAATAATTAGAATGCTAGAATGGATTAAAAATAATTGTAATATGTTCACATAATAGAAATGAGAAGCAATGAGAATGAATGAACTATTGACATATACAACACAGATTAACCTTATAAACATCATATTGAGCAAGAGACCAGAAAAATAAGTATACTGTATAATTCTATCTTCGTAATGTTCCCAAACAGGCAAAACTAATCTATAGTATTCAGTCATGACAGTGGTTAGTTGATTAGAAGAGCTGACTAGAAGTGGTGTGTGTGCGCGCACGCGTGTGTGTGTGTGTCTGTGTGTTTAAGTGTGTGAGTAGTTCTAGAAGGGTGAAAATGCTCTTTTTTTTATTTAGGTGCTGCTTTATTTATGAAAATGTATTGAACTGTACACTTACAGTAAATGTAATTTTCAGTATGTGTATTATGCTTTAATTATAGATTTTTCAAAAGGAAATGAAAATTGCTAGAATTCTCCCCAAACTAGAGACTTGTTTCAGCTAGTAGATTTGGGGGAGTTTTATCCTTGTCCTGCTTTCTACCCCTCACACCTACTGCTGTCAGCCACGGGTATGGTTCAGGAAAATGTCTTCTGGGTAGTTAGAAGCTCTATTTAATAAAATACTTGAATGAACATTTAGGGCAGGAATTACATTGAGGTCACTCAAGCCCCAAAGTTCTGGCAAAATAGAATCAGGATGATGCTTATGTTTACAACAATTCTTCTTTCCTCTTTTATAACCCAGAGTGCTCCCCAGGGTTCCCAAGCAAGAGTCTGCACCAGATATTTTGCACAAATAATGCAATAAAGATTGTCTTTATTGCCCCATTGTCTGTATCTCATATATAGAGGAATGTCAAAACAGCATTTAGAAAGGAAGCCAACTTCAGCTTTGGAACTTTATAATCTTAGCAACACCCCCACTATGCTGTAAACACAAACTGTCCTATTCACAATATTTAGGAGAGTTCCCATCCCAGGGGAAGTATCTGCTGTGCTTAGGTAGTCTTCTAGGGTCTAGTACCAAAGGCCTCCAACAGCAGCAAGACTTGATATATTTACCAAAGAAGGTCTAGAGACTGGTCCTTAACAATGATGAAATGATATTAGAGGGAATAAACTGAACTGAACCCCCTATCTCCTTCTCCCACAGCCCTTCCCCCCATACCTGACATTTGGACCACTTCTCTTTCATAGTTATTACTGCAAAATGCAGAAAGAGATAACAAGTTAATACAAGTTAAGAACATCTTTACTGTCAAAGCAGACCTCAGAGGGAAAGGTGGAGTAGTGCCAGGGAGGACTCTTCATCTGCACATCAACCTAGAGCTGCTGGAATGTGTCTAGCAGGTGTCTGCTATGCTCCTGGGGGTTCCCTATATGGCTATCCTCAACAGTGATGCCAATCAATGCATGTCATAAACAGTTCAAACACAGCTGTGGGTGGGATGATGGAAGGCTCTGCTGAACTCCCTGAGTCAACAAGGAAACATGGTTATGGCCTCCAAGGCTATTACAAGGGGCAACGGGAAGACCCAACAGTGTCTTCCTCAATAAGAAGATGAACAGTAGAGGGTGACAGTTCTCGAGGGCCAGTCAGGAAGTTGCTGGGTGAGTCCTTACACGCCTAGCTCTTCAGCTATAGTAGGGGCTGGGAATCCTTCAGCATGGAGATGCTACTTGACATACATGTCGGAGTTGGATCTGCCCACCATCAGCAGTCCCACCATCAGCAACATGTCAGACGATGTGTTATCACACCAAGTCTCCGTCCAGCAGACCCTGTCCCTGGCAGCTGAGAAGCTGGGCATCTGGAGGAGAATGATGGATGAGTGTTTGAGCACAGCCAGGACATGATAGGACACTACTTCTGAGGCCACAAGCACAGCCTCTGCAAAAATGAGGGATACACGAGCTGGGGTAGGGACTGCTAACAGCAAATTCAAACACCTTCCCACCTCTGTCCCCATGGCCCACACTGCTCAGTCTGCAAGTGCTAAAGCAATATATTTTATCTCCCCATCTCACAATCATTGAAGGTCTATGTAAAATTGAAAAAAAAGGGGAGAGGGGCTTTTTCCCCCATGGAGTTCATTACTGATGGACTAGAGCAATGAGATGTAGACATCAAGTGACATGTCTCCAGCTGTCTGTGGTACTATTTATAATCACACAGCTGCCCTAAGATCTTGTCCCTATTCAATTTTTATCAGCTTTATTTAGTTGTAATTGACATGTATACTGAATATGTTTAAATTATGCAATTTGATATGTTTTGACATATGTAGACATTCATGAAACTATCACCACAATCATAATAATGAACATATTCTTTACCCACAAAAGTCCTTCATGACCTATTAAAATTTCTCCTTTTTGCTTCTTTCTTATACAAACATTAATTTGCTCTCTGTCCTATAGATTAGCTTGTACTGTCTAGAGTGTCATACAAATGCAGTCAAATAGCATATTAACATACTGTATGATACGAGATTTACTCCAGATGTAGCACTTACCAATAGTTGATTCTTTTTTTTTTTTTTAAGATTTTATTTATTTATTTGACAGACAGAGATCACAAGTAGGCAGAGAGGCAGACAGAGAGAGAGAGGGAAGGAAGCAGGCTCCCCGCTGAGCAGAGAGCCCAATGCTGGGCTCGATACCAGGACCCTGGGATCATGACCTGAGCTGAAGGCAGAGGCTTTAACCCACTGAGCCACCCAGGCTCAGTGGGTTAAAGTTGACTTTTTTTTTTTAATCGCTCCTTGGAATTCTATTTACAAGTATCACAAACACATACAGAGATTTTTGAAGCCTATGGCAAAGACATTAAAAAAAAAAAAGCAAACATAAACTTCTTTTCCTTCCTCCACCAACCTAGGCAAAAAATTCCACAGCCAATGATATAACCTTTTAGGAAAATCTAGAGAATCCACTCAGGGGTAAGACCAGGATGGGATGGGAGCAGATGTAAGAACCCTCAGATAGGTTGGGGGCCCAAGAATACAGGACCCTAGGGCCCAAAGTCCAGCTAGAAGCCCAGATACTTCCAAGATACTAGTGTGGGACAGCAACGACAACCAAGGGTGCCTGTGTTAATGCAAGCATGGGGGTAAGAAGGGGCAGCAGGTCATATTCACCATGAGAAGAAGCATGAGGAGTCCCTAAATTGAATGAGAAAACCCAGAACTGCCTTAAAGAGTGCTACATGATTAAATTTACCCTGGGATTAAATTTAACAGGGATTAATGGCTCTCTAACTAGAAATTGCATTTAGTTATGTAAAAGAATAAAAGTTACATCTTGGGCTTAGTTTACGAAGTCACACCTGCTGTTCTGGTGAGTGTCCCTAATTAATTATAATCTGGATGTTGATTTCTAATGATGACGTTCCTAAGATACTAACATTCAAAATCAAGAAATGAAAGCAATTTTGGCCTACATTTTCCTGCCTATCCCATACATCAGTTTTGCTTTGAAATAGGCTCCTCTCTGGTTTTCCTGCCTGTGCCTGTCCTCTTGCTTCTGTACAGACAGGCGGATCCTGAATCCTGTTAAATGCTTCAAGCATGTCCTTCCTCTTTTCAAAATCCTCATATAAAAGCCCATGCCTTTGCAGAGAATTCTTGCCTGACACGATCCGCCTTCCTCTTCTCTACGTTCTGCCTTGGCCATTGGGCTCCAGCCCTTAGGGGCCCCCCTACCCTGTTACTGGGACTTGCACACAGGATTCCCTCTTCTTGCAGTTTCTCTGACACTTCCCCAAGACTTTTCCTTTAAAGTCGTCCACCACTCTGTTCTAAATTCCAAGTACTGGCACTCCCTTCCTCCAGAACAGACAAATAAATGATCCATTTCCTGACTCCCAGGCTAGGAGGCCATGGATTTATGTTTGTTTTAATCACTATTTTATTCCCAGCAGGTAGAATAGTGCGATTCATAGATGGGGCCCTCAGTAAATATCGGTTGGGTGGATAGAATGGAATTTGTCCCAAGAAAATGGACATGCCCATCCCCATGGCAATGCCTTTCCTTCTAGGCAAGATTCAGTGGTAGGTGAATTACAGTCTGTAAGGAGGAGTTTGCACTAGAGTCCAAGATCCAACAACAGATTCCAAGGTGGATTGGCAGTTAGGCTCCAGGAGCCCTACACATCTGTCTCCACAGTAGGATTTCACCTGCATGTGTTGGCCCTATGTGGGGGCATCTCCTCCAGGAGGGTCCTGAGCGGGTAGGTAGGTACCAGGTAGTTTCCAACCCCCCTCCAACCAGCCAGAGGGAGCAATCTCCAGAAAGCGAGAACACTGCTTCCAACACCCAAGATGGGATTTTGTGCTTGGTGCATTTTGTTGCATTGCACTCTCCTTTTCCAGTGCTTCCAAGATGCACCGGCTCCCTTCTGGTGGAGAAAGTCTTTCTTTGAGTATATCACTGTGTTTAATCAAGCTTCAGCCAGATCTTGGGGCTCTAGATATTGTTATAATGCCTGCATATCTCCACTCGAGTTCGTTACAATTAGAGTTTATTTCTGAAAAGGCCTATTTAATATTAAGTTTGTGGGGAAATATCATTGTGGCTCTAGAGAACATTTCCTCTAACTACCAAGACACATACTTGCAGATAATAATATAGGGAAGTATGTACAAGGCTTAATGAAAATGATAATAACTGAATTTAATCAGCTCCAACCATGTTCCCAAAAGTACTTAGTCCTTTATATGTAGTGACTTATTTAATATAATAATCCAAAGAGATAGGTGCTATTATCTACCCCTTTCCTTAAACCAAGGAATAAATGATAGGGAACTCACTAAAATTGCATAGTAATGGGTGGCAGATCTATTGTAGCATTATATAAATAATATAAATAAAATAATTAATTAGAAAGAAAGGGTAATATTTAAAATATTTAATAACTAAAGCAGTGATATAAATTACAATATAAATCAATTTATAAGTCAAAACATAAAAGAAAAACATTTATTTTTATTCTCTAACTTAACTAAATTATAAATCTAAATAAAATTGTAAAAGTGCTTTTTGGTATAAATTATAGGCACAAATCATTCATCAATTCAACCTCATAGTTCTCTAATCTTGTGTCAATTCTAGAAACTGCTACGTACCTTTTGCGAGATGTGGCCATCCTCGGTTCCAGCTATCTGACTCTGAGACAACGGGCAGCTGCACCGACCAAGCTCTCCTGACAGTTTCCTTATTAAATCGAGAGTGACCAGGTTCCTGGTGCTCAGCACTTTGCTGCAGCCACAGGACAGCTGGGTGCGCACCTTGACATTGGTTTTACCCACCGTCTTGGCCCCAAAGAACAGACACTTCAGCGCCCACCCTAAACATGCTGTCACCAGTGCCACCCACCCCTGCTCTGTGGCAACTCTGCAGCAGGCTAGGACTAGAGCAGTACCCACCGTGGTGCAGTTTCTGTGGGTCTCTGTGCGGGAACACTGCACAAACAGAAGAAATGTCTATAAAGGTGCCCAGGAAACTTGGTAACAGTAGTTACCTCCACAGAATAGCAGACAAAAGAGATTTGAGGCACATCTGAACATGTTTCAAAGCAAATGTTTTCATGTATTGTTTTTGTAAAGAAAGTTTCAGAAACAAAACTATTTCATCAGTCAAAATTTTTATTAAAATGACTTTCATAAAGCTAGCTAGTTAGCTGGAGAAATAGAGATTTTTAAAAGATGAATATCCTCTATGTTTAACTCTGAATTCTTCACATGGACCCACATTTTCCTCCTTGAAGCTAATATATTTTCCTACTATTTCTGGATAACGATTGAACACTAGTTCACGCTAGTAGTGGGGAAGGTTCTTTGTTGTGCTCAGCTATTGATTCATTTAAAAATACTGTTTTGATGAGCACCTACTATTGCCAGGCCCTATGACGGTTCATGTAGATAAGGAGTGAACACAGTAAACGTAGCACCTGTTCTCACAGCACCATGAATGGAGATGGGAACTTTAGCAGGGGAAGAGAAAATACTGAGAGGCTTATAGCCTCTCAGGGTCACTGCACTGAAGGGATAAAACTCAGTAGCACATGTATATTTTAGTATATTTATTTAACCATCACTAAAATAATGAAAAAAATGCACCTTAATGAAAAATACCCAATATGTTAAGTAAAAGCTGAACACAAATCTTATATTCATCATGATTACAACTATTTAAAAATTAGCATGCTCATAACAAAAACAAACAAAAAACCCAAAATAAACAAACAAAAAAACTCCAATAAAATGGAAGGATTAGAGGAGATTCATTTTTCTTCCTGAAAAGTTCGATTAATGCTGTTATAATAGTGTTTATGCAATAAGACAAATGAAGAGCTCAATTACTTTGTAGTTGTATCTCCTGAAGTAGGTACAACTGGGACCTCACAAACCACGAGAATAATGAAGGGTAAAAATGAGGGAAAGGAGGCAGGGACCTGAACTCACAGGATGCTGCCGGCAGGGGGAGGATTCTAGACTGATTCAAGGAGCGAGAAGGTTCCAACAGCTAAGCCATCTGATCAAATTTGTGTTGTTTTAAAAATCTCCGGGGGGGTCTGGGTGGCTCAGTCGGTTAAACATCTGCCTTCAGCTCAGGTCATGATCCCAGAGTCCTGGAATCAAGTCCCACATCAGGATCCCTGCCTAGTGGGGAGTCTGCTTCTCCTTCTCCCTCTGCTCTCTCTCTCTCTCTCTCTCGAATAACTTAATAAAATCTTTAAAAAATATAAATAAATATATATAAATACATATATATGTATGTATTTATATATGTATTTACATCTATATATAAAATCTCTGGTGCAAATGGGTTTAAAGAGAACCATCCATGCTACCCACATCTGGTTTTCCAGTAATCAGAAGATTAAAAATGTAATAAAACGCAATCAATGCCAACACTCGACTGGAAATGATATGATTCCCAATATTTAGGAAATGATAAGCCAGGGACAAGTCTGGTTCGTGGAGAGCCAGATAACAGAGCTCACCAAGGGTTCAATGTAGAATCATAGCAGCATTACCCTGATTTTCCCTTTATGGCCAACAGATAATTTAAAAGAAAAGATAGATCCTATTTGGAGGGATGAGGCTGATTGCTGCTACCTCCGATCCCAAGGCTCCCCTACCACATCCTCAACCTTTACTGTCTCCTGTAATACATGAGACTTACCCTCTGCCTGTCCGCATAGATGCTAGTCTCTGAGGTTTTGCTGATGAATCAAATGACCATGATGTTTATTAGCAGATGTTCACCTCACTGCAAGCTTCTGATTCCTAGGGTTTTTAAATTCAACGTCTTTATTTCCAACTCGGTAACTCAGCCAGTTGTCACATTTCCCTTCTTTTGAAATTGGTGAGTATTCTTGATAAAGGATCTCAAAAGACATCTAGCTCAGGATAACCTGAATTATTACACATCAGGCTTCTAATCCGGTAGCGCTACCCAGCGAGACGGAAATAATGCGCTTTTATCATGCAGCTGGCAGATGAAACATCGTGCTTGTTTTATAACAAATGTCATACTTAGAACGAGAGGCATTTGCAACTCTGAGGGGCAAGAATTTCTATTCATTTATTAAACACAGGTGTCCATCTCACATGTTTCTCTTTAGTAAGCTAAGTCTACCAAAAGTGGCACTGTCTTGTGAAATCAACCACAACTAGAAGGCTGGGGTGAAAAAACACGCTTGTGGAATTAATTGCTTAGCCCCATTTTCATTTTACAAGGTTTAAGAGAGATGAAAACAGTGTAAACATGAAAGGCACGGAGTAACCACTGGGGTCCCTCCTGTTTTCTTCCAACTGGAATTTCTAATAAAAGTGTATTTGAGTCTGATCCCGGCATTGCCTTGGCAGGGCGCCCAGCGTCACAGTCACCGCGGTGCTAGGAGGCGCTCAGAGAGGTAGCAGGTGGTGGGGTGGGGACCAAAGATGGTGCCCAAGGCAAGAAGAGCCCTGGGAGCAAGACTGGCTATAGAATTTGTGCAAAATGAAAACGCAGGACCCTTATTCTAAAATTATGAAGAATCTCAAGATTCTTGACAGCAGAACATTAAATCAAGCATGGGGTCCTTCTAAGCATGGGGTTCTGTGTGACAGCACACAGGACAGCACTGTGCAGATCAAGGATCTGTGCGGTGTCTGAATTGAGACTGGGAAGAACAGTCACTGTGAGAGGAAATTTACAATGGGTTTCTTTGAACAGACAGGTCAGCTGCAAAGCCTTTATGTATTTTTTTTCTTAATTTTCTTTTAGGATGGGGAGACAGAGATCAGGGAAACATTAAAATATAAGCAGGGTTACGGTCTAAAAGCTATTTATTCCTAGTAGAAGTAGAGAAGATTCAGCCAAACAGCTAAAACTAACCCAGCTGGGGGCAAGGGGGAGGGAAAAGGTTGTAAATTACAGATTTTTTACTGATACAGGGAAAGGGAATAAGGCTTCTCTAGAAACAGCTGGTTGCCATGGTAAAATGGCAAAGAGAGCTTTCTTCAGTTTTTGTCTTCTGATTTGAAACCCAAAACTGAGGAGAGGGACTCAGAGGGAACTTCGAGCAAAACAGTTGCCCTCAGACTTCAGGGACAGCAGCAAGAGATGATGTCAGAGAACTGGTTAGCTGAGGCATCAGACTCGCCCCAGGGCCTGGTGCAAGGAGCCAGCAAGAATGCAAAGCTCTGAGAAGCCTCTGAAATTTGCAGCAAGATTATAATCATGGCTTGCTGAGCATGGATCCTGTGTCCAGAGCTGTGCCAGTCCCCATCTATACATCATTTAACTTAATTTGTGTATTTCTCAGAGCAATCTAGTGTGGCACGCATTACCATCCTCATTTTGCAGAGGAAGAAACAGATCTAAAAGGTCACAGAATTTGGCTAAAGATATATTGCTACTAAGTGGCAGACTACAGCTCTGACTCTGGACAGGATCAACCTTGCCAAAGGAAAAAAAAAAATGAGTGGACTTCGTAACAATAACGTGAGTGTAATTAACAAGGAGGAGATTAAAAATTTACCTGGAGATAATAGTTTGACCTCAGTTGAGAGGACTTAAATATTCTTTGAAATGGTGTTTATGTTTCCTGCTTTCAGAGATGAGTGATCTAAGAATTTGGTCAACTTTTTTTTTTTTTTTTTTTTTAATCAGAAGGGAAACAGTTTACTTTCTTGAACAAAAGAAAAACAGACGCTCTAAGAGCATCTGGAACAGATGCTAAAGGCATGCCGTGCTGAAGAGTTTGGGAGGCTATGTGGCACATACCAAGTGTTCTACAATTACCTGATGAACGAACCGGGAGGAAGTTCCCCCACAAAATGGGGAAGAAAGAAGTATAAAGGTGCATGTGGTAAGAAGGCAGGAATTTTCTTATTTCTGCCAAATTTGTTAGCATTTAACTTCAATGCCAATTTGTTCTTCTAAACAGGTCGCTGTACAGTAAGTAAGGGTTATAAACCTTCACTAGGCTATATGTCCTCCTCAACCAAGCATATATTTATGAAACTACCAGTTTTTGTGTTTTATGTTAGAAATAAATTTGGCAACCATGAACATTCATTGCAACTTCTTCATTTCTGTGAATAATTTCCATTCACGTTGGTTAAGAATTCTATGTGGCCACAACAGAATTTCTGCCTTGCTATAGTCTGTGTTATTCTCCTCTCTCAGAATGGAGCCAAGGGTGATTAAGTGTCGATTTGCCTTCATTATGGATCAACCAGAGGCCCTAGAACACCACAGAGTGAGGTAGAGTGGGTCTTCACAATGCTCCTCTCTTTCCCCTGCCCCACTGTGCCTTCAACCTTGCCACGGGAACCCATCGCAGTTACTGATCAACTCCCCTCACGATGGTTAGAGAGGAGCAGGCAAGTGCCTGGTCCATGACTCATGACCCACAACTATTTAATATTCTCCTTTACAGACATGGCCTCGACCCTGGCCCCTCTCTCCACCATCTTCCTATCCATAACTAGAATTTATGTCTTATTCCCTTGGGAGTGTTGTTCTCAGACAGCTGTCATAGTTGGAAAAGGACCTGTCAAGCTAATTCCCACCGAAGTGTTAATTGTTGACAATAGTATAATATGTCACCTACTTAGAGACATCTGCATTTTGGGGGGGTCTTAGAAACAGCCAACTCTTACCTAGCATATAACCCAGTCATTGTTTCATGAACAATATTCAACGAATTATTTGAACTAAACTCACCAAAGGTATAAATATCTAATAGTAGGACTTTAGGCACCAACATAAGCCAGTAGGGAAGACGTTCTTGGACAAAGAGGTTTTTCCAAATGTCACTCAAATCCCACAGAGAGCCAACTTCAGCTCTGACTCCTGACTCTCCACATTAATCAGAAAATCTCTGCCCTACATGTGAATGGAATTCCTTCCAGCAAAATTTAACCTAAATCCTTTCCTGCAGTGCTCCATGGAGAATTAGCCGAGTCCATTGTTTTCCTTCTCACAAAAACTTTTTCATATATTGGAAGATTATAGTACTGGGGAGAGAGAAAGAGATTGATTTATTATCCAAGTGAAGTATTTACTCACTAGATGTTCTTTTATGAAGTGTATGGAGCAATCCAAATATATAAAGCTAATATTGTTTCAAATTAACTCGTAGCACATATTTACTTGCTTATGCTTTTCCACTAATTAGCTGATAGTAATTATACAAAAAAAAAAAACAAACAAACCCCACGAACTTCCAATTTTCATTATAAGAATATGTCTCAAGAAAACATGGGTACTTGAATTTGGGTTTGGGGTTTTTTTTTTTCCTAATTTAGTGAAATGTAACAAAATCACACCGTACTTAGGTCCCAAAGAGTTGTTTTCCAGTTCCAGAGTATCTCAGTTGTATGACCTTGGTCAGTGAATTTAACCTCGTTTAGCCCTAATTTCTTTGTTAGCAGATGGGGAGAGTTCATATTTAACATCATGTAGTGCCTTCTCTGGGCCAAATACTGGTCAGAGGGCTTTGCAAATATGAATGCATTCAATTCTTCTGGGGCCCTCAGAGGACAGAACTGCTAGCACACCCATCTTACAGAGGAGGAAACTTGGAAAACAAAGGTAAAGCACTGTGCCCAAGATCATACAGCGGGCAGGTCAGAGTCAGGACTTGAACCTGGGCAGTCTGGCTCCAGATTCTGGGGGTCTTAAACATTCCTTTCATATTAGCTGCCCCTGATAAGCTGAAATTTTGGGTCATGCAGTGAGAAGGAGCTTTAGGGATGACCTGGTCCACACCCTTAGCCAATGCTTCACTTGCATGGGAAATGGGATCTTGATGCACAGAGGCCTTGACTATGCATGAGGGATGAGGAGGGTCTTTGATATGTGTTTCTGAGCATCTGGGTTCCCCTGGAAGCAGTCTGTGTGATAAGAATGCAGTTTGTTCAGGAAGTGATCAGAAGGAGATCCTTGAGAGAAGAGGGGAGTGGGGAAGTAAGTCAGGAAAGGGATGGGAGTCAGTAAAGCATATATGTATGAACAGGTTACCCCTTGGGCAATGGGGGCTTGAACCCACTGCAGACCTCTGGGACACAGAGAGACATGGCTGAGAATGGTTCCACCCAAGGGACATACGTAGCCATCAACTCCCTTCGCTTATCACTTGAGGACACCCCTGAGAAATTAGCTCCCTGGTACTGTGACCCCATGCTGGACTTGGGTCCCATACATGCTTTTATAGACAGAGAAAACTTTCAGGCAGAGACAGAGGCGCTGAAAAAGGAGTGGCAGCAGGGCATGGGGAAGAACACTGACATGACTGAGCACGCATAACAAACTTCAAGGTGCAAATACCAAATGATAAAGCTCTCTTCCACCTAAGGAGAGTTAGGCAATCTTCTCTGTGCTGCCCACCTTCCAATATGGAGGCATTTTCTCTTCCGGGACTTTGACTGCTATCCTTTATTAGCATCACGCCCATCCAAAAGCAGGACAAGAAACTAAAAAGAGTTTCAAGGATTCATTAATCCATTCAACAAGTTTTTAATGGAGCCTCTCTCTGAACCAAGAACTCTTTCAGGCCTAGGCCCTCGCCCACATGGAGCCTTCATTCTAGTAAAAGAGAAAGAAAATATATAATTGACATGTGAATTGCATTATATGCTACAAGTTGGGAGCTATGGGAACTAAAAGGCAGAATAAGGAGATCAGAAAGTGCTGTGGGACTGCAGCACTTGGAAATGTAATGGTCAGGGAAGGCCTCATCAAGGAGATAGTATTTGAGTCGGGATTGAAGGAGGTGACCGAGGCAGGAGGTGACAGAGGCACGTTCGTATCTGGGGTATGGTGGCACTGAGAGGGAGTGAGAAGAACATTCCAGTAAGGGGAAGGGCTGATGCTTAGAGATGGGGTGAGGGGCAGTGGGGAGGAGGCTGGCTATTTCTATGTGTTTGCGTAGAAATAGTCAAGTGGGAGATGGTAGGAGATGGGATAAGAGAGACGACCTCAGCTCAGCCCTCAGGCTCTGGGGGCTTTATAAGGCCAGGGAGAAAATGGGTGGGGGGTTACTGGAGGAGAGTCTTGTAGGATTTCAATATGACGATACAGTCTGCTGGGTGGAGAACAGACTGTTGGGGGCAGAAGAGAAGGCAGATGGGTCAGTTCAGAGGCTGCTGAGATAATTCAAGTGAGAAATGAGTGAGGAAGCTGGACCAGGTGCTAGCCGTGGGAAGAGTGGACAGAATCTGGCTATATTTTCATAGCAGACAGGATGTCCAGAGAGTCTAGATAAGGGAGAAGAGAGAATCATAGTGTCGCAGAATAAAAAGTCTCAGGAATGGTCCTGTCTCTCATGTCACCTTTGAGGAACCTGAGCTCAGAAATTCAGAGAGGCAGATTTGCTTGCCAAGCTGAGAGTGGACACAGAGCTGAGCTGGGAGTAGATGCCAGGACTGCCCACTTCAGTTTCAGGATCCCAAATGATGCCTTCCAGGGATGGGGGCAGCCAAGCCAGCCAGGCCCTGTGGGAGAGACCATGAATAAATGACCTGGATGAGATACGCACCCCTTGTGGGCCCCACTCCCACCACAACGGGCCCCTTATTTTCTTGGTAGTGGTACCCAGACCAAGCTAATCGCCACGTTCTCATGGAAGGTGTGCACAAACGATTTCCCTTTTAATTTATTGATAAATAGGAACCTCTCGGTAAAATCTTGACGCCTTCTCATAACAGTAATGGTATATGTACTACTGAGAACATCCTTGCCACAATAAGTGAAACACTCAGTTCCCCTTTGTTTGGTTATCACTTTGACATCTCTCACAAAGGTACCTTTCCCTCCTCTAATAACGTCTATAGAGCTATTTGCCTGACAGCAGCAAAATCCCCTTGGGGTAATCTCAAAATCCTGAAGAAACAAAACCTTGGTTTTCCATTCTCCCCGCCATCTATTTGGTATCAGTAGGGACCCTCTGCCAATAACACCTCTATTTATGTACTGTAAAAGAAAGTTCATAACAAACACATAAAGAGTGATTTTCCACTCCTAAGGGGCTGAATTAAGGACACTGGTTCTGAAATGAAGCCAAAGTAATTTGGAAGAAAGGCCATTTTGTCTCCCCCATTCTTTGGCACGGCTAAGCCTCCCTTCTCCCCCATTTTTAGATGTATGTAATTGAAGGGGTCATCAATTAATCAAATTTAACTTACGTTTGTGTACACAATACAACATGTATAGTCATTTTACATAATATTTAAGTTACTGGTTGGATTTTTCTTTAATCTAGTAAAAGAATCGGTTTGCATCCCCTGAGGCGTATATCCATCAGCTAGCAGGAGAAGCCTCCAGAAGCCTGCTGAGAGACAGGAAGAAGTTGGTCTTGACGCAAAGCCAGCTTTGTTCATTCCATAGAGCTGCTCATTCAGTTTTCACGGTGACTAATATAGGGCCCGTCTATGCCAAGTATTATTTTGAATATCACATTTTATTCCAGAGACTAGGTTCAAGTGTTCTCTTTCCCAACACTGATAATAGAAAAAGAAATGTGGTCTCACAGATTTTTTTCTAAGTATTCTTTCCTGTCTTTGCTTTTAGTTCTGACACCCTTGTCAACACGTTATTTTCCAGAAAGGACGAAGTAACCAAACGGTGTCTTTCTCAAATTAGGGACACTGAATCCAATGTTTCTGAAGTCTGAAGTCGCGTTTGCCTCTTAAAACAAAAATAACGAGCTTACATCCTTATCATCCACCCTTACTCAAGACCCAGAGAAGGGGTTCAAGGAGGATTAAGTATCTCACGTTTACCTCTGCTGATAACAGACACTCTTGGGACCAAGTAATGCCACCTCTGCTTGAGTAATTCTTGATGAGGAGAAAGAAAACCAGAGAGATTCAGAGCGGATGTGTTAGAAATTGGGAGGTCTGCTCAGTCCCAACATGAAAAGTGATTCCGACAAGATAAGTTTATGAATATGTGGGGGCAGAGTCTGGATTTGAAAGTGACATGTTTACCAGAAGATGATATGCTCATGCCTGCTTAAATACTTTTGTGTGGTTATTAATAATCCCCAAACATAACAAAACTCACAAGGCATATGTTTCAGTTACAGCGAAAGCAAGTCACCGCATCGTCAGGCAGGATAACAGGCAAAGCTTGTCCTGAGCAGCACGGCATTGTCAGTAAGCAGCCAACTTTGGATACGGGTGAGCAATGGTGCTGCTCCAGTTCCAGGCACCGGGACGCAGGAATCTGGCATGGAGGGAAGAAAATAAATGAGATCACAGCCCAGGTGGGATCATCATTCTGTTGGGCGGCAGGGTGGGCCCCGGAAGAAAACGTGGGACATAAATTTTGCCGACTCCCGGCAGAGATGGGCTATGTTGAATTAAATGCTTCCAATAAAACAAATTCATGATTCAAGAATGGGGGAAGAGAGGATTTCAAGATGTTCATTGCATATCTGTGGCATTCTGAGTGAGTTACTCCACCGCTTTTGCTCTGGCTTCACATATAGCTCATTCATCCCCCTGCCCCCTGCCCTCCCCTGCCATTAATAATCCTGCTTTTTTACTCCTCTTCTTTTTCTTGAGAAAATCAGTTTAAAGGTAAGGAAGTTATCTGAAAAACAGGGGCATATTCCACGATTACCACTTTAAGTGGCATGCTAAAAGGTAATTTCTATTGGGCAGGGGGGTCTAGGCACTAAAAATGATACTTGACTCTACGTCCTTGCTACCTAAAATGTGGTCCCTTGACCAGCAGAATGACAGTCCCTAGGAGTTTATTAGAGATGCAAGACCTTAGGTCCACCCCCAGAGATGCTGGGTCAGAATGTGCATTTTTACAAGAGCTACAGAGGATTCATGTGTATAGTTAAGACTGAGATGCAGTGTTCTAGGTCACCTGAGATCACTGGGATTCAGGAAAATATCTTTAGAAATACGGCATTGAAATTTGCAGAAAACACACTTTTTGTATTTGATCTTTTGACCTTGGGGGACAGACACCTGCTTATTTCTATTATTCTACATAATAGCTCTCATGGGAATCTTTTTAATACAGAGGTCAGGAAAAACTAATGAATGAATGAAAAAGAATAGAAACAAAAGAAAAATTCAACTGATTAAAACAAAAATAGCAGCATATTGGGCTGTGCCATCAAACATCCATGGACACACATCTTCAGGTCAAAATCAAAATCTGCCATAGAGAATCCAACCCTCCCTCTCTCCTGGCTCTTTCTTCTACATGAGCATCATTTGAAAGCAAACTCCCTTAAGAGGTAATAGTAAGTGTGGCCATAGTGGTCCAGGTTTGCGTCCTGATAGTTTCAATCAGTAACAAAGGAACAAACTTCTTTTCCAATTATTTAAACAAAAATAGATAAATAAAACGACTGGAATTCCCTTTAGCAAACCCTTTTGGCTGTGTCTCTCTCTGGAGGAATCCCTTTGAATCTGATTGGCTAGTTCAGGCCACGTGCACACCTCTCAGCCAATGGAGTGAGGTCAGCCACCCTGACCTTTGATTTAGGAAGATAAAATTTCTAAAGGAAAAATCCAGATGCTTTTACTTGAAGGAGAGGGAATGGGTGCTAGGCAGGTAACAACAGCAGATAGCCACTTAGCTTTGAGGTTTTCAAGTCCGTATTTCTATTATCATTTACTAAGGTTCTACTTTGTGTCAGGCAAATTGCTAGGAGCTATGGGTTATACCAAGGTGACAGTGCCAGTCCTCAAAAGAGAGGACAGCAGACTCCTAACTGTGGTCCAGGGCTGAGAGGAAGCACAAGTCACATGCTAGGGATTCCGAAAGAAAGAACAATTAATTCTGCCTCAGACGCGTAGAAAGGCTTTGTGGAGTTCAAGAATGAATGAGCTTCTGATGCATGGAGCCCAAAGGAAAGCAAGAGCTAAGATTTGGAAACTTGGAACCAAATTTTAGAATTCAGGAAGTGAATCAATGGACGATTAGAGCCAGACTGCAAAGAGCATCTTTGAGTGTGAACTTGGTGAATAATTTAGACTTTATTTACTTATTAGAGGAAAGGAATGTGGTAGAGGTCTGAAGAGGGGAAGGACCTCCATTAAGGAGCTCAGTTTGGGAACAGTTGTGGGAGAATTGAAACAGTAGATGTGAGATGAATTTCTAGTGACCCTTCAGATGAAAAAGATAAGGATTCTATAGCTTAAATACCCACATCTAAACTAACTTCGGCTGGCCACCAGAGAGTAATAGACTAGTTATTAAAGTTGGTTTTCTGTTGGGGAAGAATTGGGAGAGATAGTTAAAAGTCAATACTCAATGCTTGTTAGTTGATCAAATAAATTTTATAACAAATTTTGGAGCACAACCCTGCTTTAAACAACTGGACATTTGCTGATGTGGATTATATTTAAGTAGAGGCTTGCTGTATACTCTTCCTCCTGGAACACAATGCCGTAGCTTTCGTTACAGACTGTAGAGGGAGGAAAGGAGAATAGTAAAGAGAAAAAGAGGAAGGAAGGAAGGAAGGAAAGAAGGGAGGGAGGAAGGGAGGAAGGGAGGGCAGGAAGGTGAATAGGGATGGAAGAGGGAAAGGAGGAAATGGAGACAAAGGTGAAACAGAAAGTTAGTCTAGTAGGGTTCTCAGTACAGTTATTTCCATGAATTGATTTCCCATTAGCCAACTTACGACAGCCCTTAAACTTGGGAAATACGATGTCACTAAGTTCAGGGCTTCTCTGCATTTGACCTTCATTCACACTTGGAGTTCTGACAGCAGTTTGCAGTGTCCTTAGGACTTTTCCTTAAAGTAGCACTGGGGAAAATACAGTTACATAACAGGATGTGAGAGTAGGACTGCGGATCCCAAGGGGATGCCTGGTCTTGCTGAGAAGGGTCTCTCTTAGAGTGACCCTTCTTTGAGGGTCACTGATACTTCTTTGAGTTTTCACAGGCACTGAATGATCTCCATACTCCAGAGGGCCCTACTGGCCACTCCTTAGGAGTGAGGGCTCTTGGTCTCCCTGTGAGCAGCATTCCAGATGGTGGCAGTCCATCCAAGTACTCAGTCTCCGAGAGGCTGGAGATCAAGCACAGTCCAGAAATACCACAGAACAAAGGGGAGCCTGAGAATGATAAGGCTATATGTTCTTAAGGGCATTTTCCAGCAAGACTGTCTTATCTTCCCCAATGATGCTCAGAGAGATCTCTTTCTTTTCTTAACACATGGTATATCCACAATACATTCTGAAACCAATACTGTCCTCCACCACCATGGATATTACAAATGTGTGTGTATGTATGCGTGTGTGGGTGAGTGTGTGATACTCTGATTTTATTCTTGAAACTTTGGCCTTGACCTTTCATATTAATTGAAGAAGAAATGGTCTGAGAGTGCACAGACAGGACCATGACCAACAAAGGAAAACCACCATTTGGCTCCCCAAATCTGACTTTCTGGAAGTTATTAAAATTTCTTAAATAAATAGTCTTAAATTTCTTTCCAAAATACCTCTCAGTATATATTCCTAGTGTACACTTTTACTTGTGTTTATTTATAATTTTTTCCACTGCTCTTTTTGGTGGGTTAGTATTTTCATTCATCCTCACAGCACAGGGTGGTCATATGTGTGTGTGTTTGTGGTTTGTGTATATGTGGATCGTGTGTGTATGTAAATGTGTGCGTGTGTGCATGCATGTATATATATGGAACATGTGTATTCATGTATGTGTTTGAGGGAGAGTGGAATGTGTGTGTGTATCTGAGGTTATACATATATATGTAATGAGCATGTGATTTTGTCTGTGTAGTACATGTGTGCATTGAAGTATATGTGTTAGTGCTTGGTACATGTGTGATGTGTTCTGTGAAGACTGTGGGTGTGTGTACATGGGGTGCGGATGGAGGTTCATATTTGAAGTTTGTGTGTGTCTGTGTATATTTTGGTGGGAAAGCATCAGGTGTGTACATGAAAATTGTGTGTTTATGTACTTGTGGGGGCACACACTGACTTTTTTAACCTTGTTCTATTAAAATAAAGATATAGTTCAAGAATATAAAGGACATTATTTTATTCTAGCAATCTGTGTTTGAAGTAGACTTTGAATATTTGTTTTCACACGCAAAACAATTATTCTAGTTCATAGCCAAAGGCAACCATCTTGGACTTTTGGGAAAATGCCCAAAATAATACTTCCTAAAAGCAATTTAAAATTGGAATGGACATGCCATTTTTAGGTGTCCAAAGGGATGACAGAAGACGGTTGATGGTGTGTTATTTTAGAGGGAGAAAACTATTAAAATGTTTCTGACTGTAGCAACAATAAAATACTAATGAACCAAAGGAACAGATGGAAATTGAAAAGCATGTGCAATGTCAAAACCCAAAATACAGTGATTTGTTAAATTACAGGGTTTGTTCCCCTGAGAGAAGAGCTGCAGTTTGCTGATAACTCAGGGACAACCAGGATTATTACTGTAACACAGCAACGCCATTTTCCGCCTGAATCCTGCAAGAACTAATTAATTACATAGCTTTGGTTACTAGGTTAGAACCAAGCTTTGCTGTCCAGTTTCCAAAGACTGAACTTCCTAAATTGTCAGAAGAACAGCATTTTCCTAATTGTCTGCTGACTATCTACTTTGTAGATAGCTACAAAGACTGCTATCAGTTGCCATAAGGGAAATGCCTCATGATAAATTGTTTGCTTTTTTTGGCCATTGGAGAAGACTCTATTCCTATCGCTTTTTACTTTCTGGAGTTACCCAGACTTCCTTAGTGAAAGTAGTTGTGTGGAGTTGTACCTCTAAATTTAACTGAGAGGACAGGGTGTGGCTCCTAGGAAGGGTTTTATAATAATAGAGCCAGCTGGGCATACCAGGCTAGCTAGGCGGTGGGAGAAAAATACTGTTCTTTCTGCGCTAAGCAAAAAATCCTGGTCTATTTCCCAAAAAAGGAAGTGAGATTTTAGGAGCCTCTCTTTTGTGTAATTTTTCCCCCAGAAATGCTTGGGAATTGGAAACTAAAATAAATCCAGGAGACTCAATGAAAACCTTAGAGGATCAGACGCTTGTGTTGAGCCTCCTGTGGTTCTGGGGGCCTTTACTGTCCCCAACCAGACCTTGCCATTTTAACCCTGACATTTGCTGCATTCCTGATGCCAGAGAAACAAACTCCTCTCCTGGCTGAGGGAGTGTGAACTGATAAAGAAAGGTCCACTGGGAAGCAGCTTGCTGATATGTACTAAAATTGTAATCACACATATTCTATGGCCCAGCAAGTATATTTCTCAGAATCTTGCCTGGAGTAACGTTCATGCAGGCACACCAGGAAAATTGTACTAGGGTGGCTAGTACAGCATTGCTTGCAGAGAATTGGAAAAGAATTTCATGTTTCTCAATAGTGAAAGGGTTAGGTAATATGGTTTATTTAGGTTCTTGGACTATGTGCCACTTTATGTAAAATGAATTTATACTGGTGACACTAGAAGATTTTCAAAATATAGTGTTAAGTTAAATAAAACAAGTAGCAAAACAAAATATGGATATAACATGATAGCATTTAAAAAAAGAGAACCTGCACACATATACACAACAATATTATATCTTTGTGAATATGAATATAAAAACACAGAGAATGGTCTGGAATTCATTCTATTGGATGATAAAAGCAATTATTCATTGAGAAGAATTTGGGTGTGGAAGTGGTGGTCAGATGGATTTAGACTTCTCTCACTAATTGTATAATCCTGGAAAAGTTACTTACTTTGTTTTGGGTTCTTCATTTATAATATGGAGATTATAGGGGTGCCTGGGTGTCTCAGTGGGTTGAGCCTCTGCCTTCAGCTCAGGTCATGATCTCAGGGTCCTGGGATTGAGCCGTGCATCAGGCTCTCTGCTCAGCAGGGAAGCTGCTCCCCCACCCCCTCTCTGCCTGCCTCTCTGCCTACTTGGGATCTCTGTCTGTCAAATAAATAAATAAAATCTTTAAAAAAATAGTATGGAGATTATAAAACATGTCTACCTAATAGAGGTGTTGTGAGGACTGAGTGAGTTAATAATAAAACAGATAATGTGTGTGGAGCACTTACGCAGAGCCCAATAATGCCCTAAGTGCTTGCCCTATATTACCTGTTTTAATATGAAGTAGATAGAATCATTATTCCCATTTTACAGGTCAAGAAACAGTACATTGAGGTTGATAATTTGCCTATAGACTCATAGCTTATAAGCAAAGTGTAAAGCTAGAGGATGAGACAATGACAGTCTTCAAAGGGAGGCAGTGAAATGAAGAATGCGAAAGTCTGGAAACACTTCCTGAAGCTCATACACCTTTTCGCATTGGCAGGAGATGTGTTTGGACCCATTTATTCTCCAGCTACAGCAGGACTCAGCTGCATGATTTTTAACTACACATGCTCTGGCCAAATAATGACACAGAAGATGGACTGTTTTCCAGTTAAACAGGTTCAAAATCTTACGGTGCATTTGATTTCACTTTATTTTAAACCCACTGCCACAGATTCGACTGTTGATCTTAATGTTATATCCCCATGGACCCTCATAGTCTGCAGAGTGTACTTTCTCACTATGATGAGTAATTTTGTCTGTCAACTTGACCGGACCACAGTGTGCCCAGATATTTGATCACATATTATTCTGGTGTGTCTGTGAGGGTATTTTGGATGAGATTACCATTTAAATCAGTCAACTGAGTAAAGCAGATTGCCTTTCCAGATATGGATGGATTTCATCCTATCAGTTAAAAGCCTGAATAAAACATAAAAGCCAACCCTTCTGCAAAGAAGAGGGAACTCCTTCCACCTGACTGAATTGAGCTGGGATATCAGTTCTTTCCTGTGCTCCAACACAAACTGGAACATCAGCTTTTTCTGGGTATTGAGCCTGCTGGCTTCTGGAGTAGAACTATACCATCAGCTCCTGTGGGTCTCCAGCTTGCTGACTGCAGAATTTGAGAACTGTCAGCCTTTATAATCATGTGAACCAATTCCTTATAATAAGTAAGTAAATATCCTCTTAGCTCTGGAGAACCCCAACTAATATACATACTCCCTGACTTCGGATTTATTCATGTGGATTGCTTTGTCCAGTGGGATGTTAGTAGTTCTGATGTGAGAAGAGGCTTACCATATGCTCATAGTTGGGTTTAACCTCTTGCACTTGTACCATTGTCATGAAAAGTACATATTCTGGGTAGCCACTACCCCTAGGCGTCAAAATGAGACAAGTGAAATTGGCTTGAGCTTGGCCTTCAGCCTGGAGCCAAGCTCTGCTAAATCCAGGAAAGATCAGCCAAACTTTAACTAACTGGCAGCTTCATGAGTGAGAAAATGTTTTGTCTAGAAGCTACTGAGTTTTTGATGGTTTGTTTTGTTATTGCTGTTTTACAGCATTATTATGGTTATAGCTGACAGATACACTCACCATATACAATGCCTTCTTTTTTCAGTACCTCTGAGCGCCATCTCTTTCCTCATTTGGGGGTAGACACTTTGACTCTGCATGGAGATTAAATGAGCAAAGCCTCCCATTCCTCTCCTTATTTACAACAACCCTCTATTTCAATCAGTATTCAGTGCTGATGATTGAGTAATCTATCTAGAGCCTTGTTCAACTCCTATCATTTCCCTACTCTAAAGTCTTCAGTGACCTCCTAGTAAAGATAGGGAGCTCTAGCCCTCACCAGTTCCTGCTTCCTTACACTTCTGGACAGTTCTACATGCAATTTCCTCTACCTAGAATGTTCTGTCACTCTATCATTTCCATTTTCCCTTATATAACCACATGGTATAATTTTAATAATGATTTGAGAGTCTACTAAAGTTTTAATTCCTCTTTGGGCACCCCCTCTTTTGCATACACCACACCCCTACCCCAAACACATACATACACATAAAAGAATCACACCTGGGTCTTTTGAGATCATTATATTCTTTTCTAAGCTCTCATAAGCTCACCATCCACATACTTAACTGTATAATTATAGTAATAGTTTGCCCCCAAGGAAGGTCACAGACCTGTATGCCTGTGAGTATTTGTCAGGCTAGGGTTGGTTACAACACAGAAATAAATTAGTCTCTTAATCTCTGAATTTATTCTGAGGTACAAGTCTGCCATTGCACAATTAAGCCATGTGATATTTCCAGGGCTTAGCATGGGTTCCTTCCACACTCTTGTCATGTCGGGGATGGGGGGGTTTTCTGCTCCATGTGGTCACTCAGGGACCCAGGCTGGAGGAGGCTTCATCTCTACACTTGTTTCCACACTTTCACAGTGAGTAAATGGTGAGGCCGGAATTTGAACAAGGCAAATGACTTCCAAATCCAGTCTTTAAAAACTAGTTTATGTTTCTCCTTCAAATCAGGGCATAGAACAGGAAGTGCCACCTAATGAATAATAGTATTACCATAAATAAGTATTTTATATTTCTTATTTAATTCTAATAGTGGAGTTAGGGGGAAAGTATTATTATATCAATTTGCATAAGGAAATAAATTTCCTTGAGGTTAAGCAATTTGCCAAAGGTCACATAACTAAAAATATTGCCAGAAGCAGGATTCAAAACATATTGATATATCCCCAAGAGATCACTTAGGACATAGCAGTTAAGGATTGGAAGAAAAACCTTTTCTATAAATCAGGGCAGGTGAGAGAATTCCAGCATGAGAAAACTAAGGGGAGGGGGAAAATAACAAAAAATGTATATATGTATTCCAAAATATATCATCCTTGCCCTGTGAGAGCATGAAAAATACTAATGAAAATTCTATTGGAATTACCCAGAGCTGACATATGAAGCATGAAGTAACAAGAATATATAGTTGATTTTCATTATTCATGGATTACATATTTGGAAATTCACCTCCTCACTAAAATTTACTTGTAACTCCAAAATCCATACCCCAGAACCTCCACAGTCACTAATAGACATGCACAGAGTGGAGACAAATTTGAGCCACTGGATGTGCACATTTCCTTCTGAAGTTAAACAAGACAGGGCTCTGTTCTCTCTCAGCTCTCATTCTGTAAACAAAGGTCCCTGCTATGGTCTACTTAGAGTCACATATTTCATGTTTTGTGCTTTTTGTTGGTGATTTTGCAGTTTAACTCAATCCCCAACATAGCACTCATATGCCGTCTAGTGTTTCCGAGTGCAGGAAGGCTGTGATGTGCCTCACAGAGAAGCTGTTGGAGAGACTTCGTTCAGGTAAGAGTTTTAGTGCTGTTGGCTGTGAGTTCAGTGCTCATCAATCAATAGCATGGTACTTCCATGAAAAAAAAAGAGAGAGAGAGAGAGAGAAAATTCACTAATCTGTGTGAGAGGCCACTCCACAAGGTTCTAGAATATCATTTCTAGTGCTATGGACAAGATGGATGGAAAGGTAGATAAACCTGTGGACGTGTGAGAAGACAACTGACAAAAAAATGTTTACTGGATGGCATAGTTGTGAGGCTGAATACAAAAAAATTCATAGTCATGTTACCTAGGGTCAAGAAAATGTCACACCTTTCTCATCTAGGGGTGGTTGGCTTGCATGTTTCAAAAAGCAATATGACCTGAAAAATATTAAATTTGTAGGTTCTACAGATCAAGAAGCTACAAAAGAATTTTTTTTTAACTTTATAACTCAGTGTTATACAGGTAAAGGATTAAGTGGAAGAGTGTTTTCAACAGTGAGGAAACTGTGTATAACACCCAGTGCTCCATGAAATATGTGCCCTCCTTAATATCCATCATTGAATCATGGAACGCTACATCAAAAACTAATGATGTACCCTATGGTGACTAACATAACATAATAAAATTAAAAAAAGAAAAACAGTGATAAGACTGGCTTGTTTTATAAGAATATTGGCAAACCAACCTATAGAACACAAATGGCATTTGAGTTGACCAAAATGTTGTGATCAGAGGCATGTAGGAACTTAACCTGTCTTTCCTCTGGGAGCAATAGTTCGATATTTGTTAATTCAGTGTCCATGGTGACTTTATAGAATATAACCCCTGTGATGAGAACCAATTGTGTGTGGTCTGTGTGTGTGTGTGTGTGTGTGTGCATACACAAATACCTAGTACTAACTGAAAATGATTCTTTAATGTGTAATTTTCTCCAGTCAGGAATTTAGTACTTCTGGATCAAAATCTCCCATTGTACATGTTAGCCATGTGGAATTTTCACAAGGTTTCTTTGGTTGTTGCTTTGGTTTGGTTTTATATCTTTTAATCCTTTGTCATTTTCAAATGAGTTTTTTTTAAAATCAGCTAACATGGGAATGATGGCCAATACTCTTTTTCTAATTGCTTTAGCTATTTTTTGAGGTTTTGTTTTTAGACCTTGGCTGTTTTGATTAAAATGGGAAGTAATTTGGCCCTGACCATATCCCTCCACAAATTATCGTAACTGGGAGACTCACACTCATTTCAGGATGGCTAAGAATTTGCTCTTTCCTAAATGAAAAGCTGGATTTTCCCTTTTACAAAAATCCCTCTGTGAAAGAGACTGTTTGCGACTTTTTTTGGCATTGCAGTGTATATGATATTAATGCAAAATCTGATAAATGCATAGGTCTCTTAGTCACACAGATCCTATTCTCTTCTAAGAATCTAAGAATTCTTTTTAAATAAAATCACTTTGGAATATAAATCGAAAATTGAAGAGCAATAAGAAGAAAAAGGATTTCTACTTCATTGCCACAGAGATTTCCCATCTCCAGTCAACTCTAAGTGCAGTTTAGGGGGATGTGCAACAATTTAATTGTTCTACTCAATTGCAAATCGCAGGACTTGCAAGGAGAAGATGAATCTATCTTGGTAAATGCATTATTAAAAATCTTCTAAATGTGCTTGCACAGAAGTGAAGGAAATGTTTCTGTGCCTGGATGGGAAAGATACAAGCAGTGAAAGGCTCTCTGTGCAGAGACTCTGGTTTGTAATAGGAATAGGACTACCATCGATGTGCAGTTATCTGGACACGCTCAGGAAGGAGATGGTGGTAGGGGAGAGTGGATGGGCCTTCTGAAATGGGAGTAGAGACTTCATGTTCACAGGTAAAAAGCAATGCACTGACAGCTCTATGTAGTGAGGCTGTAGGAACCAGGGTTCTAGTGCATAGGATTTTTAGGGACTGGAAATCTCGGAGTAAACGTGACTACAGCGAGGTGGTAGCCACTGCTGGTGCCTCATTTGGAATGCCCTTGTATTACCATTATGGGATATGGCTTCCAACTGCCAGCATCTGCTTCTGTTTGCCTGAGAAATTCTCAGATCTCCAGAGCCCATCTTGCATATAAGTACAGCAGGCCAAAAGTTCCGGGCTGTGACCACCGCCTACCCCAGCAGTCCTCAAGCATGGGTTCCACAAATTGCTCTCAGGGTTCCCTGGTAGAACTGAGCTCCAGATGCTCACACTTAATATCACACTTCATTATCCTCTTTTTCTTTCCTGTCTCCCCTCCTTAGTCCCCAACTTTGTTTCTTGGGATCATGCCCCAAATGAAATATCTGCACTTCCATCCTCATCTCAGGGTCTGCTTCTTCATGAAACTCAAACCAAAGAGATAAGTTAGCTAGGTTCTAGAATCCTCAAAATGAGTAGTTGTAGGGCCCTTATATTCATGTGTGATGTTTCTTTAGTCATAAATGAAAGAAAAGAAAACCCAGAAGCAGGGATCCAGAAATTACTGTCAGTGAGTGAAGCAACTGTTTGGGGACTGTGGTAAGTAAGCTCCCTGCTGAAAGTGGGTATCTAGAACTAGCTCCAGCCAGTCTAATTTCACTGAGCAATGCAACCCTTAGTTTGTCAGTTCCTCTTATGGGAAATTTATTTTTAAATGTTGAGAATTAATTCAGGCTTTTTAAAAATACAAAGCACAACACAACAAATCTGGAAAATCATTAGGGATGTCTGCTAAAACAGAACACGTGCATACCCTATGATTAAGCAAGTCCACTCCTGGGGAGATACTGAAGAAAACTGCATCCTTATGAGCGCCAAAGGACATGTACTAAAATGTTCATAGAAGCACTATTCATAATAATTTCCAACCTGGAAAGGAGACAAATGTTCCTAAAGAGTAGGATGGGGAGATACATTGCTTATAGCCATGTGATGGGATACTATGCAACAAGGAGATGGTATAAATCATTGCTACTGACCACACTATGAATGCTTTCAGACATCATGTTGAACTAAAGAAGCCTGAACAAAGTATATGCCCTATATGATTCCATTCATGTAAACTACATAATTACAAAAGTAGACAAAATTAATCTATACTGTTGAGAGAATAGGCTTTCTTATTCAGATAAGTTTCTCCAATCACTGCTACACTGCCCAAATCCCATGGGTAGGGATATATATTTCATGGGTAAATCATTTCTCCTCCTTTTAAGGTGTAATTCTTGGTGAGGGGGTGATGATGTAGATCTATTGGCCATTGTTATGTTAGCATGAATTAGGGCCCAGCATTGATAGAGGGCCTGTTGTAAGAACTACAGACACAGAAATGGACAAGTCAGATTCCATGTCCTGCTGACTAGACAAGACCTAAACAAATCATGGAAGCCATATGTTGATTTATGTAGGTCTTGGTTACTGTCCACCCCTAAATAAATTGCTGAGGCCAGAGGATGTGAAATCATACTCATTTGCTTATGTCATGCAGAGTCTACCTTTGGAACCCAAACTGGAATTAATCCCATGCAAACCTTAGGACTGCTACTCTTACTTTGGGTTCCCCTAGGAACACATCCTGAAAATAAAGACTTAAATGTTTGGAGGCAATCCTGGAAAACATCAGTAAAGGGATAAAGAGGAAGAGAGGGAGGGGATGATTGATGGGCAAGGGAGCTGGGGTGTTTATACACCCATTCCTATCTGTCATTAAGTGGGGACTGGTCCTAGAAGACATTAATTCTCTATAGTGGCTTGTGTTTCAACGAAAGCTCTAGAAGTCAAAGAAAATTTTCAGAACAAGAAATTCAGGAGCTGACAGTTGGAAGTCAGGCCAAATGCAATGTTGAGCAAAAGAAGCCAGAACCTTAGAGTACATACTATGGGTGATGAGAGTGGAGCATTGACAGCATCTGCTACAACTACCCAATGAGAGAAGCAGTTCCTCAAATGAAAATTTGGATACAATAAAGAGACAGAACAAATGCCATTTAGGACACCAACCAATGTCCACTACAATCTCAAACCAGAAGTCAGTCATCAAACAATAAAGCAACCACATGACTGATGCTGAAAAAAAGAGCAACCCAAGAATCTGCCTCATTTGTGAGATGCCAGCTCAAAATAATATCCATTTGTGCAGGAGTCCAGTCTTCTGTGTGCCCAACAGGTATCCCTGCAGCTTCTGTATGATTCCTCCACCAATAAGGGGCCCACTCTTTCATAAGACAGCCTCTTTTGTCATCATAAAGTCTTACTTATTATATAATTCTGGTATTATATTGAAGTCTGCATCCATATGAGTCCCTCCTTGTTTCCTTCTCCTCTCCTCTGGTCCATCCACCCTCCCTGGGCTGAGTCCCGGCTCTGCAGTGTCACGTTGGATAGATCCACAGGGTCTTGTACCATACACTTTTTCACGTCATGGGAAGTGGTGGGTGAATTTTGCTTTCATTAAATCTTTCCTACAGTGATTTTCAGAAGAGGTTAATGAGATTCAGAAAGGTTAAGTCACTTGGCCCAGATCATATGCTCATGCACTGACAAGTGAGAGAAGTGAAGTTCAAATACAGACTATCTGACTCCATTAAAATGCATTACTCACAGAGAGCCCATAGGGGAAAGTGTGTGTGTGTGTGTGTGTGTGTGTGTGTGTGTGTGTCTTCTACCCCTCACCTCCACTCTCATTCCCAAGTACAGCCATCAGCCTTCCCTTTCCCACACCTTTGCCTAATAGGTGCATAGGTGTGCACCCCAAACCCTACTTCCTAATGCAGTCAGACAAACCTCAGATCAGTAGCATTGACTCTCCCATTCCCCTCCATCAAAATTGCCTTCTTTGGGGTCCCAGACAAAATGGCAATGGGTTCTCCCAATGAAATAATTGATGCCTTTGTGATAAATGGCTAGGATTCCTCTCCAATTCACAACTTACTCTTGGAGGGTGATGCTTTAATGCAGAGGCAGCTGAGGTGGGAATTGCAGCAAACACAGAATTGGGGGTTCCTTTGGGGATTTGTGACACAACCAAAATCACATCATATAAACATATACCCACTTTTCTAAGCCTGTGACTAGGCTTGGGCTCAGGTCCCACCTAAAGGGAAAGTGGTTGCCCTTAAGTCTGCCAGTCCACAGTGTACTGGGCAAACATCAGAACCCCCCGGCACAACGTCTGGGATTCCCTGTGCCTACCTCTTTTCACATCAATGCTATCACAGCCTGCTTTATGAACTCTCTGGAAAGACATGCTAACCAGACATCACAAGCCCATTGTCTCTTTCGAGAATCTTCTTTCCTGAAGCACAATGCAGAATGGGAGAATGAGAGCAATTTTCATAGGAGGTTCTTGTTTTCACAGTCAGAGCAAGTAGTTTCAGTCAGACTGCCATAGGTTCAAAGCTAAGCTCTGTCTTCAACTACTAATGGGCCAGTGGGCTAGTGTCTCAACTCTCTCAGCCTCAAGTCCCAAACATAAATGAGCGTAGCCCTCACCTCTTCATAGGTTGCTATGAGGATTAACTGTTATGATTCCTATGTATGTTCCTTGCATGCTGTGAGTGCTCAAAGTCACTTTTCTTTTCTTGCTATCAAAGCAAGTCCCCACGATCATTCTAGTACAGAAAAAAAGAATATTTTGAGACAGAAGTTGCACTCTCTCTCTCTCTCACTCCCTCTCTCCATCTATCTTTTTGGCTTATGTATTTTTCAAAAGTATTGTATGAGATAGGAATACAAACCTCCCTTGGCAGAATCAGGTAGTGACAGTAATGTGCTTTATCAGGGACAGAGAACTCCCCAGTTCCCTGCCTTGTCCCTTACACTGGTCATAACCATCGCTCATTTTTGTACTCTGTTTGCCCATTCACAATCAGCCAGACTCTACTGCAAAATCTGCCGTCACTCTTGCCCAAAATGATCATTTTCTCTTTTCTTGTTTCCCTATCGACCCTTCTATTCATTCCTGATGTCAATTGAAAACTTATCTTTCCCTCCCCAATCTATTCATCTTAAATTCAATCTCCCCACTGTTATGATTTTTCTTCAGCATCTGGGTTGTTTAACTTACTGAGTGCCATGGGGGATACAGATGTGCAGCAGATGCCAGGCTAAGTGGAAGGAGCATTGTGTAAATAGAAAATGCATTCAGATTGTCATGAGGATGGTAGTGTTACTTTCCATAAGACCTCTGGCCTTGAAACTTGGCTGAAGTTAAGATTTTCTCGAGCATCTTACTAAAGCATAGCCCAAAGGAAGAAAAAATATGCATACATGTGAATGCACGGCTTAGTGAATTTTCACAAACTAAACACACCTGTATAACCAGGACCCAGATCAAGTAAGAGAACATTATCAGAATTCCACTTGCCCGTCATTGCCCCCCCCCCCCGGAAGGTAACCACTATCTTGACATTGAGCAGCATAAATTTGTTTTTTAATTTTGTATGAATGAAATTGTACATGATGTACTCTGTTGTGTCTGTCTTCATTTCTTAAAAATTATGTTTGTGAGATTTATCCATACTGCTTCCATGTGGTAGTGGTTTATGTTTTCTCATTATGGGGTAGTTCTCTATTGTATAACTATGCCATAATTCATTTATCCTTCTATTGTTGAAGAACATTTGGCAAGACTCCAAAGTGAGACTTTTATAGAAAGTTATACTATGAAAAAGTAGATGTCTTTTGGTATACATACGTATTCTCTTGGGCATATATCTAGCAGCAGAACTGCTGGATTGTAGAGTATCTATATGGTCAACTTTAGTAGACAGCCAATTTCCCAAAGTGGTTGGATCATTTTATGCTCTCATCATCACAGTATAAAGGTTCCAGTTGTTCCACATCCTCACCAACACTTGGTATTGTCTGTAATGCTTTGTTTTATTTTGCCTTACTTTTTTTTGGGGGGGGGGAGGAGGGGGTCATTCTGGTGTGTGTGTGTAGTTGTACCACATTTGGTTTAATTTGTATCTTCAAAAAGATGAACAAAGTTGAGTACCTTTACACACATTTAGTGACCACTTGGGTATCCTCTTGTGTAAAATACGTACTCAAATTTTTTGCATATTTCAAAAATGTAGTTACTTAATTTTTCTTATTGATTCAAATATCTAATATTTTATATAAGATGAGAGTCGGAGAGTTGGCGAGTTGGCCACACTTTGATGGACTTTTCTATCACTTTGCAACAACTACAGATATTTCTATCATCCCAAATTGTGTCTTGAGTTGTCAGAAATTTCTCCAAGCAGTTTAATTTTATTTTAAAAAATGTACCCCATAGCACTTTGAGAAGCAAAGCATGGAGAGTCAGAAGCCTGGTTTGGTTGATTTGCTAAATAGCTCTGTGAACACATATAAGTCTTGGTATCCTCATCTGAAAAAAAAAAAAAAAAGATGGATTTGAGATCTGCCAAATCTATTATTCTATAAAATACAAACAAAATCTATAATTTGGAGAGGTGAAAACCGGGAGAATAGGAGGCTATAAACTGAAACAACTTCCACAAAGTTGATAATCTCTGGTCTTAAAAAACAAACACCAAATATTCTAACCTTAACTTCATAATTTCTTCCATATCTTAAATTTTACCTGAATTGTGAGTTTTCCCCCAATTGGTCTCATGTATGGACCCTTTAAGCCTTCAATGATAAATGATTGTCACCAGCCTAAAATCCACATCACCATTCTACCCCTCCTCATGTAGCTCCAGGTGCTTGATAGTAAACTCTGTGGCAGCTTCACTCCAACTGACAGCTTACAGGAAATAACATAAAATAACATAAAACCGTAAGAGACTCTTAATCTCAGGAAACAAACTGAGGGTTGCTGGGAGGTGGTGGGGGGGTGGGGGGAGGGATTAGGGTGGCTGGGTTATGGACATTGGGGAGGGTATGTGCTATGGTGAGTGCTGTGAAATGTGTAAGCCTGATGATTCACAGACCTGTATCCATGGGGTAAATAATACATTTTATGTTAATAAATTTAAAAAAATTAAATTAAATTAGAAAAAATGTCTTCACAACCTCAGAGAAGTCATACAAGACACAAAAAGCTCTAAGCATAGAGGAAATGATTAATAAATTAGACACCATTGAAGTTAAGAACTTGTTTTCATCAAAAGACTCCATCAAAAGAATGAAAAGGCAAGAAGCATAGTGGGAAAAGATATTGGATACATGTATAACAAAGAGTTTGTGTCGAGGTTATATAAGAAATAAGTCCTATAAATTGGTGAGAAAAAGGCAGATAACCCAAAAAATGGGGAATAGCTCTGAACAAATACTGAAAAAAAAAGGATAAAAAATTTATAAACCAGTACGACCTCCTTAGTAATCAGAAAAATACATATGAACTCTTCAACAAGATAGCACAATGTACACACTAGACTAGTTAGTATGTAAATATAATAAATATAATATTGAATGCTGGAGAGAGTATAGAATAATACAAAATCTCGTATGTTGCTAGTGGAAGTGTAAATCAGCATATACACTTAAAAAAAAATGGCAGGAACCAGAAAAAAACCCGAATTGCTAAGGAATGTTAGCAATTGTTAGAATGTTGAAAAAGAAAAACAAAACTGGGGGCATCACGTTTTCTGATTTCAAGCTTTACTATAAAGCTGTGATCACCAAGATAGCATGGTACTGGCACAAAAACACATATTGACCAGTGAAACAGAGTAGAGAGTCCAGATATGGAACTGCAACTCTGTGGTCAAATAATCTTCAACGAAGCAGGAAAAAATATCCAGTAGAAAAAAGAGAGTTTCTTCAATAAATGGTGCTGGGAAAATTGGACAGCTATGTATAGAAGAATGAAACTTGACCATTCTCTTACACCATACACAAACATAAACTTGAAATGGATAAAAGACCTCAACGTGAGGTAGGAATCTATCAAAATCCTAGAGGAGAACATAGTCAGTAGCCTCTTCAACATCGGCCACAGCAACTTCTTTCAAAACATGTTTCCAAAGGCAAAGGAAACAAAAGGGAAAATGAACTTTTGGCACTTCATCAAGATCAAAAGCTTCTGCACAGCAAAGGAAACAGTCAACAAAACAAAAAGGCAACCCACGGAATGGGAGAAGATATTTGCAAATGACAGTAGAGACAAAGGGCTGATATCCAAGATCTATAAAGAACTCCTCAAACTCAACACACACAAAACAGATAATCACGTCAAAAAATGGGCAGAAGACATGAACAGACACTTCTCCAAAGAAGACATACAAATGGCAAACAGACTCATGAAAAAATGTTTATCATCATTAGCCATCAGGGAGATTCAAATCAAAACCACATTGAGATACCACCTTACACCAGTTAGAATGGCCAAAAACAATAAGACAGTAAAGAACATGTGTTGGAGAGGATGTGGAGAAAGGAGAACCCTCTTACACTGTTGGTGGGAATGCAAGTTGGTGCAGCCACTTTGGAAAACAGTGTGGAGATTCCTTAAGAAATTAAAATAGAGCTACCTTATGACCTACAATTGCAGTACTGGGTATTTACCCCAAAGATACAGATGTAGTGAAAAGAAGGGCCATCTGTACCCCAGTGTTCATAGCAGCAATACCACAGTCGCCAAACTGTGGAAAGGGCCAAGATGCCCTTCAACGGACAAATGGAAAAAGAAGATATGGTCCATATACACGATGGAATATTATGCCTCCATTGGGAAGGATGAATACCCAACTTTTGTATCAACACAGACAGGACTGGAGAAGATTATGCTGAGTGAAATAAGTCAAGCAGAGACAGTCAATTACCATATGGTCTCATTTACTTGTGGAGCATGAGGAATAACATGGAGGACATTAGATAAAGGAAAGGAAAAGTGAATTGGGGGAAATCAGAGGGGGAGATGAACCATGAGAGACTGTGGACTCTGAGAAACAAACTGAGGGTTTTGGAGGGGAGAGGGGTGGGGGCTTGGGTGAACCTGGTGGTGGGTATTAAGGAGGGTACATATTGTATGGAGCACTGAGTGTGGTGCATAAATAATGAATCTTGGAACACTGACAAAATAAAAAAAATTTTTTAAAAAGCAGTTGGGCAGTATGCACTATAGTTAAGCATATATATATTTATTTATAGTTAAATTTATATATATATATATATATAGTGATTCAGTAATTCTACTATTAAGTACATAACCTAGAGAACAATGTAGATATGTGCAAAATATGTGTACTTGTTTATAGGTATAGACTTCTTAAGAGCAAAAGTCTAGAAACAACCTGAACACCTATCAGTGGTACAAAGTTCAGGTAAATCATTATTTTCTAACAGTAGAGGACTATACAGTATTGGAAATGAATAACAACAGTTATATAGAACAAAATGCACAGAAATTTAAAACATGATACTGACAAAAGAAAACAAATGCAAAAGTGGCACCTGGATGGCTCAGTTTGTTAAGCGTCCAACTCTTGATTTTAGCTCAGGTCATGATTCAGGGTTGTGAGATTGATCCCCATGTTGGGCTCCATGCTGGTCATGCAGCCTGTTTGGGATTCTCTTTCCCTCTCCCTCTGTCCCTCCCTCCCCCCACCTCTCTCTCTCTATCTCTCTTTCCCCCCCCACTTGCTCCCTCTTTTATTAAAAACAAAAACAAAAACAAATGCATACTCTCTGACTCCATTGACATAAAGCTTAAAAACTGCACTATATTATTTAGAAATTATTAAAATATGAAGAGAAGCACAGAAGTGATTGCCTAAATAGAATAGTGGTAACCTCTTGGGGAGGAAGAGGGAGGAAGCAGTAGGCATCTAATTTCTGGGCTACAGGCAACGTCCTGATTCTTGCCTTGGTGGTAGTTCATGGCTGAAACCTTTAAAACTAATTCTTATACTGTATAATGATGTTTTAAGAACTTTTATATATATGTTTTATTTCACAATATAAAAGACAAAATAGTGTCATGCCTAGTGCATAGTAAGTGCTCAATAAATATCAATTATTATCATAAGTATATAATACACTAATTTTATTTTTATTAGACTTTGCACTTTCCAAAATTTTTTTCAGGAAAATTACCTCATTTTAACCCAGGCATTGTTATTGTTCCCATTTCACAGATGAGAAAACATAGCTCAGCCTTCACACACACACACACACACACACACAACTATCAGGATGGAGCACAGGTGAAACCACAGCTCTGGTCTTCAGGTTTCAAACCCTTTCCCTGTCCTCTAGACTCACACCTATCTTGTTAGTTATGGGAGGGGAATGAGTCAAGAGTCTGATGACCGATAACCCAGCTCGTAGCTAGTATTGTTCTACTGTGTGCATGGAGTCAAACTTCCTGATGTTTGTGTGCACCCTGATTTTCCCAAGTCACAGGGATACAGAGACTTCTTACTCTGCACAGAACTATGTGAGGAGAAGCCAGAGAGGACAGAAAATGTGTTGAACTACATGAAATACTATATTCAATGAGTGTTATTTTGATGTACTTTTTTTTATACCATTTTTTTTAATTTTAATAAACATATAATGTATTTTTATCCCCAGGAGTACAGGTCTGTGAATCGCCAGGTTTACACACTTCACAGCACTCATCATAGCACATACCCTCCCCAATGTCCATATCCCCACCACCCTCTCCCGTCCCCCCTCTCCCCAGCAACCCTCAGTCTGTTTTTTGAGATTGAGTCTTTTATGGTTTGTCTCCCTCCCAATCCCATCTTTTAGCTATATTTTGAGCCTGAGGTGACTCAGATGACTAACAGTCAGTGTTAAAGCAGCATCAGTGTTAGTAATCTTTCTCCCCTCCTCTCAGTGGCCCCACCCATTCCCCCCCCCCCAAAAATAAGTCAGTGATAAAGAAATTAATCTAACTGGAAGACTTGGACCTTGGAGCCAATTAAAACCAAACTGCCTGTGCCCAACACGGTCAGATGGAACTGGGAACCACAGAAAGCAGTAACTTTTCTACACCCAAAGTTGATACAAAACACTTTTCTCACTGCATCAGTCTGAGAAAGGTTAAAGTGCATGGTGTGGGAAATTAAACTTATTCTTAGCCTGGTTTCACAGAAAACAATCTCCGGGGTTATCTCGTGTGTCTTCCGACAGAGGGGCATCAATTGGGAAAATTATATCTGTTATCAAGGAAAGCAATGAACTTTCCATTTACATTGGACTTTTAGAATCTGATGAGAGAAAAGGGACATTTATCTAGTCTTTTAAAAGGGAAAAGGAAACTCCACAAATCTGTCCATTATACCTGCTGAGAATCTAAAGTGAGGTCAAGACAAAAGCAGATTACTTTTGATAGTGTTAATAAGAGTTTATTGCAAGGCCTGCAGGCCAGATCTCCCTCTGTGGATTTCTGAATGGCTTTGGGAGCTGGGCTATTCTTAGAGTAATGAGAAAGAGCCTTATCTCACACCATAGGAAATTCAAAGATCCCTATGGCTTCAAAAGTCTTATTGATGCACTTTAGTAGAACCAAAAGCCAGGGTGATTTCTCATCACAAATACCTCTCTAATAGAGGGGATATAGGAGGAACCTTAAGAGGCACAGACATGCAGCTCTCAATACGGCATATTAATAATAGCACCCAAAAGTACTCCAATGTGACCAAGGCTGTTTCCCTGCATAAATCACGTTCTGAGGTAGCATTAGCAATATTAGTATCAGTGATTTAGAGGTATTGGTTACAAGCATTAGATCTTGACTCTGGCTTATTTAGGTAATGGGGAATATATTGGGAAAATACTGAGGGCCCAAAATACCTGAAATGAGTGGCTGGTTGAGTTTTGGAGGAGGTAGGTACCAACAGAACAACAGAGAATAGGAAGCAAGAGGCACAGCAACGGTGTCTTGTTTGGAAAACCCTAGTCACGAGAGCGCCTTTATCATGCATGACCTACAGTCACTGTGTTCTTGAGTCATTGGCACAAGGTTTAGAGTCCTGTCAGAGACCATATGATTGCCTAATCTTGGGTCATAGGTAGCCACCCTCATCTCATAAATAAACCTACATAGGAGACAAGAAAGATGGAATATGGCCTTACTCAGCTTCGAAGGTGAGCACTGGGTACCTGAATTTCCTCTCCCACTAAGACTCTTAGAAGAAAGAGTGGTTATTGTACTGGGGTTTTTTGTTTGTTTTTTGTTTGGTTGGTTGGTTTTTGCTTCAATCATGTGAATAACAAACATTCCAAACTCCAATGGCTTATAGCAACAAACATTTATTTTTCTTGTTTGTGGTTCCATGAGTCGACTAGAATAGCATTATCTCAGGTGGCAGACTGGCTGGTGTTGCCTCTGGGCCACAGATCAGGTCCACATCTGCTCCACATCTCTCCATGGACCAGTGGCTACCACAAGCATATTCTTCTCACGGCAACTGACAAGAGCACAGCTTGCCTTACGTCTGCTCACATTCCTTTGGTCGAAGCCCATCACATATTCAGTGCAAATTCAGTGGGGCAGTCAAGCGTAATGCATTGGAATAGGAAGGTGGAAGGAAGTGAATAATGTTGATAATGATAATGCAATGAGTCCAACACAGATGCTAACAAGCATCCTCTATACCTATATCCTAACCACCTCACTGACAACTTCCCCAAACCTCCATTTCCTCCATTTTTTATCTGATCCAAATCCCCAGATAAAAATTTATGAAAAAGATCTTCATCACTATTGCTGGAGGATACACACTAGTGGTATCTACAGGGGTCCCTCAGATCTCAGTCCCACATTCTTGGGTAATTATAAGCATGCTTCATTTTCACTCTTAGATAATGAATATCTTAAGGGCAAAGCAAATGTCTTTGGATCCTTGCAGATGTTTCGCTTGTAGTTGTTTTCTTTGAATTTCTGGTAAATGAAACCATGGGTCCTATCAGACTTTACCAGTCACTGCTCTGATAGGGCCCCCCAGCCTCAGAGGAGGTTGGGCTTGGATGGCTCAAGGCAGAGCCAGTGGTTGGGATCAAGTTTTGTTTAGACATAATACCCAGTTTTCATGTACCACAGCATGAAAGAAAGACAAGTCGTTTATCCTTTCAAATCCTGTATCTGTTTCCTTATCCTCCCACCTCCTGACTCCATCTACTAGTAGTCAAGGTCGAAGATACTACATAAATGAAGGGGATGCCTAAACCTACACTTAAGGCCTTGCTTCAGACTTCATCTCCTTTTTACTTGTGTCTCATCATCATCATGGTTGTTTCTAAATGGCTCGTTCCTCCTTGAAGGCATGTAGCATGCTCTCAATTAATGTTAACCATGAATAATATTCTGTGCCAGGTACTAAGCTAAACATTTAATATGAACTAACATAATTAGTCTTCACAACTTCTACATTAGGCAAGGACAATTACCATTGTGATCACTTGGCCTGGCAGCTCAGACTGGCCCTTTCTTGTTTGCACTACTTACCTTATTGGAAATTTATAACAGTGTGAATGTTGAAAGTGCAAATGCAAGAACCAGACAACTTGTTTTTAAATCCTGCTCCCAATCCTTACATCTGTGTGAACTTAAATAAGTTACTTGTATTCCATGCCTCAGTATCCTTTTCTACATAGAGGTTGTAATAGTGCTTACCTTGTAACAATGTTGTGCACACTAGATGGGCAAAAGCACACAAAACAATGCCTGAAAGCATCCAATAAATGTTTGAAGGGGCCATTGACCCTCTATCCACCTACTTGGGTCCTCACTTAGTGACCCAGGCTCCCCCACGCAAGTGGGGCTCTTAATCTGGCCATAGAGAAGGAAGTGGGTTTGTGCAGAGGCCCAGCTCAGCAAGAAGGCCCCCATTTACCCCTACCTTGACAAAAAGACCAAAGTCCCTTAAGATCTCTTGTGTGTTTTTCCTTCACCTTAGAGTATTTCTGTTCATTCTCCCTCATCAGCATCTGTCTAGATAATAGCTAGTTTTCGGTTATGGATTTGATGGCTTAAGACAGTTTTATTTATTCTTTTATTATGAATTTGACTGCTTGGAATTTTTGTTCTTAATTTTGGACATTTATATCTCATTTTCTTTATGAGAAAATCTAGGAATTATAGTTTTAATGTTGTAGTAAGTAATATTAAAATAAATGGCAAGTCAAGAATTGGGGAATTAAAACACCTAATAATTGGATTGGAGAAATGTAAAAACGCTGGATTCAGTGAACCAGCACCAGTCTAATTTAAATGCCTAATTAAAAGTTGTTTGGAGGCACAGCATACACAAACTGCATTGCAGTCTTCTACGGCTGAAAGGGAAGCTTGGTAACCAGAAGCAAATTCAGAACCGCATCAAGAACTGGGAATGGACTGTAATCTTTAAGCAGAGTATCCCTTTTTAATCAAGGCATGTCCTACTCTACATTCCATTACCACTTCATTAAAAGATGCTGTCCCCAGTGCTGAAAGTTCTGTTAGTTGTTTAACAACAGAGCAACCATGCTTCCAAGCCAGGAAGGGAAGTAGCAATGCCTGGCTGAAGGAAGAAGCTTTTGTTAGCCTGAGCACTATTTATCCAACGTTGCCTGAGAGCTACAGAGGAAGAAAAAGAAGAAGGTTTGTGATTAGACGAGCTTAGATTAGAACTGATTTGACAGGAACAAGCCTGCCAGTCTGCAAGCTGATTCATACAGAGGGCTATTCATAGCAGAAGGCTATTTAGCACATTGTCAAATATGACATTCTAAAGACACAGTATGATCGTTGGTACAAAGAGCTAATGAACAGTGACATATTTAGATTGCCTGCAGAGAGGTGGATGGGTGTGTGCAGTTCAGCAAAAAGAAGTCCATCACCATGGTGAGGGGCGGATAAAAACAAAAACAGAAAATGTCCAAAGTAAAATTCTAACACTGGGTTTGTCTTCAGAGGTTTCTCAATTCTGTCACTATCAATTTGCCACTGTCACCTTTGTCTCTCAGTTTTCTCATCTGTAATATGGAATAATAACTGTACCGAGTTTGCTGCCTTGTGAGAATTAAACTGAGGTTAAATGGGGTAAGGTATGTAATGCAATTAGAGTAGTAGCCAGGAAAGAAGTAAGCTCTCAATAAATATTGGTTGTTACCATTATTAATATTATTATTGACAGGTATTTTTCTCCACTAAGGAAGTGTGAAGTATAGTCATTTGTATAAGCATCATTAAATTAAACCTAAATGCTCAGCAGAACGCCATTGACGTTTCAGTTAAATGGTGCCTCCACTTCCGGAGAAAAGAATTTCTTTCTCTAAAGATGTTTCCTGTGTTTGAGAGGTCAAAAATGAGCTGCATTCTCTCAAACATATCTGACTTTTTCCTTTCCTCCCACTTTCTTACATCAACACTTTAGTTCATTCACTTATTCGTTCATGCACTTTAAAAAAACTCTTTAATGAGCCAGTCATTGTGATTAAGTTGTTAAGAGATGTCAATCAAGGAGCTTCAAGATCCTCCATCATGAATGAAAGGAACTACCGTAAATACAACAATCTACGGTATAATTGTGCATTCACACACACACACACACACACACACACACACACACACATGAATATATTACATCAATTATCTCCATGTTACAGATAAGGAAACCGAGGCTTAGAGGAAGGAGGATTTGCCTCGTGCACTCTGCCTTAAGGACTCAACAAAGATATTGCAACGTCCAACCTGTGCTAACCCTCCCCTACAGAACAGCCTGTTCAAGGAAGTGAGAAGGTTTACTTCCCACCTTCCTCCCCTGTCTCAGAACTCTAGGAAGGAAATAGTTCAGGGAAATGGTGACTTGAGGTCTAAGACTTCCCCATGAAGGATAAAATCACAGCTCCTCCCCTTTTCCCATGAGACAGTCTGTCAATAGAGCATGAACTAAGAAAAATCTCCGCAGTCAAAATGGGGTGAACGCAGCAGATGAATTACCTCTTATCGTTAGTTCCACTTCCCTTCCTAATGAATAAATGAAGAAATCAATAGATCCCTGTGTCCTATGTATTTTTTTTTTTTAACTCCAAGCAAGTGTTGTTTTCGTTGTTTTGGATTTTTTTTTTTTTTAAACTAAGCAACCTAAACAACCAGAGGCCATTTTCACAGTTTACCATCTAAAAAAAAAAAACACAGCAGTGGTAATTAAAACAATCTGGGGCTAGGGGAAAATGGAAGGGAAATCTGTCACTACTGAGACTATCAAGCAGGAAAAAAAAAAAGGCATTTTGGGGAATGAAGCAGAAACATTGACAGTTTGTTAGATCTAACCCCAGACTGACATGCAGTGAAAGGGATGAGGCAGAAATTGTTGCCGGGGGAAACGTCAGCTTTACATGAGACATCCATGGAAAAACTCGGAAGAAGGTGCCTACAGTTTTCATCTGCTACCAGGGCCACGAAGGAACTGATTTTCCTTTGCACAAGTGGGAATCAGCTACTGCGTAGTCATCTGCACAGTTTTGGAAAGGAATGGCCATGTGCAGCACATTCACGCCATGTCAGCTTAAAGTCAAGGGTTAAAGAAAGTCAACACATACCCTGACTTTAAAGTATTTTAAGTCTAATTTTAACTTCATTTTAAGGATACTGTAGGTCTTTCAGAACCCCTACCCCACTGGCTGGACCCTTTTAGCCCTCTGACTGGGGTGAAATTATTCAGTAGCTTCTCACATCCAACCAAAGGTAAAACCCTTAAGGTAACACCAGCCAGAACAGCCTTGCCAGGTATCTGACCTCATGTTATTCTTGATTATTTTCTAGGAAAGGTCTTTCTAGCCAGGTATAAACTGTGAAATCCAGTCAAGGAGTTTTGGCGTTCTGTATCTCATATAGCTGCATTCTTTTGAGAACAAATTTCCAAGAGATTTGTAAATTCTCACGCAGTAGGAAAAATCATCATTGGACTTGAACAAGTCTGCTAACCTCATTTCTCTTGCCATGTTTGTTGGTTAAGAACATAAGTTGGATAATATAACAACAATAACAATAATAACTAACCACTGTTAGGTTCTGTCCTTTATAGTAAATGTCATTATTTTAATCCTCAAAGTAACCCTGCAAAGTAAACACATTTGTTACCCTCACTTCACAAACAAGAAAACATTAATTTGAAATGGTGGGTTGCATCCAACACTTAAAAAAAAAAAAAGGCAACTAAGATTAAAGCTTCCTTCCTACTGTACTTCCAGAATTTAAATCATTTTATTTACCACAACAAAAATAGAAGCATAGCATGGAATGCTGGCTACTTATATTTCAAGTGGGCATTTTCCAGTATTTAGAAATTTATTGGGTTTTAGTCAGTCTAACTCCATTTATTGTTCTTCAGTAACAATTCTAGTCACCAGAAAACCTTCTCAAGTGCATTGTTAGATGTAGAAGTTGGGGAACAAAATATTAAGGGATTGAGCTGGAAGAATATGCCTCCAAGAAGTAAAAGTGGCAATAATCCCTGGGGAAGTAGGAGATCAAACTGTATATTCATCTTTGCCCATCTATCTTTTTTTTTATTATTAAAGAAAAATGTCAGACTAAGAAAAAATAAAAAATAATGCAGGTGGCTATTAAATTTTCCAAGGAATTATACATACTTCGGAAAAACAAGTTCATTATGCCTTTAAACTCTGAAGTCTGAGTAAGTGCGTATTGAGATGCACCTCTTAATCTCTGCTTCCTCTCCTTAACTGTTCTCTCTGGTGATTTAGAAATGATCTGTTGTCAGAGCATTTCTACCCAACTACCCAACTTCAGAATTCTTACAAAACATAGGCTATCCCAAATCACCAATTATTAAATAGATATTAAATAGATAACTTGAGTAGCCCTATAACTATTATACTCATTGAATTTATGACCTTAAAAAACTTCCAAAATAAAAGAGATCTCTACACTTAGATGATTCCACTGGAGAATACTACCAAATAATTAAAGAAGAATTAACATCTATTTAATGTAATCTCATAGAGAAAAACTTAAAAGTGAGTTCAGTAAGGTCACAGAATAAAAGATAAACATATAAAATATTATTTCTATGTCACCAATAGGCATGTGTGCACTTGCAATAATATTCCCAAGTGCTCAAAAAGAACTTTTTAGATTTAAATCTAACAAGACATGTACAGGACCCATTTGCTGAGAGCTGCAAAACACTGATAAAATAAAGAAAAGATTTAAAAGTGGCAATAGACACCATGTTTGTGGATTAGAAGACTCAACAAAGTAAAAACATCACTTCTTCCCTAACTGGTGCACAACTTTAACAAAATTACTACCAAAATCTAAACAACCGTTTTTGTAGATATAGACAAAATAATTCTAATATTCATATGAGAAGTCATAAGAACTAGAAATAGCTAAAACAATTTTGAAAAATAATATAGTATGAATCAGTTTTCCTGATTTCAAAACTTATCATGCACCCACAGTAATCAAGACTATATAGCATTGGCAGAGGGGCAAGCACATAGATCAGTGGAAGAGAGCACAGGACTCAGAAATAGAATCACACAAATATGTTCAACTGAATTTTTGACAAAAGTGCAAAAGCAATTCATTGGAGGAAAAATAGCCTTTTCTCTACGTGGTGATGGAATAAATGGACATCCATAGACACATGCACAAAAAGAATCTTTGTGTGATCTCCCACTTTGTACAAAAGTTAACTCAAAATCTGTCATAGACTTGAACATAAAACATAAAATGACAAAACAAACAAAAATAAGACAAAATCTATAAAATTTGTGTAAGGGTACTTAGCACTGACACTAAAAATATGATCAATAAAAAGAATGATAAGTTAGCCTTCACCAAAGATTAAAAATTTTTGCTCTGTAAACGACTCCATTAAGAAGATAAAAAGACAAACTATAAACTTAGAAAATATTTGCAATTCATATATCTAACACAGGACTTTCATCTAGAGTATATAAAGAACTCATAAAACTCAACAGAAAAAAAAATCCAATTAGAAAATGGACAAAAGACATAAAAGACATTTCACTAAAGAAGATATGCAGATGGCAAATAGGCATATGTAAATATGTTCAATATCATTAGCCATTAGGGAATGCAAATTAAAATCACAATGAGATATGTTACACATCTTTCAGAAGGGCTAAGAAATGCTGGTAAGAATGCTGGTGAGAAAGTAGAGATATTGGATCACTCATACATTGTTGGTAGGAATGTAAAATGGTACAGCCATATTTAAAAAAGTTGTCAATTTCTTTAAAAACTAAACATGCAACTATTGTACAACCCAGCAATTCCATTTCTGGGCATCTATCCCACAGAAACGAAAACATGTTCACCAAACAAAACCTGTAAATGAATGTTTATTCCAGTTTTATTCATAGGAGCCTCAAAGCACAAACAACTCAGATATCCTTCAATGGGTGAATGGTTAAACAAACTGTGGCACATCTATACAATGATTGCTAATCACCGATAAAAGGGAATAAACTATGTATACACTCAGTAATATAATTTAATTTCCACCAAATTATGTTAAGGGGAAAAAAAGCTAATTCCAAAAAGTTACTTACTATATAATTTTATTTATATGGTATTCTTAAAATGACAAAATCATAGATGTGGAACACAGAATAATCATTGTTGAGGGTGAAGGAGGAAGTGGAGGCAAGAGGGAAGTGGGTGTGGCATTAAAGGCAAAATGAAGATCCTTTGGTGTTGGAACTCTCAGGTATCTTAGCTGTGTCAATATCAATATCTTGGGTTGATATTTTACTTTGGTTTTGTAAAAATTGCCACTAGAGAGAACTGAGTAATAGATACACTGGATTGCTGTCTATTGTTTCTTATAAGTACACGTGCCTCTACATTTATCTCAAAACAAAAAAGTTAATTTAAAAAAGTCAACACGAACATGTTCGTCATAGTTCTGCGGCCAGTTTTCAAAATGTATATGTTCAGTTCTACCATAAGCTGTCAGAAGAAGCTGCTCTGTCAGCTCACTTGGCACATGAAGTAGATATTCTGCCATCTGTACTGACACCATCCTTCAGGCTGCCCACACTCTGGTCTTCCTTCCAGACCCAGAAGGTTCTGACTCACCACTTTATTTTGATCCTTCCCTCATCCTAAATATACCTACAAATGCTAAGTCATGTATACGTATATACAAATGCTAAGTCATCACAATTCCTATTTTCCACTCCCATTTAGAGTTTTTTTTTTTTCACTCCAATTTAGTTTTAAATCAGAATTACACCACTGCCAAACACTGAGTAGCTACAACAGCACATATGCCACAACAGATGGCTCACAAGTTGTGGTTTTTACCCCCAAAGTTCTTCTGCTTAGTGAACCTATCAGTAAGCATGGCCCAAATAAGTATTGTAGAATAAAGAGAAAAAGACAGCAGATTTGGTTAGGTGGGTAATGGGTTCTCAGAAAATGGAGGAAACTTCTGGAAAGTTCCACCTGAGGGCCGGTTTTCAAGCATCCATTATATGGATCAAGAATCCTTAGTTTTTGTTTTGGACATTATTTTTTGTTGTTGTTGTTATTTTAGAGGGTGTGTGTGTGTATGTGTGTGTAATAAAAAAGACCTCAAACACTATCGAGAATCAAATGACAGTTTTGGATACTGTCTCCCTCTAAAGTACATACACTTGTCATTTGATCAAAATATTATATGATCACTGCTAAAACTATTTTTTTTACCTGTTTTAGAGATTGCTCAAATATTCAAGATATAATAATGTCCAAATGTTCAAATTAGTAAATGTCAATTGTATCTCTGAAATCTTTGAGCCTTTGATTGCCAGATTAAATGCCAGGATCTTCAGGGACACTTTTTAATAACAAACATTTCTACTTATTGTATTGTTTTATTCCTGTATTCAAATTACTGATCTTCCTAACTATTTAGATCCATTGAATATGCAGTACATTATTAGTTAATAATGTCTTTCTCAATGCATCATGTATTACTCAGCTATCGACACAATTATGTTGTACAATGAACCATCTTAAAACTGAGTGGCTTACAAAAACTAGCATTTATTCTCATGCTCATGGGTCTGCAAATCAGCACCTGGGCTGCTCTTAGCTGGGCTCAGTCAAGCAGTTTTGCTTGCCGTACATCAGCTGGGCTTGGCTTGGCTTGGCTTGGGTTCAGGAATGGGCAGTGGTCATAAGAGTAAAGGTGAGACAAACCACTTAAGCCCAATAAAGCCTCTATTTGCATCACAATTTCTAACATTCCTTTGGGTAAAGCAAGTGAAAGATTCCAAAATCAAATGCTTACAGTAGGAGAGGGGAGGGGATTATTTGATGAGCACTAATCCAATATTTTACATAGCACCAACTTCTTTCTAGTGTTTCCATAAGGCAACGAAGATGCTTTAATGATATTGCCTAAACCAACTGGTCAAAAAATGTAGTTACAATGAGACCAAGTCTCAGTCTCCAAGTCACAATTACCAACAATGTTTCCAATTATTGTCAGATATTCCTTTGAGGTCAAAATTGTCAGCATTTATAACCACTATTTTAAGGAAACACTCAAACATTCAAGGTATGATAAGTATTATCAATTGCCAAATAGAAAATGTCAGTAATAAATTTTTTTCTATATAAATATAAATAAATTTGCATTCAAACTTGATTTGGTCTTTTTTTTTTTAAGATTTTATTTGTTTATTTGACAGAGAGAGAGATCACAAGTAGGCATAGAGGCAGGCAGAGGGAGAGGGGGAAGCAGGCTCCCTGCTGAGCAGAGAGCCCGATGTGGGGCTCGATCCCAGGACCCTGAGAACATGACCTGAGCCAAAGGCAGAGGGTTAACCCACTGAGCCATCCAGGCGCCCCCTGATTTGGTCTTTTTATATGGCATTATGTAATTACCCTCAAATTTTTATAACCACTCTGCCAGGTGGGTATCATTATTTCAAGCAACTGACATTGAAATTGAGCTGCAGTTAAGAACATTGTTCCTAGCCCCAAATATAAAAATGGAGATTTTTTTAAAAAATGAGTTAGCGATACCTTTTTTATGGAATATTACAGCATTCCACTTTGAAATGAGTAGATGTGGGGCACCTGGGTAACTCAGTCAGTTAAGTGTCTGACTCTTGATTTCAACTCAAGTCATGATCTCAGGGTTGTGAGTTTGAGCCCCAAATCAGGCTCTGTGCTGAGCATGGAGCTTGCTTATGATTCTCTCTCTCCTTCTCCCTCTGCCCCTTCTCCTGCTTGGGAAGGGCTGGGGAGTGCACACATGTTCTCGAAAGAAAGAGAGAGAGAGAGAGAGAGAGAGGAAGAAAGGAAGGAAGGAAGGAAAAAGAGAGGGAGAAAAGAAAAAGAAAAATGAAATGAGTAGGTGAAAATCTCATTGTAATGTGGGTTTTTTGTATACACCCATGAAATCGTTACCACAATCTATGCTATAAACATATTCATTACCTCCAAAATTTCCTACCATCTTCTTTATTTATTATTACTATTTTTGTGATAAGAAGTAATATGATATCACTGTCTGAGAAATGTAAAATAGTGAAATTCCTGGACCAGAAACTAGAATGGTGGTTACCAAAGGCTTCAAAGAGAAGGAGAGAGGTATTTGTCAAAGGATACAAAGTTTCAGTTATGCAAGATGAGTGAGTTCTAGAGATCTGCTGTGTAACACACTGCCAATTGTTAACAGTACTGTTTATACTTAAAAAATTCATTCAGAAGGCATATCTTATGTTAAAACTGAGATTTGAGGGGCTCCAGGGTACCTCAGTCAGTTAAGTGCCTGATTTCGGCTCAGATCATGATCTCAGAGTTGTATATTTGAACCTCACATTGGGCTCCATGCTGGGCATGGAGTCTGCTTAAGATTCTCTCTCTCTTCCTCTCTCTGCCTCCCCTCCACTCCCCAACTCACATGCTCTCTCTCTCTCTCCAAAAAAACCCTGATATTTGAACTGAAAATTTCACCTTAAAATGAGCATCAAGTAATAACATATACTGTTACACCATCAATAAGGATACCTGATTATTGCAATCATTTTCACTCTGCTTTATTAGGTATTTATTTTATATAAAATTTGTGATTAAACAAAGACTTCATAGAAAATTGACTAATATCTAAGGAATATTTTAATTGAGGCCACTTTATTATTCATAACACAAATATTCATGAAGTCTCCAACCACTAAGAATAGTAGTTAAATCATATGCATATTATATGTATTGTTATGATAATACACACTTTTGTTCATGTAAACTATACCCACAACCATTGTTATCAAAAGCATAATCATCAGGGGCACCTGGGTGGCTCAGTAGGTTAAGTGTTGGACTCTTGATTTGGACTTAGGTCATGATCTCGGGCCATGAGGTCGTTCCCCAAGTCTTACTCCTCACTGAGCATGAAGCCTGTTTAGGATACTCTCTTTCTTTCTCCCTCTGCCTCTCCTCACACTTCTGCTTGCTCTCATGTGCTCTTTCTGTCTCAAAAACAAAAACAAAAAGAAGCATAATCTTCAAGTGGAAATAGTGCCACTTTAACTTTTTTTAGGTGATTTATAGAAACCTCTGTTATTTTTATTTTACTGGCCATTCACCTACAATGCTTTTCCCCAGATCTGTTTTCAGGCTCTGCTCCAAATGCTATTTTTTTCTGAGAACCCTTTCCTAACCACCCGATGTGAAAAAGCATCTCCTAAGACTTTATTCATTTTCCTTGCTTTGTTTCATATAGCACCTCTTAATAACTGACATCATATTGCATACAATTTTTGCTCTTTTATTAACTTTCTTTCCCATTAGAATGTAAGTTCTACACAAACAGGAACTATGGTTTCCTCATCCCTCGAACTCCAGGACATAAAGGAGTAGAACTTCATTGTAGGTCTTCAAATATTTGGTGAGTAATTGAATAAACAAAACCTAAATTTTAAATGGGGACTTAAAAGTTTTTTGAGGTTTAACAAAGTTTTTCCTAAATGCCCAACTACCCTACCATCAACCACGACCCACACATACTCTAGAGATTCCAGAACCCTCCCTGAAACTTCTCAGAACTTTCAAAACTTCATATTCTAGGGTACCTCTAGTTTTGGTTGCCTGATTTCTTGGTTTATTGATCATATTGCCATCCTACGCATGCCATCTAGGGCAACTCATGATAAACTTTACTGAAGATTTCTGGACAGTAAAAGGAAAAGGATTTTACAAAAACATTGTGAAGAAACACTTTGAAGTACGAATTAAACATTCCTCTTTAAAGGCCTCAGTCATGACCCAACAGGGGTTTTCTATGGACCCACTACTCTCTAAGTTTTCCTATCCCTACAGCAACCTCCCAGTCTCTGCTTTATTCTATGTATCCTCTTCGTTTGGTGCTCACCAGTGTAGAAAGAAACTCCTCTCTCCATCTGACTGACACAGAGCAATTTACTCTTCTCTTTTCTTGCCTTTGATCTTTCTGGTTTCATGCTTCAGGGTCCCTTCTTTCATTCCCCAAAGCTCTTAAGGGCATTTTCCTAAACAAAGATTCTTCCTTCTGAGAAAAAAGAAGTCTGATGCCAGCTGTTAAGATGATACTTCCGTTGCTTCTATAGCTATAAGAGCTCTTAATATTCCACGTGGTTACCAAATATTGCCTTCTGAATAAATATTAGATCTTGCCCTTATATATGCTAACATTTTTTCATATGCATACATACCAATATACACATGGATACATATATACCGTATTATATATATATGCTATTATAATTCATTAAAAATTTATCAGAAATATAACTAAACTCACATGAATTCATAGCTCTTGGTCATTGGGTGTTCCATCAATCAATCAGTTCTAAAAAATCAACTTTAATTAGGTAGATGTCTGTAAGCCTTTCTGATGTTAAAAACAGTTTCCTCACACTTGAAAAGACTGATCATTTATTGCCTATCCAATATCAATTTTTCAAATGGAAACTGAAAATTAAGACTTGAAAGGGACAAAGGCAGCCATCCTTATAGATCCTTTTCATGCTTGTCAAGAATTTTGATCAGAGAAATTGCCACAGGGATGAAGAAAACACAAGAACTGTTCATTTATCTAAATTATATGGACACATTGTTAAATGAAAAAAGTTGCATGCAAACCAATATTTAGTATGTCATCTAAAAATAAGAATATGTTTGTCTTATCAGTTGGTGTGAGACATAAGGTCTCACTTACCCAGAAGAAGCAGCCTCATTGCTTGGTAGGAGAGGAATGACTGTAACCTCAGATTGCTGTAGTAGTGCTGGTGATAGGTAAGAAGACCAGTGCCTACCACTTGTCTTGAACCTGGACCCCTCCAGTAAAATTTTCATCCAGGCCACCTTGCATTCTTGATTGCATTTCTAACAGTTAGAGACCTCAAATATGTCATGCTGTTGCATCTACCACACTGTGCTGCGTCTTGGAAAAAGTTGGTAGTCAGTACCATGTCTTCTAAAATACTGCTTCTGATATTCCCAGTATCCTGACATATTTCATTGAATTACATCAGCCAGTACTTTGCAATGAAGCTAATTGTATAATTTCAATGCTAGATCCTATGGTCAACAATGCTAGGCCAGTGGAATCTTTACTTATTCTAGGATGATATGGTCTCCCTAGTTAGTAGAAGAGGATTGAGATGAATTCTTCAGGGCTAGATGAAATATTTTTGATCTATGAAATGCAGCCACAGATGCCAACTTTAGCCAACTCCCTATACTACTTATATCCACCAAATGAAAGAAAGACTACAGACTGCGTGACCCAAATGACTACTTATGTTATTTTCTATGGGTGATATCACTCCCTGTAGGCTGTTATTTCCATATGGGTCAGCAGACTTCCCCTTACTACCTCAGTTTAACATAATCTGAACCCAAGTTAGGGTGGTCATGTAGCCATTACAAATTTTCCTGGACATCTTCCAAGACCTTACTTGTCCCTTCCAGCTCAAGTGTGAAGAAACAATCTTCTCAGAGTATGTTTGTCAACTCAGGACCTCTAGGAAACAGCACCAAGACAGAGTTAAAAGTACAAGAGATTTATTGAGAGTAAAACCTATGACATCTAAAGGAATGAGGAAAAGCCTTCAGACCGTGATGCAGATACAAAACCAGTAAGTGGGGAGGGGAAAGAAAGACTATGCAGGTAGTGGCACAGGCTGTGATGTGTTCTGAAAAAGTCTCATCCACCCAGTGGTGAGCTCCAGTGCAAAGAATGGTCACTGAGTAGTGCAATAACGAGCAGAAAAGTCCAGGCCCTAGTTCTCTCATGGTGGTCAGGCATTGGCTTGGAGAAGACCAAGAGCAGTGTAGGCTCAGCTGAGATGCTGCAGGAGATCTTGAAAGTCCTACAGCTGGGCACAGGCAGCTTTCTGCATTCCTTGCCACAGGTTGTTTCTTGAAGAGCAATCTGAGCCATGTATACAGGAGGAGACAGAGCATAGTACAATCCTGATCATAGTCTAATTCCTGGGTGGGGGATAACTGTGCTGATGACAAAAATATAGAATTTGTCAAACACCTAGGCTAAGTAACAAGAAAGATTCCCCATGCCACAAAGACCCAGCAGATTAACTTAAGCTCTAGGGTGATTTAGAACAGAATCACTATTATATGTTGACCAGCAAGGGAACATCTTATCCTAGACTAACACACCACCCATATATGCATCAACACCAGTGGGGAGTCAGAACATTCCGTATCCCACATATGGGACAGGAAGACTGGTTATCTAGAGCTCTCAGCAACATGGAACCTATCCTCTGCACTAAGGCTGGTCTCCCTGAGACTGCACTATGGGAGAGCTTAAAGGAATATTCATGGCTTTCTTCTTATTCCTGTCCTAACCATTCCAGTGTCTCCTATAACAATACCAGAGACTAGCTTCATAAATTTAGAGGTTAAAATGGAATAGGTTCCTGATGAGTGGGTAATGAGACACAGCATCTAATCCTTGGAATAAGGAGTGAGCTGAGAGGTCAAGTTTAACTTTCTTGATTCCCTGTAGGCTGACTTCTTAGAAATGGTGATGATCTCCTCGAGGGCACCACAGAAACTGTTAGCCTAAGGCAATTGACTCTGGAGAGGACTGTGCTATGCATTTGGTCTTGAGGTCACTGAACTCTTGTCACATAGGTGCAGTCACAAGATTTGGACTACAGCCCAGCCCTCTGTTCATGCCAGGGGAAGGGAATCATGCAGCCCACCAGCCAAAGGCTGGATTCCTGATCCTCAAATATGGGGATCAGGAATCTGTATCCCTTTCTATATCTATATCCCTATCTGCCACTTCATGGAGTGATAAGCAATGGGGGACCATATATCCGCTAACTGTTTATGTTTCCATGATTTTCTTTCCCCATAAATGCTCTTCCAAATGGCCTGTTATGTGTTCTTTCTATCTCTGGTCATGTGCCCTTGTCTGCTAGGTAGCTTCCCTCTGTTTATAAATAAATCATGGAAGTACACACAAGAAATTGATAAAGATGATGAACCAAGAGATAGTGGATAGATGTGGACAGAGGTGGAAGAGAGCTTTCTCAAAGCACATATTTGATATTTGAACAATATGAATGTCTTACCTAATTTTTAAAAATAAAAATTAAAAGGAGAAAAGGTTCAATTAGTAACTTCTAGAAAATAATAAATTAAATTAATGCCACACAGTTTCCTTTCTTGTCCAAATTTCTTTACACAGACTTGAAAGTGATGTTGACAGCCATAGGCATGAAAGTGTACCATGTACAACAGAGAAAACATCCCAGAAGTAAAATAACATAATGACGGCAAAGGAACAGTGCACATATTTTCTCAAATAACACATTAGGATGTGATTTTAGTTAAATCTAAAGAAAGTTTTAGAATTTAGAGAGGGAAATTAACTAAAAGTAAGAAATATTTCAACTGCTTGAGAGTGGCAGGAACTACACAATCACACAGATGGTTCCCCAATTGGGATTAGGAAGACACAATTTACATTCTTACTCCTAGCCATTCAGAGTCTAGCTGGGAAGACAGACAACTAAATAGATAATTAAAATACAGTGTGATGTCATACATGAAAAACAATTCCAGATATATTTGTGATATAAATATGAAAGGAAAAGCAAGAAAATTCTATAGGAAAACATCCACAACTATCTTCTCTATCTCAGGGGAAGAAAAGTTTTCCTAAACAGAGGAAAAAAAAAAAAAAAAGACCATGGAGGAAACAAGTAATAAATTGGATAACACTAAAAGTAAGAACCTTGGCTCATCAAAAGACACAATCAAAATATAAAAAGGTAAGCTACATAATGGGAAAAGATATTTTCATCACACTTATCTAATAAGTCACTACTTTAAGTCAATAAAAAGAAGAAAGACACCCCAATAGATAAATGAACAAGAGATTTCAACTGACATTCACCTCCATAACCAACAAACACGTGTGAAGTAACAGAAGAAAATTGTAACCACGATGAGACCATTATAGCAATGTCCATTTTTGCTAACTACTGCAATTCCCATAATGGGGAAAAATTGGAATGTACATACACTGCTGGAGAGAAATAATTGGTAAGATCATTTTGGAAAGTATTTAGCAGTTTCTATTAAAGTCAAACAGGTACCCACTCCATAACTGCTAGACATGTGCCTGTTAGGCCCTACTTAGCCAGAGCGAGCCATTTTGTTGTTTATGCAGTAAACTTAGATTGATCCTGCCCACCCCCCCCCCCCAAGAGGAACTTACTTAGAAACAAGTCTGGGAAACCAGTAAAATATGACTGACCAGCCCCTGATAACAGAGCCCATGTACCAGGACGTGTCAGGTCAGGGGGAGGTAACAGAGCCCAGAATACAAGGATGAGTCAAGCCAGGTGGAGACATCCAATCAGGAAAGCACCTCCCTAACCACCCAAGAATGTGGGCCCTACCTTTTGGGCACCAATTCTGACCAGAGTGATAGGCTAGTTCAAATAGCTACTATAGGGTGAATTGTAATTCAATTGGCCACCTGTGTGTGGCCAGGCTCAACCACATGGCCTTTACTCTATAAAAGTTAGTCTGTGAGGCTGGGAGGGGTCACCTCTTTGCAAGAGATGGCCCTGGCCGGTCAGTTTGATTCTCAATGCTTGGCACGAAATAAAGCTTTGCTTGACCTTCGCTTTGTATCAGTCTCGCTCCTTTGACCATGGACCCAACAGTGCCCAAGAGAAATGAGTATTTATTTCCACCAAAAGAAAGAAAAAAATGTTAAAATAACCAAAAACTGCAAACAATACAAATGCTTACTGATAACAAAATGGATACAGAAATAATGGGTCTATTCATTCAATGGTATATTATACAATAATGAAAATAAAATTACAGCTACACTCAACAACACAGAAAAATCTCACAAGCATACTTAGTAAAAGAAATCAGACATAAATTACATGTACTACATGGTTCCACTTGTATGAATTTCTAGAACAGGCGAAAACTATGATAGTAAAACTCAAATGAAAATTACCTTTGGGAAAAAGGAAGTATATTGATTAAAATGGAGCATTAAGAGGGCTTCTGAGTTGGGAGTTATTTAAATTTCTTGGTCTGGGTGGTGGTTTCATGGGTATATTCACTTCAGGATGAGTAAACTGTGTATTATGAATGATGTATTCTTCTGCATGAATGTTATATTTAATGAAGAAAGTTAAAAGGGGGAGGAGAGCAATTCAGTACTCTGATAGAACCCACTGAGGGAAAAATTTCCTGGAAGGTCTACAGTGACCTCTGGAAGTTGGAAAAGAGTGAGCTTAGTCAATAACAGTGAGAATATTCCAGAACAAAAAGCAGCAGATCAAAGAGATTGTAGTGCCTTCCAGGAACCATAACGATGTCTTAGAGGGGAAATAGTGTTTGGGGGTTGTGGGGAAGGACAGGGAAGAGATGAGAATGTTGAGAGAATCCAGATAATAGTTTTGTAACTCTCATTAAGGAATTTGGACTTTGTTCTTTGAGCAATGAAGAGCTGGTTTTAAATAGGGACGAGTATGATTAGATTTCCATTTAGAACCATGACTATAGCTACAATGGAGTAGCTATAAGAATACAAAAAGGGAGTTACTGGAAAAATCTAGGCTAAAAGAGAGACAGAAATTGAAAATATTAAGGGGGTGTTTTGACAATAGGTCTTGACAAATGATTGATTACGTATGAAAGACAAAAGATTCTAAGACGACTCCCAGGTCAGGCTGTGCCATTTCCTGAGAAGAGAACACAGAGAGATGAACAGTTTGTGTAGGGAAGATGGGGTTAATGGACCACCTATCACTGATACTTATGTAGGATAACACTGTAGTGAGACTCTAAACATCCTAAACAAGTCTCTTATACTTTTTATGGCACTTTTCAAATTCCCTTGACAGTTTCCCATCAGCCACTTCATTTTCAGTCTCTCCATAGCCTCTAGGATGGTCAACACAGGCATTATCATTGCACACAGCAAACTGTCACCACTTCTAAGATCAGTGTGGCCATTTAGAGTTGACAAAGCACCTGATGTAGAATAGGGAAGTGTGGATAAGCTCTACCTTTATCTCTTTAGGACACCATACATCTCACTCCATGCTTCTTCCCTGGAGTACAGTGAAGGTCAAACAAGACAATGAATTCCTAAATGCTTTCAAACATGAAAGAAGTCCAAATAAGCTTGATTATTATTACATCTCAAAAGTGTCAATAATTTAAAGAAAATCTCAAATGAACCATGAGTCATCTTCCTTGCCTTTCCATAGCCCTTGTTCTCTCTTCTCTCACAGTCATCTAAGTCAATCTGAAATGATCCCTGGCCCTGGTTTGTGGAGCTATGCTAATTTGCATAGCTTCTGAGGACCAATTATTGATTTTCTGTAAGGGGTGGCTGTGTTTGTACAGGTGGATGGCATGGCTATTTGTCCAACAACATTAAGAGAAACTTACTGACAGCTTTATCTCTTTGCCATGGACACCCAGACACAGGGTCTCATCAAACACTGGGGATGCTTTGGCATCCCATTCTTGATGTCTCCCATTACCCCACAGATACACATTAAGGTGATGAATTCCTTGTCAACTCATTTTATTTATTGCCTCTGAGGTGGGCTGTTAAAAACCACAATTGTCAAATTTCTCATATATCTGTCACAAGCCAAATAGGAAAAGTCCACAAATAGCTGACATTTGAACATTTTCTTTCTGGAGGAGAAATACGTGAAAATTGTTTTTTCTCTAGGTTTAACATGAAATTGGATTTAAAACTAAATATTATTCTATTAATAAATAGGAAAGAGTATATTAGCAGGAAATGTTAGTATCATTGGAGTATTTGGTTACAGGTGATGGAGTGGGAGGTAAGATCTAGTTATAAATCATTTTATCTCAAAAGGAATTTAAAGAAAGAAGGTTCAAAGAACTAAAATGGAAAATTAAAATGTCTAAGCACAAATGTGAAAATTTCAAAAATCTTAGTATCTATGGACAGGTCCTCTAAAACAAAGAATCTGAGACTTACCATCAAAATCCATGTTATTTCAAAAAAAATGTTTCTAACTCTTGTTTGAATCCACACAGACATATGGTACATGAAAGAACTTAAGGGAATTAATTTTTTATCATCTGTCACCTATAAACCTATAGCAGAAGCAAAATTAGAAGCATACAGAGTTTCATCTGAGGCTCAGCAGTGAATAGTGTCAGATGTGGTTGATTGTTTTAGGAGACTTGGGGCAGGACACTGAAAGAGACTGTCCCCAGGTAGCCACTGATCAAAGAGAAGATCTACCCAAAGAAGAAGCATGGCATTCCAAAGAGTAACTTCAACTTTCATTCAAACGTTTCCTAGTACAGAATGCACTCCTAAGTCACTATCTAGCTAGAAAGGACCCTAAATATTGTCTAGGTTTGACCCTTCATTTCCCAGAGGGAGCATCTGAGGTTTGAAAGACAGAGAAACAGCAACAATCACACAGCTGTTGTGAGACAATGCTATGAATGGAAACTGGGACCTCTTGAGTGGCTGTTTGCTCATCTTTCTATTACCTGAACCTCATGCATTATATTCACTGACCCCATAAATCTTTATTGACCATTATATGTGATTAAGGTATTTCAATGGCTGCCCTGGAAAAGATTTAATACTATCTGGTCTCATTTTGATCAAATAAATCAACCGGTTCTTACCAAACAGTCAGTTGTCCACTGGGAATTTAACAACCCTGAGACTGACTCATTCATTCATTTCATTCACTTCCCAAAACGACCCTTCTCTAGCCACACGAGCATCTTGAGTGAGCATCCCTTCCGTGACACACACAGTATTTTCTCGTATAGCTGTTCTTGGAAACTCCTTCTGGCAATTCCTACCCTCCAAAACTCAACAGGCCAGCTTCTGTTTCCTCTGCGGAAACAGAGCACTTCCCGCCAGGCTTCCGGAAGCTTTAATGTTTTAAACTGAATATCATCCAAGTGGTTTTTTTTTTGGGGGGGGGGGTGTCTTCATAATTGCCCCCTTATGCAGCCACCTTTCAGCTCCTGGGCCTTACCAATAAGGCAGATACAAAAGAGGAAGTGTGGAGCATGCACTTGGTCACAGAGAAGACCTGTGAGATCATGGTCACCCCACTAAATGACAGCTATCGAATCCACTATTCCACCATTAGGTACTCCACGGAAGCCTGTGATCACATCATTAAACATGCCTTCATTTCTGTTAAGCACTACCCTCTTTTTTTAAGTGAAAATATTTTTGAAAGGGTTAGCACACCAAAGTGTTCATTTTAGAGATCAGACTGTATTCATCCTCAACTGGAGGGAGAAGCAAATGAAAGACTGGGCACTCTAGGCAAGGTTGGAGTAACCGCTGTGATGACCTCAGATGAATCCAGGCCTGTAAAGGGAAACGTGGATCCAGAGGGCAGCCTCTCAGTGGTGGCAAATTGGCTGTGGCAGCCTTCTCTGGGGTGATAATAACCATAATCATCATCATAATCATTAAAGCAGCTAAAATTTACTGGGGGCTTATAATGTTCCAGACACTTAGTTGAGAGCACAATATCACTGAGGTCATACTCAGGACTGAGAATCTTAAGCCTTCACTTCTGACCCCTGCTAGGCTGCCAAAGATTTATAAGCAGATCTTGGTATACATCTCTTATTTCTACCTCTGGGAAAAGTGACTGATTTTTTCCTTGTATAATTGCCAAGATAAAATATATTAATTTGAAACATAGTTGGTTTGAATGTATGCCTGCAAACTCAGGTATGTGAACAAGAAGTAATCACTGTCTTTCATACAAATGGCTACCAGACACATGAAAAAATGTTCATCATCACTAGCCATCAGGGAGATTCAAATCAAAACCACATTGAGATACCACCTTACACCAGTTAGAATGGCCAAAATTAGCAAGACAGGAAACAACGTGTGTTGGAGAGGATATGGAGAAAGGGGAAACCTCTTACACTGTTGGTGGGAATGCAAACTGGTGCAGCCACTTTGGAGTACAGTGTGGAGATTCCTCAGGAAATTAAAAATAGAGCTTCCCTATGACCCTGCAATTGCACTGCTGGGTATTTACCCCAAAGATACAGATGTAGTGAAAAGAAGGGCCATCTGTACCCCAATGTTTATAGCAGCAATGGCTACGGTCGCCAAACTGTGGAAAGAACCAAGATGCCCTTCAATGGACAAACAGATAAGGAAGATGTGGTCCATATACACTATGGAGTATTATGCCTCCATCAGAAAGGACGAATACCCAACTTTTGTAGCAACATGGACAGGACTGGAAGAGATTATGCTGAGTGAAATAAGTCAAACAGAGAGAGTCAAGTATCATATGGTTTCACTTATTTGTGGAGCATAACAAATAATATAGAGGACAAGGGTAGATGGAGAGGAGAAGGGAGTTGAGGGAAATTGGAAGGGGAGGTGAACCATGAGAGACTATGGACTCTGAAAAGCAACCTGAGGGTTTTGGGGGGGCGAGGGGTGGGAGGTTAGGGGAACCAGGTGGTGGGTATCAGGGAGGGCACAGATTGCATGGAGCACTGGGTGTGGTGAAAAAACAATGAATACTGTTACGCTGAAAATAAATAAAAAATTTAATTAAAAAAAAAGAAGTAATCACTGTCTTTGACACCATATTTTGAGCAGTAGCTGTGTGGTCTCAGTTTCCTCATCTGTAAAATGGGTTGTAAAATGCCACTTTGCAGGCTTTTCATGATGACTGAATGAGTTAATATGTGAGAAGTGATTAGAACTGTGACTGGTGCATTGTGTCTCCAATATATGATCTTATCATGTTCTCATTATCCCAAAATATTGGCAGAATACAACTGTGTAGAGTCGTTGACTGGTGAGGAGTAGGAAGGGGTGGTATCCTTGCACTCACGCTTTGTCACCTTCCGAAAGCGTCCTTGGAAGGTTCTTGCAGATGCCGTCCCACTATTTTCCCCTCTCTCACCACTAGACCAAGGAAAACACTCTTCTAGTCTAAAGGTGAGAACAAGGCATTAGTCTTTTCTTTTTCTTAGCTGCAAATCTTCCATTTCCCCTAATTGCAAAGGATTTTAGAACACAAAGCCTGGGAGAGCTGGAGGCTATTTCTGATTTTTTGACCTTGCCCTTTTTCATCCCTCCTCTGAAGCAACAATCACCCCGCAAGACCAGAGGGAAGGAGGGAATCCAATGAAAGAAGAAAAAAAAGCTGAATGTCTCCATATGTTATGGCACCCTCCTTAGATAGGAGGATGTTTCTTACTGCATAATCGGGGATATCTGTAACTCAGCAGAAGGCCAGGTTCCCACTGTTTGCTCATCCCTGAGAACCTCTAAACACCACCTCTAATGCCTTGCTGTGCTTCCTTCCTGTCCCAGCATTGGCTCCTAGAGGGTGTCTAGGTAAGGGAGGAAGAGGCTGGTGAGCTGCAGTTACTGGGAGTGCATGGATGCAGCCAGTGCCCATCCCGGTCAGACGCCAATGCTGGATGTTTATAGATGTGGGGATCTAACTTCTCAAAGTGGCCTCTAACCACTTAGCCACACTTTCAATGCCTCTTCCCACCACCACTACCAGAAAACAGGAAGTGAACAAGGACACCAGTTATTGGCTGAACTTCAGGCAGGTCTGGGTGCCTCTACCTTTACCTCTAGAAGTACTAGAAGTCAAGAGGCCATTCCTTGCCTCAGGCAAGAGAGTTCAAGTGAACCTGAGGCCTTGTTCTTGGGTCTGTGTGTGTGTGTGTGTGTGTGTGTGTGTGTGTATTACAGGTCTGAGTCTGATGCCAGAGGTTGAAATCCACAGGACATCAGGCAGCTGGAAAGGGAAAATGTTTATAAGGTGGAGGAGAACAAAATCTCACAGGTGAGATCGGAGGCCTGAAAATGGGCTGAAATGTATGACACTTCTTGTTGCCTCTGACCTTAGAAGTCTGGTGTCCTGCAGAAGCCTTTTGTCATGCTGCTAAACATACACACCAAGTCCCTGAATCAGAAGAGCCACAGCAGAGTGACTGGATGGCGGCGCAGTCATAGGCCTGCATGGATGAGGCGAGTTAGCAGATGAGAGATGGTGGGTGTGACCCACAATATGGGTGCCAACTCATTTGCATAATCAACTTCCTACCTCAGCGTCTCTTGTGGCATATCCTCACTGGAACCCTACCAGAAAAGGAATTTGGAGGTGTCATTCAGCCTGGTCTAGTTGACATGTTGCAAAACCACTACAGTGATAGTACCTACTCCACCAGGCTGCATTTATGGATACAAAAATTCTCCTGTTGAGGTTAAAGCCGAGATAGATTTGGGAGAAAAAAAAATGCTAAGTGTGTGTGCTCACTTGTGTGCATTTGTGTGCTTGTGTTGGTCTGTGTGAGCATGTGTGGATGTGGACATGTGTTTGTGTACATACATAGACAGGGTTATGGCCCAGGAAATGCATCTTGAAAGAGATATTCCTGATGCTGTGCTCTTTTGCAACCATCATCTCCACTCTTCACGAGGTCCCTGTATGAGTGGGGTAGGATTACACCCTTTCATCTGTAAAGAAACAGTTGCAGAAAGGGCAAGCATCTATAATAATTATTAAAACTAGGATTTGAATCCACATTTTTCTAAACTCAAATTCAAGACTGTAACTACACTGCCACCTTCCCTTAAATATTTTCTTACTGCTTCCATCCCAATGAGACTTACCAATGGATTATTTAAAAAACAACAACAACAACAAAAAACTTAAATCCAGACAGGAGGACTTCAGAAGTCCTGGGCTCAGGACTCATCAGAGTCCAGAAGCCAGAACTTCCTGCTGTTTTATAAGCCTTCATCCTGTTCTGGAGCCCACTACCACTTAGGAGCCACAACTCAGCCAACTTCTTAATAGGTAGGACCACTGCATCACTTGGGGTCCCGGCAGAACACAGATAAATATTCAAACAGTAACAGATAATATTTGATAAAAGGACTACTTACAGAGGTGGAGGCAGATTTCCCCTGGAAGCCAGCTGTGGTTGGCAAAGCACCCAAGGGTGAGCAGGAGCGGGAAGCCGATAGAGCGTAAAGGAGCAGCATCTATGAAGGAGCAGGACCAGAAGGCTGGTGGAAGCTGTTGCTGGGGAAAGAGACCACCCTGTCCGCCTGAAGTTGTGACCCCATTTCTTCCACCCAAGTTCTGCTGTTAGTGCCTCTCCCGAGTGGACGCAACAGGAAACCAGAGAGCAAGGGTATCCAGGGGAGGTAATCTGTCAAATTCAGCTTCCTGGAGTAAAGAGAAAGACAGAGAATGGATCCAGAGGAACAAAGAAAACTCACTGGCTCTTTTAGTTCTTAATTTTCCTTAAGAAACATCAGACTCTGATGACTAAAGTGTTCACATAGCCCAAGTGGCAAAAATACAGAAATGCATGACATGGTCAAGTCACAGCAGCAAAGAACCGGATATAAGGACAGGATGCCATCTGACATAAATCCCCCTTCTAGCAGTGATGAAATCTACCTAGCGATGCTGAAAACGGAGGCCAGGGTCATCTAAATTTTAAATAGCAATTCAAGGTGAATGTTCCCTGCACACTGGTAGAAACTTCCCCTTTTGCTCTAAAGTTGTAGAGGCCCTCCGGGAAATTGCAGAAGAAGAAAAGTTTTAGGCTCCTGAGTGACCTGTCAATCTCCTGGCAGACACCTTCATCTCCAAGTCGCCACAAAGCAGTGGCATTACTTTTATGCACACATATAGAGAGAAGGATAAAAATAAACATAAAAATCATACTGTCGTCTATTAGCAATGCAGCTCATCTGCACTGTCACCGCACTGTTCATCTGCACTGGCACACGGCAGAGAAAATGTCGTGACATCAGAGCGGGCAGAGCAGCCGGAGATCTTTAGACTGGATACAATGGCTGGGACCTTCCTAGGAATGCACCACTTCCTCCATGTACATTAAGTGCTGTGGGGAAGAAAATAATTACTGAGTTGTTCATTGCTGTTGCGGTTGTTGTCATTGTTGTTGTACAGACTGTACAAAACAAAGTACAAAACTAAACATTCTCAGGCGTCAAACTCACTGGGTACAAAGACCCATTGCCTGCAATCACTGGGTCGGAATCAAGATGCAGGGGTCCTGGTAGAGGCAGGCACAGCACCTCCCCAGAGACAACTGACAGAGACACATGGGTGACCATTCCTAACAATATTGCCATGTGAGGGGCTAACAATGAGCATGGCTTGGGCCAGAGATAGGGTTCATACAGGCCAGAGCTCTGTTTTGTCAGAGCTACAAATCACTTCCTTCCTCCCTCCCCGCTTCTCTTTTTCCTTCCTTCCTTCCTTCTTTCTTCCTTCCTTCCTTCCTTCCCTCCTTTCTTCCTCCTTTTTCTTTTCTTTTCTTTTTTTTTCTTTCCAGTGGAAAGCACTTTTCTCTCTGTGAAAATCAAACCTGGCCTGATATGGGTAGACTGGCTTTTCATTCTATACTTACCCCCTTTTTACAAGGTTTTTTTTTTTCTTTTTCCTGTGTGTTGTATGACATTTTCAACTAAAAAGAGAGTTTTAAAAAACCAAAAATCTGCATGTTGCCTTCTACCATTCTTCCTACCATTATTAACAGGTACTAGAGTTGCAGGAGCAAGCCTTTAGGAGATTGGGAAGATTTTCTTTGATTCCAGCCTCTGACTCAATCCCTTTTTTGCTACAAAGTAGGACAGTGAGATACAGCAGCAGTATTGGCCTCCTTTGCTCTATTTATTCCCGTGCTGAAAAAACGTGAGCTTTAACTCCAGAAGTACCAGTATGTCAGACATAGCTCTGTATGGCCTCCCTGCTAAGTTATTCTCTGACTCCATGTCAGAGGTTGGGTGAGAAGAATAGATATGAAAGGTTAACTGTCATTTGGTTCTATGCTTCCAGCACCTGTGTGGTAAACCCCTTCCTCAGTATACTGAGTAGAAGGAAAGCAAGATAATATCAGATTGTAAATTGCATTAAGATTCATTCTTTCACTTGATCCATGAGTTTCATAACTGCTAACACTCACAGGACTGCAAATCCTCCTTAATTCTTTCCTGTAGGTTTGCTCGAAGACTTGGCATTCCGCTATGCCCCCATGTCTCTGAATGTATCTTCCCTTCTCACTTATGGTCTCTCTGCCTATTTGACCTCTTTCCTTTCCAAATCAGTTATGAATCCAACTCTTTCCTCTGCTTTGATGTTCAGCTACAACCCCTCCATAAAGAGTAACAATGGAGCACAAGGAAGAAGAATGGGTAGTTTAGAACTGGCCAGAAGAAGCTGGAAGAGAAAGTGGACAAAAATGGAAGTGGCAGAAAGCAGGGCAAATGCTCTCTCCAGCTGGCAAAGGTATTTTAGGAAAATGGGCTCTAGTTTAGACAGCATGAAGGCAGACTTTTCCTTTCACTGTAAAATCAAGGCCATCTTCTGAGGGTCACATTAGTTGAAGTTGGTCCCTCTTGAAATACAGACCTTATGCAGTATCATTTTTTGTTTTTATATAAATATTTTTAATTAATAGATGGCTTCATCAAACATGAGAAGGATTAAGCATTAACACTCACCAGAGGCCCTGAAATTAGATTGATTATCTGCATCTTAATTTGCTTTTTCAACACCACTAATTTATTTTTAATAGGTCTGTAATTTAGCTTTATCTACTTCTTATTCAGCTTGGCAGACTCAAATGCTTGTAGCTCACCAGTCAGTCTCTGTAACCTTTAGGCACTTCTGTCTGCACAGTATATTAATTTTTGAATTATCCAGCCCAGTGTGAGGAAGAATATCAATTACTTTCTATATGGGAGCCAAGCTCAAGCCCGTCCTCTCCCAGTAGCAGTGAAATTTAAAGGCCAGTTGTGGGTAGAATCTAGAGAAAAATGGTAAATTCTCTCTTGTGTTATAGAATCTGCCACCCTTGAAATATTTTCCACTTGAATCAGTGGCATTGACATCATTATTGCGGTGAAAATAAATGTTTCTCTTATTGGCAGATTGACTCATGGAAAATTGGTGAGTGGTCAACAGACCTTTTCATTTCCTCCCCATTTCTGATTATATTAACACTGTATTACTTTGGAAAAGTTACCCAAATTTCTCTCAAAGAGGAAACTTGTCTTCCTTTTGGAAAACCCTCACAAGTTAAGAAGCAAGAATAAAGAGGAATGAATGGTTGTACTGATGCATGGTATAGAAGGAGTTGGTTTTTCTTTTCTTCTTCTTCTTTTTTTTTTTTTTTTTGCCTGTTATGGAGGGGTAGATACAAGAAAAAGAACACCACTGAGGAAACTTATGTAAGGTGGAAATGGGAACATAAGATTTGCATGCTAAGATCACTGCGGGAGTGAGAGCAGGGAGGGCAGTTATATTAGTCCAGGTGAAGATCGTGACAGTCACAGCCAAAGGTGTGGTAAGGGAGATAGCGAGAGATGGTCAGACACAAGACCTTTATTAAACAGACCCACCAGGATCACTGATGATCCTGCGTGGAGAGGGATAGGTGAACTCCTAGACTTCTGGCTTGAGCTACTGGTGGCTGGTTGTTAACACCAATATCCAGAACAGCAACAACAGGGGTGAAGGGAGGTTGGAAACCAATCATTCCATTTAGACAATTATATCTCAGATACCTGTGAGATATCTAAATGGAAGTAGCACATAGGTAGTTGAATAAGTAAGATTAAAGCTCAAAGGAAAGATCTGGCTTAGAGATAAAGTTGGGCACTATTATTGTGAGATGGTATCTAAAATTATGAAAATGGCTAGGGAAAGAAAGAAAATGGAGAGAAAATATGGTGGCCCACACTTAGTCCTTGGGAACTCCAAAACTGGATAAAGTGGAAGAAATGGCCTCTCCAGTGGGAAGTGTGGAAAGGCAGCCTGAGAGGAAAGGGCATCCAGGAGGGGAGTAATGTCATTGTAGCCAAGGCGACAGGAGACTGTCCCAGCAAGAATGCTAACTGCACCCACTGTTATTGAGAAACCAAATAACACAAGAACAAAATGTCAGTTTTACCTCAATAAATATGATAGATATTTTTAATCCTTTTCCAGGCATGAGGAGATTGGATGCTGAACTTTGAGGGCAGAACTTGGCCTTTGATAGGAGTGCAGACTTTTTCTCCAGAGGAATAATAACAGGGAAAAATGGATGCCACTTACATATCACCAAGTCTCCACAGAGGATAACGTCTCTATAGGCAGCCACTCTTTGAGGTAGAAAGCAGCTAATGATCTCATCTCCACACACCTTAACACCTGCAGTCCCCTTAACTCTGAACCCCACCACACTACACAAGGATGTTTTTCATAGCAGCAAATTGTGCATTTGTCTACAAGCATGTAAATCCCTTGAGGGGATAAACAGTGCTATACTCAGCTCTGCATTCTGTGTGCCACATGGTATCTAGCTCAGAATAAACCCTCAATTTGTGCTTTACAACTGTGGTCATAGCTTTTTTTTTTTTTTTTTTGGGAAACACTTCTGAAAAGTTCTTAGCATCTCCCCATATTGCAAAATATGGAAGAGCCTGGCCCAGAAATTAATAAAATTACAAATGAATTATTCTATTAATAGATTACTTTTCTAATTTCAGGGACAGTTATGGGTTAGTTACACAAGGGACAGGATTGTCTGTTAATATATTAGAGGTTGGGTAAAAGAAAAACTCAAAGTTGAGCTCAGTATTTTTTTCCTGAACTGAAGATCGTAACTCGAACATACAAAGAACCATAGTCCATAGTGTTTGCAGAAAATGTACTTGGATACACTGTGAAAATAATAATAAAGTGAAAAATAAAATAAGTAATAAAATAGTTTAACTCCAGGGCTCTAAATGGAGATGCTTTCTCACAACACAAGGATCTGGAAACTGGGATTGGGTTATACCAAAATGTGTTGCTTTCATGTCTCACACAGAGTAACTAACCATGATCTTTCATCCAAACATACACCCCCATTTACTGTTTTAAGAGTGGCAAAGTAATCTTGGGGTCTATGGAGAATTTTATGCAAAATAAATGAGGCCAGAGGTAAGAGGAAATTTAGAGAGAAAGCTAGAAAGGACTAAGGAAGGATGAAGAACAGGCAACAAGGCATAGCTACTTTAGCCGTCTTATAGTATAAGGACATCAGGGGCATCTGAGAAATGACTTAGAGGCTACTTTTATTGCTGACCGCAAGTCTCACACTAATGTCTTTGGTGCAAAGTAACATGCAGTATTCCTCAACTCACTACTTTTCAAAAGCTCATAACCTGATCCTTCACATTCTCCAGACTGAAAAAGACAATTTTCCTTCCTAAGAGTAGAGGTCCCACATGGTGCTTCAGGCTCCCCATGTGCTGGTTCTACCTAATGGGTTTACAGGCACTAATCTTTGCTTCTTGGAAGAGATCATAGAATGCACAGAATGTACATGGAATAGTAGAGTCCAGAACCTTCCTTCCAGGATTTACAAGAGCCCTAGTCCAACTCACTCATTGGACAAGGGACACAAATGAGATAGAGGTACGCTGTAAGTTGGAACAGGTCATAGAGCTAGAACCAAGACAACTGCCAACCCACCATGTTATCATGGGTCAAATTCCTCACCTTTTATCTCAATTGCTTTACTTGTAAGGAGGGGTAATCACGATCACCGTGCTGGGTGGTGGGGGACAAAATAACTGATGTGTGTAACATTCCTAGCACAGTGATTGGCTTGGTTGGCACCTAGAAGATTTCAATAAATTACTCTCTCCCCTTTCACCCTTTCTTGCTACCGGGAACATGATACTTTAGCTAATGCTATCAGATTAAAGAAAATCCAAATCATTTCCCAGTTCTACCTAGAGAAGGGAATTTTCACACACTCCCCTTCATATTGCAAATGAAGCATATTTCTCTTCAGTCATCTACAGAGTATTAAATAGCTTAGAAGCCCTTTATGTTGCTTCTTAAATACTGCTTTAAAAATATACATTTCCAAATAAATAGATGAATGTGTGGATGGGTGAATGAATGAGTGGATGAATGAATGAATGGATTAATACCTACATATATAAATAGAAATATACCTTTCCTTGCATCTTGTCTTACCACTACAATACCCTCAGGACGTCCAGAGGCTCTGGGTTAAAGCTGGTGGCTCTCTCAGGTTCTGAGCAGCACCCTTAATATGACCCAGTCTCCATACAGTAAAAACAGAAATTTCTCCTGCACAGCAGAACTGAATTTGTTTCTCAAAGCAGCTCTCTGGGGTCCAGAAAAAACTGAACGTTCAATGATGCTCAATAGCCATACAGACCCACTAGTAGTCTGAACATTTCTGGCCAATTGGGACAGCAACAGAGGGAGAAATATGTTTCATGTTTACAAATTTTGGCAGACAAGAAATGAAGGAAAGAGGTGTGATGTGCAGAGGCAAGGGAAAATAAAGATCTTGGAATCCACACCAGGCACAGAGAGTTGAGTTCTGTCTTCCCCGCAACTTGATTACTCCTCTCATATCTTGAATATATAGTTCCCCAAAGCTTGGTCATCACATGGGCTTCCTTCTAAACCCGGCTCACCACCTTCTTCTTTTTTTAAATCCTGGAAATTATAAACCATTATTAATATGCTAAAGTATAAGATATTAACAAATGCTTGTACAGCTTAATCTAGCTTAAACTTGCTTTCTATGAGGAATCCCCGAAGTTGCATTGCACGGATCCAAGCCCAGACAATTCTCCAGAGACAAAAGTTAAAGTAACTCATTCTCAGCTTAGGTTGTAAATCAAAAGAAGAAAAAGAAGAATTTTACCAAGGTTATTTAAGTTTCATGCAAGGCATATTGGCTTCAGGTACGTCTGGTTTTCATCTAACTTGAAAAAAAGCTTAGATTTCAAAAATAAAACTATGCAAATGATTAGTCAGTCATTTTGTGTAAATGCTTTAGGCTTCAGATGTTACTGTGGAAAATAAGGTAAAATAAAACAGCTTTAGCACAGCCCCGATAAGCTTAGTCCACGGACAGCATATTAAATCCTGAATTACATACTCCACCAAACCCTTCCTAATGAGCCATCCAACTCTCTGATGTATATAATATGCCTTTTTAAAAATGCATGAATACATATTCCACCCACAGGTTTGGATGGCTCCTTTGGGTTATTTAAGTTTCAAAGGAGTCCATCAGTCTCCCAGGTATAATGCTCTGTGAATGCCTTAGAACTGAAAATTCAGAAATTAGAAGCTCAAAATGCCTTGAAGGGGAACAATGTATCAGCCCCCCAAACCAGGCCATTCAAAAGCAAGGTTGACGAGGCATCTGCTTTCCTGAGTTTCCTGTCTTTTATCAGTTTGGGTCACAACCCTTAAAACAGCTGTAACTCTGCTCCTTCCAACCTAATTATACAACTCTGGCTTGCTTTATTTATAATTAGAATTCAGTGACCTCCTCTGACTCTCGTCTGTGCTGCCATCACTTGGCTGCTCTTGGATGCTGAGATATGATTATATGGAGGAGGGTGTGCCAGGATGTTCAGAGCCCCAGGATGGCATCCCCGTGGGCTGTCCGCGAAAAATGAGAAGGTTGGGACATCCCAGCCTAAAGGAAGTGGTGAAACCAGAAAGAAAATATCCATGGGTGGGAAAGTGAGAAAAAGTGATAAGAAGGGCTTATAGAGGAGAGGCAACTATAACTTTTCTTCTGGGGGAAGCACAAGAAATGAACAGTGCATGAGCCAGCAAGCAAAATCCATCAGGTGGAGTGAAGAGACAGAGCACACGGGAAATGAAAGGCATAGGAGGTAAAAGCAGCCTTAGCTGGGAAGTTTCCTTGTGCCAGACTCCCCCATGTATCCATGCAGCCCGCTGCAACTTATCATGTATATTGAATTACCTTCATTCTACAGAGAAGGGAACTGAAGTTCAGGGAGATTCAGAAATATGCCATAAATGGCACAGACCAGAGCCAGAGCTCATATACCTAGGGCTAGGTGACTTGAAAGTCTGTAGCCTTTCTCCTCTTGGCTAATGATAGATTTAGTGGAAATGAATTCCAGGGACAGTGAAGATGGGAGGATGCATCTGGACCCTATCCAACACAGCCTGACTGCCCACGTGCAGTGTGTTTCCTCAACTGCAAAAAATAAAGCCCACCTCATAGGGTTGTTGTGAGATATACGTACAGCACATGGCACTTGGGTCTAACACATTGAAAGCAACATATGAGCGAAAGCTATTTACTATTACATTTCTCCCTTCATGATCCACTTCCCCAATCTGCTTATAGAGGTTTACGTGATGGGCCCAAAGTTGTGTGTCCATGAGAGCAAACGTTTGATGGTATCTCAAGTTTCTGTAGATACCACTCACAATTTTTTTTTTCCCGAGACTATAGAAATCATAAATTAAGATAGGCTGGGTATGATTTGAGCAGGACAAGCTGGTTAGAAAATTGCAGCTCATGACCTGTGTTTGATAAAGTAAGACCTAGAAAGCTGGTTAATTCCAAAGGTTGAGGTCTAACACAAAAACACATTTGTCATCCCCACATAATTTAGATCTGCAAAGAGTTGATGTAAAGTAAATCTCCACACTGATGAGGAGCAAGGGAAGAATGAGCTCATCCTGTCTGATGCCCTCAATTGCCAGGAGTGGACCTGGTGCCTCAGAAGTCTAGCATGTCATAGCCAAGTCTGGACACCAGCCCCCTCCAGCATGTGGACAGCCACTATGCTGAGTTCCCAGTGGTGTTGATGGTTACCCTAAAACATTTAGGCATGATACTCTGTCCTGAGCTCACCGTGAAGACATGTAGGCTTTTCATGGCTTTAGTCAGTGGGCCAGATGACATCAGTGAAAATAGACATCCATGACCTCCAGGATCCTTCTTTCTAAGATTACACAGATACAGAGTGGCAAAGGAACAAATAAGTTCTACCACAGCCTCACAGAAATCAGGCATGTCCCCACAAATCCACGACGAGATGCGAGAGTAGGCCGTCCTTTCTGCATACACTGAGAGGTGACTTCCCACCACAGCACCTACCAGAGGGGACATAGAGTGGGGAGAGCACCCACGTGTCTTCTGTCAGAGGCATTGCTGCTCTTTGCAAGGACACAAAGCCCTTCAGAGCACCCACCAGTCTGTGAACTCCCCCCTTTACCATCTCTTCTGTTTTTCCTCCCTCTTTTCCAGGACTCTTCTCATCTCTCTAAAGAACATTTTTTTTTTTAAAGATTTTGTTTATTTATTTGACAGACAGAGATCACAAGTAGGCAGAGAGGCAGGCAGAGAGAAGAGGAAGCAGGCTCCATGCTGAGCATAGAGTCCGATGTGGGGCTCGATCCCAGGACCCTAGGATCACAACTCAAGCCGAAGGCAGAGGCTTTAACCCACTGAGCCACCCAGGCGCCCCTCTAAAGAACATTTTGATTGAGATATATAAAGATGAAAAGGAAAATTAAAAGGGAGAGACTTCTTTTCTTTTTCTTTTTATTTCTTTATCTTTTCTTCATTCTAAGTCTTGGAGCCAGGCTAGTACCATTTCTTCAAGTGGCCTTCAACATCTGGAATATCACCTTGTCCAAGCCAAAGCCATTGCATGCGTCCTGAAGATGCACATTTCTCAGGCTACCAGGTGCCTTGCCTGCGCCATCTTGGCACCACAGTGGGCTTTTTGGGTAATCAGGGAAGCCCAAGACAGTCAGAGCATGGTTTGAGACAAGGAAAACTCAATGAAGATATTCCTTGTAAGGCTGATTTGATATAATGGCAAAATTCTACCACAAAGAATCCCAGTCTGAACATACCGTGCTTTAAAAGAAGGAAAGGAGACATGCTTTCTATAAATTGAATTCCTTATACATCAATGGGATTGACTGAATTCCATACTAACAGTCAGTCTGCCTTCCTAGAGGTTGTACTCTTCTGACTCCCGTCTCCGGTGGGCAGTGCCATGCCTTTCTGGGCTGTGCCCTGCCTGCTGTAAGGACCCCGAGGATGTTCTTGCTAACAGCCCACCCCAGGGGACAACTTCCCTGGGTTCTGAGAAATTCCCTGATGTCCAGACAAAAATCTGCCCCAACTGTTCCCTGGTGCTTGAAATCCTTCTGTCAGGAAGGACAGAGGAATTGTGTGCCTAAATGCCCCTACGAGCTGCAACCTGGTAATTTCAATTCATCAGGTAGAAACAACAGAGAGAAGAGATACCTGCCAGACACAGACTTCTTAGGAGGATCAGATAAAGTGGGAGAGGAGGGGAAAAGATGCCGAAGGAGAGGCCAAAACCATCCAGAGAAACCCATCTAATGGCTAAAGTGATGGTTGACTGGCCTCAGGGTCCGGACTGTTCTCCCTGCTAGGGAGGAACTGGATTAACCTTTTCTTGGAACTATCATCTCACAGCACTCCCTGAACCAATCCCTTTTGGGAGTGGGTAGGTCTTGAGAGAAAAGGGAATAAGGCTGAGCTGTCAGCCTCCTTGTCTTTGTGGTTTATTTTTGTTTGTCTGTTCTCAGCTTAGTTTGGATTGAGTTTTCCTTCCCTTTTCTTTTTTCTTGTAAGGCTTTCCACCCCAAATGAAGTGTTTTTGAAGTGTGGCCCAGCTTGTTCTGAACTATAAAAGATTGAGTTAATTAACCTTTCGTCAGCTGATTACTTTCAACCTTTTTGTTGGCACATTGGGGAAATGTATTAGTGGTTACTAATTAAAGGTATTGAATATACCTTTACACTTCAAATTCTTAAACTCCTGGAACTAAGTTGATTAAAAAGGAAAGGGGAAAGTTTCTGTTGAATTTACCCTTGAAAATGGCTAAGAGAGACTATAAATAAAACCAGGAAAAGGGAGTTGTCACCTTATTCTGTAACCTATCTTTGTAATTGAGGTTTGGGGCTGGGGAAATTTTGTAAAAATAATAATAGCTAAATTTACTGAATGTTTATCATGCACAAGAAAGATAATAACAGCTTTACATGGACCGTCTTATGTAATTCTCACAATTCTTTGAGAGAGATACGATTCCAATCCCAAATTATAGGCAAGAAAATTAAAGCCTAGCAGTCAAGCAAATTGTCCAAGATCACCAAGTTATTACCCACCAGAGGAAGGACTTAATGTGGGTGGTCTGTCTCCAAAGATGATGCATTTTGTCTCAACAATGTTGACTTAAATGATAATACAACCATGATTTTTGGAGTTGAAAAAAAATTTTTAAAAAAAAATTCCCTTGCAATTCCAAAGTGCATCCTGTTTTCTCACAATTCCTTTCTGTATTGGTTGTTTATTGCTGCATAACAACTTTTCCCAAACATGCATTATCTTAGTCCAGGAGTAGCTTCACTGGGTCAGAGTTCCTCCCAAGATTGTAGTCAAGCTGGTGGCCCAGACTGCAATCATCTGAAGACCGGACTGGGGCTGGAACACTTGCTTTCCAGTTCACTCCTGTGGTCAATGATGGATGTTGTTGACTGTTGACCAGAGTCCTCAGTTTCTCACCATGTAACCTCTCTATAAGTAGCCTGAGTATCCTCATGGCATGACAGCTACATTCCCACAAAGTGTGTGACCCACAAGGGAGAGAGCCATGATGGAAGCTGAAGCCTCTTATAGCCTCAATCTCAGAAAAGACACACCATCAATTCTGTCCTATCCTAGGTCACACAGGTCAATCGGGGTACAGAGTGGACAAGGGGAGGGGACTGCATGAGGGTGTGAATACCAAGAGGCTGAAAATCTCTGGGGCCATCTTGGAAGTTGGCTTCTATCCTTGACTTTCACACAGATATGTCAGCACAGAATTCCCTATTCCATCTTTTCTGCCTGCCTTCTGCTCAGCCTTAAAGACTACTTCAAATTTAATTCTTTGGTAAAGAAATCCCCAGTTCTCGTGCTTCTAATGATTATTTATTTGTTTTTTAATGAATATTCTTCTTTTAATTTTTTTATTATTATGTTCAGTTAGCCAACATATAGTACATCATTAGTTTTTGATGTATGTTCAACTGTGTATAACACCCAATGCTCATCACAGCACACACCCTCCTTAATACTTACCATCCAGCTACCCCATCTCCCCACATCCTTCTGTAACCTTGAGCTGATTCTAATGATTATTAATACACTGATCATATTGTGCTATGATCACTTGTTTACAAGTTGTCTTAGCTTGGGATCTCTCATAAAGCAGAGACAGACATTGCACTCAGGAAATTTACCTTGAGAAGTGATCTCAAGGAACAGACATGGTGATTGGGAAGAATGAAATATGAGAGGAGGGAAAGGTAATCCAAGACATTGTTGCTGAGCTGACCGGCATTATTGGTAACTGGGCTCCCTTCACTGGGGGTCCTCTGAGGGACTGTGTCATGTGCAACTAGAATTGTCTGCTTGAAAAAAGAGAATTGTATTCATTTTCCAAGTCCTATCTTCCCAGTAATCAAAAGAGGATTCAGAGAGTATTGACAATGGTGCAAAAAGCACGAGATATGGGGTGTAGCAAGTATACTAGAGATACACTGGTGTATAGCAAGTGTCCACAACAGTGGCCTGAACAACATGTTGGAATGGGAAGGTATAGATGTCCAACATACACGCATGGAACCCAATTAAGGCCAGGGATGGTTCCTCATTTGTCTTTGTATCCCATTTCCATAGAATTGGACCTACCAGCTGGAAAACATGGCCATCCCATGCAATCATCCTGAAGGTCCTTAGTTTATTCAACAAATATGTACTGAGTGTATGCTATGAGGTAGGCACCATGCAAAGTACTGACAAACCTGGTAGAGGGATTTACAAAATATTTAATAACTAGTAATGCACTTGTACTGACCAATCAAAATGAACACCAGCCCTTCATGAGTGGCAAGGTTATCCTGAAGTTACTTTGTTAATTCAAAACTGGAAACAGTTGAATAATGGAGCATAAACCAGAAATGGTGAGTCTTTTTGAACTTGGGGCTGGAGGACGGAGGAAAGAGATGTCTTAGATGCTTTCCAGAGAGGGAAGGGAGAACGCTGATTAAATATGGAAAGAAAAGGTATTCAGGGGATGGGGAGGAGGATGTGGGAAATGACGAGCATGAAAGCACAGATCAACTCTTACAAAATGAGTGGTCTGCCCGTTTATGCAGCTGAGAATAAATCAGGAAAACAAACAATAAGTCCCCAGAATTATCAAGCATCAAGACAGAGAAGTGCAAAGTGTCAAACAGCATGTTAAAATGTTAAAGCTCAGGGTGATATTAATGATGTAAAACTTTATCCTAAGAACTCACTGAAAGGAAAGCTTTATGCTTCTCTCCAGTTTAGATGCTGAGCTCTGGAAGGACGGCTCAGAAATGGTTTTTGGTCCAATACATGAATGGAGTTTGAACTTCTCACTTCAAAATGAGCAAACTAAATCCTGGACTTCCGTTTCCAATTCAGAGAGTGGCAAGACACTGTCATTCCCATCCTAACCAAGAGTACAAAATGGAGCAGCTCAAACATCATTTTTTCAAACCCTTTAGAGAGCTGAGGACATTAAAAAACAACAACAACCTACCTGAGCTAACATGTAGAAACAATCTCTTCCTGGGGGAGAAAAGAATCCAGGCTGCTTTCATCCCCAGCAGGGCTGGGGAGGAAGACTGCTCTTCAGACAGGGACCTGCAACACCAGACAACCTAGAAGATGTTTTACAGATGGAAGAAAAATGCCACATGGACACTAAGGTCACTTGTAAGGAGTGAGGAATACCAAAAAGAGCAAACATATGGGTAAGCATGAAACATTTTTTAAATTATCATATTATATTTGTTTTTTAGCCTATCCTGTAAAACAAAAAGAACGAGCATTTTTATAGGGTTTCTAGCATACCGGGGTAAAAACAAATGGCAAGAGCATAGAGGGTGGGAGGGAAGCAAGTTCAACTACAATGTTATAATACCTTACAGTGAGTATACAAAATTTAAAGACTGTGATCATTTTAAAATGACTTTTGTAATGCAGGTCAACCACTCAAGAAATGACTTAAAGAGCTATAGCTTACAAAGTTGAGGGACGAAATAAGATGGAATACTGAAAAAAATACTTGACTGACCCAAAAGAAGGCAGGAAGGGAAAAGTAAAGGGAGGATGGACAGATGGACAAATAGAAAGTAAAAATAAATATCAAAGGGTAGGTGGGGCGCCTGGGTGGCTCAGTGGGTTAAGCCTCTGCCTTCAGCTCAGGTCATGATCTTAGGGTCCTGGGACTGAGTCCTACATTGGGTTCTCTGCTTGGTGGGGAGCCTGCTTCCCCCTCTCTCTCTGCCTGCCTCTCTGCCTACTTGTGATCTCTGTCTGTCAAATAAATAAATAAAATCTAAATAAATAAATAAATATCAAATGATAGACATAAACCCACCACGACAAGAATTATATTAAATTTAAATAGTAAAAAAATTTGAAAGACAGTATCTGGTGGGACAAAAAAGGAAGATCCAACTATTTATTGTCTAAAAGGACTCCTTTAAATATAAAGACACAAATTGGTTGCAAGTAAAAGGAGGTAAAAGGATTTAACATTCAAACAATAAGCAAACAAAATCTAGAGGGACTATATTAATATCAAAGTAAACTTCAAGACAGTATTATAAGAGATAAAGAAGGACATTTCATGATGATTAAAGAAATCTATCTCAAAGATGTGAACAGTCCTAAGAGGCATTTTGAATCACAGAACTTCAAAACACGTGGAGCAAAAACTAGTATAACTGAGGAAAGAAATGGACAAATCTATGATAATAGAGATTACAATGTTCAGCTTTCAGTGACTGACAGAATGACCTATAAGAAATGATTTACAATGCATATACCTGATAAAGGACTTACACCCAGAGCATATAAAGAACTCTTACAACTCAATTATAAGACAAAAAAAATTTCAATTTAAAAAATGGGCAAAAGACTTAGACACATGAAAGAAGATAGAGTAATGGCCAAATAAGCACATGAAAAGATGCTCATTGCCATTACCCATCAGGGAAATGGAAATTAAAACCATGGTGAGATGCCACTACATCTCTACTGGAAAGTCTAAACTAAAAGGACTGAAAACACAAAGTGTTGACAAGCATATAAGGGTACTAGAACTATAATACATTGTTAATCAATGTATTATATGTTAATCAAATTATATGTTAATCAAAGATAATATGGTTTAACCAATTTGGAAAATAATTTGCCCTATTACCGAGTAACTCCTTTTGTAGGTATTTACCAAGAAGAAACAAAAATAAATGTCCACACAAAGCAGCTTTACTTCCAATACCCAAACTCTGGAAACAACCCAATTGTCTATCACCAGGTAATATAGAAATAAATTATTGTATATTGTGGTATGTTCATACAATGAAATACTAGTTGAGGGGCGCTTTGGTGGCTCAGTGACTGGCTGAATGACTGACTCTTGATTTCGACTCCGGTCATGATCTTGGGATTGTGAGATCGAGCCCCACGTTGGGCTCTGTGCTTAGTGCGAGGTCTGCTTGAGATTCTCTCTATCTCTCTCCCTCATCCCTCCCCACTGCTCGCACCCTCGCTCACTCTTTCGCTAAGATAAATAAATAAATAATAAATAAATAATAAGATCTTTAAAGAAATCAATAAAATCTTGAAAAAGAAAGAAATACTAGCTGGTAATTACAAGAAGAAATTACTTATGCACACAACGAGGATGAGTCTTTAAAATCATTGTTGATCTGAAGAAGGCAGACACAGAGAGACAAGACTGCCAAGAGCAGGCAAAACTAAACTACAGTAATAGAAATCAGCAAGTGGTTGCTTATGGACTGGGGGAGGTAGAAGAGCCAGAAAGGAACTTGAAGGAATTTGCTGAAGTGATGCAAAATGTTCAATAGTGTGTTTGGGACAGCAGTTACATGAACATGTAACATTGTCAAAGTTCATTAAGTGCCCCCCAAAATGCTCATTAAATGTAATAAGAGTATTAAATTTATTCATTTTATTGAATACAAATCATACCTCAGATTAAAAAAAAACACCTAAATTCAAGTAAATTTAATACACTTGAGAGTCTTTATATTAATCAGATACTGCTGTCCATAATGCCTAATAGAAACAACTGCCAAGCTCAGTGGCTTGCAACAGCAAACACTTGTTTCTTGCTCACAAGTGACAGGTTGACCAGCAGTCCTATGGGACTTGTCTCTTCTGGGAGTTCTAACAGTCACCAGGCAAGCTTTTCTCAACTTGCCATGAGAGTCCTTAGAACCTCAGCTGATAACCTGCAACCTGTCGCCACCTTCCATTGGCCAAAGCAAGTGATCTGAACCCAGAGCTAAGGGGGCAGGAAGAATATTTCACTCCCAGTGAATCATGACAAGGGTGGAGAAGGAAGGAAAAACTAATATAAGAAGTGGAACAAAAACCAGATCTCCTGACAACTAGAGCAGTACCTCTGAAATCACACCATGCTGTCTCTGTGTAGTCTAGAAGCCAACAAGCTCAGCCCCAGCTGTGTTCCAGAGGAAGGTTCCAGAACACCTTCACACTCTGACAGAGCAGTGTGACAAAACCAGAACACAGTGCTCAGTGCAGATCTGAGAGAAAGCCTCACTCTGGGACACACACTCAGATGGCTATCTCCCTCCAGGAAGCCACCAAGTTCTCTGCACAGAGAGAACAAACATCTGTTAATAGAAAGAAATGCAATACAGCCATCTAATGGATCCTGGGTGTCATAGGCCTGCTTTGCCTTCCCTGAGAACATCTGAAATAGATCACAGTACAGAGGGACGCTGTGTCTCTCCTTGGGATGTTGAGTTGGAGCATGTGTGTCAGCGGGCTGGTGGGCTCCTGCCCAGGTGGGAGGCAATAGGTATATGAATTATCATTGGGGTGCTTCTCGGTTTGGAGTAGCTGTGCTTCAGCTCTCTGGGGAGCAATATTCCCCAACTTGAGACCACCCCGGCATAAACACCTAACGAGGAAATTCAATATAAGTCTCTTCTAAGAAAAGGGAAGAAACTAGACAAATTGTCACCCACCCGTATCTGGTAAAGACCGGGTCGGAAGAGAGGTGGTGACCATTTCTGCCACATGTACTTTCGTAGACCAACCAAAAAGAAACTTCAGCTTCTATGGTCCTTCCAAGCACATTAAACCATTTTCTCCCTGACAGACCATGGACACAGAGAAAGCACGGCAAGACCCTCCAGCCTTCAGTCCCTTTCCACAAAATTATGGTCTGACTCAGGCCAGTGATCTGAGCTTCCCCAAATCCGTCTGACTCCAGGCATTTGTCTACTACTCCGGTCAACTGAAGAAGTTATTCGATTTCATTCACTCATCCAACCAACAATGATTGCTCACCTGCTATGTGTCAGGAACTCTGCTAAGCCCTGGGGATAAAGCGGCGAATGAGGAAAACATGGTCCCTTCCATCCCAGAGCTTATAAACAAGTAGACAAGATGGATGTTGACAAAGCAGGTTAAGTATAATGGGAGTTAAAAAGTAGAATTGCACGGGGGTCTTCAGAGCCTGGCGAGTCACAGTAAGGACTCCCAGGGTATTCTAAGGGCAGCCAGGAGCCTTTAAAAGGCTCAGTGCTGCATGACCATGGGCTTTGGCTGATGTGCTTTCCCGGAAGCTGCCATGGACAGGGCAATGCTTCCAATGTTACCTCCTTCTATGAGCTCTGTTCTGCCTTGTGGGGTTTCAAGCTAAAGAGCATTCAAATGCCCTTAAAATTTTCACAAATGCACTTAAGTTTTCACAAATGCAGTATCTCTGACACATCCTCACGGAGGTCTGAGATAGCTTTGGGGGCCCTCCAAGGGCCTGCAGGGGCCTAGATCCCAGAGACCGCACACAGGCTGCTCATACCCTCTCCCACTTCCAAGTGCCTGCGCTATCCCAAGCCCTGAGGGGAAAAGTCCTTGCATTGTGATAAGTGCCTCCTCCACCAGACAAAATGGTTATCTGAGAATCACCAAGCAGTTTGTGAAAACAACCTGGAAAGGCCCAGCGGGAACTCTTCTTTAACACAGCCTCTGCACCAGCCCCACTGTGTAGGGTTAGAGAAATGATGTAAATCCTCACCTCCTTTTCACTGTGCCCTTGCTCAAATGAACAGAACAAACCTGAAAGTCTAAGGTCTAGCTGACATTCGTGAAGGCCTAAAAATAAGGAAAATAAAACTAAAATGTAATCCCCACCGAAAATGTAACTGGAAAAATATCTTTTACCTTTAGTCACACCTTCCTCAAAAGGCTTAGAGCCAGGACCACAAAAATGGTCAGCAATAGTTAATTTTGTGAGGAAGGGAGTTGAGTTTTTGTTTTTTGTTTTTTGTTTTTTTGTTTTTTTGTTTTTCCATCTAAGCGTTCTATTTAAAAGAAACTATCATTAGCTAAAATCCAACATTTGGACAGCACAATGTTCTATCTGTAAACAAACACACAGCTTAGGCATATCTCATTGAACTCCTTCACTAGAAAGAGAATTGCCCGGACAGGCTTGGAGAGTGATGCATGGTGCCGTGTGCAGAAGGAAAGAAGGCTGGGAGGTGGGGTGCTGGAGCCTCCGAGGGGCTTAGGAGCTTGACATCAGAACCAATGGAATTGATTGAGGGAGATTTTGCTTCTTCTGACTGTGTGGGAACTCTAGCAAGAGAGGGCATTTGGGGAAATGATTTTTATAATTTGATCCCAGAGTAAAACCAGGATGAGAGCTTTGCCCTGCAGCTGAAACTCAGCCACTCAGGAAACACCAGGCCTTTGGAGGGAGGCCTGTCATATCACCAAGAAGGTGTCAGCATTCTCCTCCAAACAGGCTCTGATCCTGCCTCGGACTGATCTGTGGGAAAGCGCAGGACAGGTCAGGGGCTGGAGCTCCCCAGCTCCCCAGCTCCCCGTTCCTACTCTCACTGCTCAGCATGCCAGCGGTGTGGGAGAAACCTGAGAGGAGATTGATTACATCTGCCAATTCGGTTGACCCGAAATAAATAACAGTGCCTGCCACTTTTGCTTAAAGATCCAGGCCAGGCTCACCTCATGGTTTATGCACAGAGTTCACTCTGATGTCAGAGGAGATGAGCGCAAACACAAAGGTGCCCACACATACACACACGCACTTAGAAGGCTCCATCATGATTTGCATCCTCCTCCCTTCCTTCTTTCAGCAAATATTTGGGAAACTCCTGCTGCATACTGGGCACTTGGTTCTGAAGGTCACATTGTGGGTTTGGAGGTGGTAGCCCAAATGAGTACAAAGGAGTTGTCAGCAGAAAGTGATTTGGACAAAAAGAAGAGGAGATTGTGATTTGATCCACTCTCAATTGTGTGGGAATCAGTGGGTCTCATCATTCCATAGGTCTGGGAGCAATGACGCGGAGCCTAATATTTTCCTCCATCTTCAACTGAGTAGAGATAGCAGGGGTTACAAGGAGAAAGGACTTTTCTGTAGAAGATATTTGTCCTTCTTTGGCTGGTCAATATCTACGCCCTGTTCCCAACAGTCCCCTCCAGCCCCCCAGTAAAGGCTGACAGTCTGGGGTCCTACCCTGTGTGGTAGGCTGGATAGTGGTCCCCAAAGAGGTTAGCATCCTAATACCTGGAACCTGGAATTATGTTACCTTACACAGGTAGATAGGACTTTGCAAATGTGAGTAAGAACCTTGGATGGAACAGTTCTTTGGATTATCCTGATGTACCCAGGGTAGGCAGAGGGGTCTCTGGTAAGAGGGAAACAGGAGAGTCAGAGGAGGAGGAGGAGAAGCCCACGTGATGACAAAAAGAGAGAGATGTGGAATCAGAGGAAAGCCATGCTATTCTGCTGGCTTTGAAGATAGAGGAAAGGGCCATGAGCCAAGGAATGAAGGCAACCTCTAGAAGCTGGAAAAGGCAAGAAAATGGATTGTCCCCTGAAGAGTCCAAAAGGAAAGCAGCCCTTCATCACCTCAATTTTAAACATCTGACCTTCAGTATATTAATTTGTGTCCTTGACCACTAAGTTTGTGCTAATCAGGGAATGAATAGGAAAATAGAAATTGCTAATAAATTAATATAGTATGTTAGTGCAAGATTTCTTGGCTTTCAGCTGCCAACCTGTGCTTCCCTTTCCCAAGACCACTCAGCTCCTATCTGTGGCATTCCAGAAGTGGCTGAGAATGGACTCCCACCACCTCCACACAGTCACTGAGGAGAGCTGGTAGACGTAAATCCCAGTTCCCTTGCCCATAGGACAGATACACAGAAGTGTGGGTTCCATATAGGTTCCTCAGGTTTTCCTGTGCCCAGTGTGGAAACTGGCTCAGTTAGACTTCTGGCTGCCTTCCCTTCCCTGCCTCACTTCCGCACTGCCTTACAGGTGCCTCCTAGGATTACCTCCCAAGTATAAGATGGAGTGTGATCAGAGCCCTGCTTCCCTGACCTAGAATCACTCACTTAAATCAAGTGACTCAAGCCAAACCCATTAGACAGTTGTAGCCTAGAGCATGAACTTTAAACAGAGAGTTGAGAGACCTTAAACCAAGGAGGGCTTGGTCCTGGGGAAGCCTCCTACCCCACATTCCTTCTGCCAACATTTCAGTCTCCACCTGCTCTGGGTTCCAAGAGCCCCTGCAAGCCTTCCAAAGAATAGCTTCCTCTTAAATTAGCCAAAGTTATTTCTTATAACCTTAGCAGATAGATAATTGGGGAAGGAATGAAGGAAGGAGGTGTACTCTTTGAAAAACAGGAAAGAAAAATAGGAAAAAAAAAAAAAAGAAGAAGAAGACTCGATGTCTGGGTTTTAAACATGGGTTTTCAGTGTTTTTCAAATAGAAGCCTCCAGGTATCTGTTTTGCTCTTTCTCAGCCAATATCAGCTCCTCCCTTGGGAAAGGCAATGTCTATAGCTACAGACACGTGACTATGCTGTGACAGTTGACTTAGTTGGAATTTGACTATTTTGAACTTGGGAGAATTCTTCAATGAGCAGAAAAGCAGGTACCCAGAAGACCCGTCCTCTCTGCTGTGCAATGCTTGGAATGATAGAGATTCCTCTCCTGTTACTCCGGGTAGATGTGATGGGCTGAGCTAGGGATATGTAGAGCTTGATCCTTGATATCATGAAAGAGCAGGGGAGAGAAGTATAGCCATTATCCCCAAGAAATTTTTAGTAATCTGTTTCAGTGGTAATGGACAACAACAGAATATATTGTAATAGTGATAATGACACTTAAAATCTAGACAACTGGTTTCTAGTTCTAACTCTGCTGCTAATTGTATAACTGTAGGCAGGAAACATCACCTCCCTGCATCCCTGGCCTTGTGGTTATAGAAGAGCATGATTCTTTGATGATCTGGTGCCAGCCAACTTATCATAACCAACTGTCATGGCAATGAGGTTGAGTAAGCATACTCCCACCTGGCCTGCATGGCTGTCCTCCCATCATACTCAGCATCCATCAACCTGGGAGTTTTAACATGGAAATCCAAATTCTTTTCTTCAACATAAATGGGGGCCAGGGAAATGGGGATGCAGCTCTAAGCTTGATTTCACTTCCAAGTAACTGGTAGACTAGTGCTGTAGGTGAATGTGTTGGCTTTAAAAGGAGAAAAAGTCAAAAGAACATCTTATTCCTTATTAGGCATAAAATGAAAATATCTCTGCTCCCTCCAGAATGCAAGGGCATTTAGTTTCTTAAAGCTGCTTTAAAAGAAATATGTTCATTTTGGGGATAGTTAAGCTTATGGTTTTCCATAAAACTGCCTCATCTTAGGACTCTAGCTAAAACCTCTAATCTGCTGAGCCAATTCATTTAGCAAATGTTTTGAGCATTTGCTATACACCAAACATAGTTAAGTAATGGAAGTACAAAGCCGTATGACTCATACTCCTTTTTATTTTGAAAACTCCCCTTTATTCATTTAGTTCACAACCATATTCTGGGCACCTATTATGTATTAGAAACAGAACTAGACACTGGAGAAACAAAAGTGAACCAAATAGTCTCAAGTTTCAGGCAGCTCCCAGGTAGGTGATGGAGAAAGTCAACAAAAATGGACTATTCTGGTATTGTACAGAGGTAGATATATATATGCATGGAGCTGAGAGTAAAGAGTGGTTGATGGCACATGGAGGGGTCAGAAAAGACCCTCAAAGGTGCTGCCTCTTCCAGAAAGGTATAAAGGAACCAGATATATGGGGAATTGGTTGGAGTAAGATTGGTGAGGAGAATCCTAGGTAAGAATACAGATGTGTGAAAAGGAAATATGTTTCCTTGTCAAGTGTTTCAAAGACCAAACTTGTCAAAAATAGGAAGAAAGGAAGACATTGTCTCCTTGAAATGTCTTTCCTTCCATCTTCCAATGGATATAAAAATCATTCAATCTGCCCCAAGTGGATGAAAAATTCAATTTACAAACATGAAATGTTGATGTGTTCAGCTGTGTTCTACCACCAGGGAGGAGATGGCCAGAATTGCACTCTGTGTCTTCAGCATCTCCTGGGTCTGGGTTTAAACTCAGCTCAGCCACCTCCTAGATCCAGAAGCTTGGACAAGCCACTGTAAAATGAGATCAGTAAGAAGATACTCCTAAAACTGTTGAATCTGAAAATGACTATAGAATCATCTACTAAGAGATCAACAAACACTACAATTACTAGAAAAAAATTTTTTTGCTTTCTTATAATGAGTAACTTTTTGATCCCAATGACAAATGTTTGTAGTTATTAAGTGTGTCAAGTAATAATTTCACAGGCTTATTCTTTATATCAACCTGTTGAATATGGAGCCAGTCTTATTCACTTGAAATATATAAATATCTGTTTATAGAACAAATTGTAGTCTATTTCTTGGGTAATTTCATTTTTATTTTACTTAAAGTGTTCTGAATGAGGAGCATTGTTGTCAATTTTTCCTTTCCAAGTTGTACCACTTGCAAGCAGACATTCGTATATACAAATCCCATTTTTATTATATAGCCCTGACACAGTTCAAAGAGCGCTTCTGTGTGACTTTGCGTAATTTCAGGCTTGATGGTATAATGCATATACTTGAGTTTTGAACTCTTCATCTACCACTTACTAGCTGTATGACATCAAGCAAGTTAATTCACCTCTCTATGCTTTCTTTCGCACATATTTAATATGGAGATTATAGAGTTGCTGTGACAATTAGATGAGTTAACTCATGCAACATGCTTAGGACAGTAATTGGCATATACAAAGTTCACAATAAAAGACAAGATTATTATCATATAAAAATTTTAGGTGGCTCAGTGGGTTAAACCTCTGCCTTCAGCTCAGGTCAAGATCTCAGGGTCCTGGGATCGAGCCACGCATTGGGCTCTCTGCTCAGTGGGGAGCCTGCTTCCCCCTCTCTTTCTGCCTGCCTCTCTGCCTACTTGTGATCTCTGTCAAATAAATAAATAAAAATCTTAAAAAAATAAAATAAAATAAAGACTGCCTGGAAAGTAATAATAATAATATTTATTATTTATAAATATTTTATTTGTATATTTATATTATATATTATTTACTTATAATTTTTAGTCTATATTAGATATTATAAATATATTTATAAATACATATAAATAAATAATATTTATTATTTTTCATTATTATTATTATTCCAAGGCTCGAATAGCAAACATCCCTCTCCAAGCAGAGCAGTGGGGCTGGGGCTGCACCCTCTGGGGATGGAGATTCTCCATTCTCTCCAGAAAGTCCAGTGCAGTAGAAAAGGCACAGTGATAACTGAACGCCTAGCCGAGCCTTAACTGCAGTGTTAGGTTCTTTTTCCAGCCACCAAGGAGAGCTCTAAGGACCCATTTGCAGGCTGCTGCTTAAGGTCAGATGTAGGACTTTTCTGCCAGGAGCAATACTCAGAAATAATCCGGAGCCCAACTTAGTTCTGATCCTCTCCTGCCTCTCGGTCTATCATATGTCTGCCCTGTACAGAGCGGCTTGAAGAGAAGCCTGCTAAGGAGCCCAGCGCCGTTTTGGGATTGTGCTCTCCCCAGTGTGCCGGCAGCCAGTGATTCTCTGAGACCCCGAGGAGTGGGGCCACAGCACCCCTGACAGGAGACGAGGGAAAAGGCCATTCTTTAGTGTGTGTGCATACAGGGAAAGCAGAGAGAGCCCCGAGTCTCCACATGTGGGAGAGGAATGAGATGAGCCCTGCAGTGAGCAGCAAGGGGAGCCAGGCCTGACATTGGCAGATTATACCCAGTCCACGCGCGTCATGGAGTCAGCCAAATATTGCCACCACTTGAGAGGGACTGAACCCATAGGCAGACCCAGGTACACAGGAAACATACCTACACACAGAGAAGGGAACATCTCCCCCGGAAGCTGAAGTTTGTGTCAGCCCCTAGGGCAAGGCAGGCTGAGGGAGCTATGAACAAACCACTGGGGCATGTCTCAGGTCTTTTTAAAGCTCCTTCCCCCTTTTAAAAGAGAGCAGAAGGGGTGCCTGGGTGGCTCAGTGGGTTAAAGCCTCTGCCTTCAGCTTGGGTCATGATCCCAGGGTCCTGGGATCGAGCCCCGAGTCGGGCTCTCTGCTCAGCAGGGAGCCTGCTTCCTCCTCTCTCTCTGCCTGCCTCTCTGCCTACTTGTGATCTCTGTCTGTCAAATAAATAAATAAAATTAAAAAAAAAAAATAAAAGAGAGCAGAAGCCATTTTGTAAGTGGAAGGGGAGTGGGAGGCAGAGAAAGAACCAGCATGACAGTCTCAGCCACAAGAAAACACAATTTTCACAAACTGAATTAGAACTTTTCAGAAAAATAGGAAATCCAGGAAGAACTGCACAACTCATGACACATCCCAGAAATGAGAGGGGAAACTGGGGTGTGTTACATGATGTTAATCCTCCTTAATTTACTGCAAAAATCCCCACCCGATTTTTTTTGGTGAAAAACACCCTCTTTAGGATTTGTTTTCAAGGACAAAATCACTTAGGGGTTTCCCAAAATGGCATACTTGCCCAAGCAATATATACTTGATTTGGGCACATTTTTGAATTGACAAATGAACATGGGTCCATTGGATGTTGAGAATTCATACTTTGAGAAAAAAAGAAAAAACAAAAAACAAAACAAAACAAACAAACAAAAAAAAACCTAACTGAAACCCAAGTGTAAAAAGGTCTGAAGGTGCAGCCTAATGTACTCCCTTGAAGTCATTGATGAGTAGGAACAAATTGCTTTCTCTCAACCCTTCTCTACCTCAGTAGTTTCCAAATTCACATGAGAAGTGAAATCCTTTCTTCAAATGAAGGTTCCTGTAGAGCCCCGGTGGCTTGAGCCAATGGGTCCTAGAGAAGCAGGTAAAGGCTTGTGAACCTGTGAAGGTGCCCCCAACTCTTCCATGGCTGTTACCCCAGGAGCCCCTCATGTACATCCTGAGTATGCCATGGAACACAGATTATTGGTGCACAAAGACACAAAAGTACACTCTGCGGAGGGAAAAATATGAAGAGGTTTGTTTTACACTCGTGTCCTCAAACCTGTTTTTATAAAAATAACAATATATCTTTCCCAAGATAAAAATCCATGGCTGTTGGGAATAAAAGAGCTTATATTTTAAGGGCACCTCAGTGGTGCAGTCAGTGGGCATCTGCCTCTTGGTTTTGGCTCAGGGACGTGAGATTGAGCCCTGCGTTGGAGTTCTGCACCCAGCGTGGAGTCTGCTTAAGACTCTCTCTCCCCCTCTCCCACTCACTCCCATGCTCATGCTCTCTCTCCCTCAAATAAATAAATCTTTGAAAAAAAGACTCTTTAATTTTTAAAAGTGTATGTGAATTTTAAAGGAAATCAGGATTAGCTAATATTCTCAAAAACTAACATCTCTGGTGAAAGCAGGAGTAAATTTGAGTATTCATAAAGACCTCTAAAGATGTAGTAATCATTCCTTTTGCAGACACCATCCTGTGTTTCACCTTTATCCATGAGCTAAATGGGTTGTTGGGCAAATCTACAGCCATCGAAGCTGGAAAGGGGAAAGAGACTTAAAGCTGCGATTTTACTTCTTGGTATTAGTGGATGTGATGGTGAGAGAGATTGGAAGATGAGTCAAAGAAGAATCACTAGTTTGAGTTACCAGAGAAGATGGATCAAACCAAACCCACAGAATAACTAACTGGGACCCGTTCTGACTCTGTGCCTTGAAAGGTAATGACTGAGCCTCTCTCATTCTTGAATCCCCAGGAATCATTGCAGAGTGATTGCATTTCTTGCAAGATCAGCAGTCCTAACTTGCTTCCTTCAGAACTCGCGTTACTAAAACCCCGACACAAAGAAGCTGGATTTATCTCTGCAAGGACCGCTACTCTGTGGCAATTGTTTTGTTTATATTTTTGAATCTCTTATAAGTCACACAAATTCATAACACTTCATTCACTTACTGGTAAAGGAAAGAAATGTCAATATCTAGATACATATAAGTGGTTAATCAACCTGGAGAACAATGGAACCTATAGATCAATTCTTGCGTGTAACCTTAAGAGAAAGATATAATATAATGGGCAGGAAGAGAATCAGAGTTGGAGTCTTAGGGACATGGCTCAAATTTCAGCTCTGTCACTCGCTCAGCATCCCACCATAGATCCCAGCAAGACACCTTAATTGCTCTTAACCTCAGTGTGCTCACTTGTAAAATTCAAGGCTGGAAGAAAATCTATCTCACAGGTTTATGAAGGGTTTGTGAAGAATAAATTTGAAATATATACAAAGCTCTCTTACATAGAGCCTAGAATATATCAAAGCTCAGCCAATTGTATCTAGCATGACTAATAAAAAGAATTAACATTTTTTTTCCCTATAACCAGCCCTTGGAAGAAATGATAACTAAGAGTAAAAAAGACACAAGACCAAGAAAGACCAATTAAAACAGGGTAGCAGGAAAAGATCCTTTAAAGGAAATCCCTCTGCTTTATCCACAGTAGCCACAGCATACACCCGTCTTTGAGTCCAAGGTCATGATGAATGTATGCCACGTGTGTGGCTACCTAGCCTTTCTGGGTTTCCCACATTACAGGTAGAATCCAGAATTCCCTTATTTACATTCATATTTCCAGATTCCTTTGTAACTAAAACACAGACAGGTGACTTCAACTCCCACCAATCATGTATTCCCACCTTGGATTTGGAAGAGACACTAGCTGCCATGTGGAATCCAGTTTCTGGTGAGGATGACTGGAGAGAAATCCCACTGCACATGGAGCACTGGGTAAAATCATGGAAACAGCACCTGCACCTGTAACACCTGTAGAGCTGGTACCTGATGGCAGCAGCAGGGGTTCTCTCCTGGAGTCACCAGTGGTACCGTTGAGACATCATTCCGGTTGCTGAGGCTACATACCTAACACTCTTGCCCTCTATAATGCTGTGAACTACCTAAGATCTAAGAATGAGTTTATTTTATTACCTAACTGTAGAGTGTATTCTGTTATTTGCAACCAAGAATAGCCTATTGCCTATCTCAAGACCACCACTGCACTGGGGTGCCTGGGTGGCTCAACCAGTGAAGCGTCCGCCTTCAGATCAGGTCATGTTCCCAAGGTCCTGGGATCGAGCACCATGTTCTTAAAAAAACAATTGACTTCAGTATGCGGAATTTGACAATCAAGTACCACCTACTTGTTGATTTTCCTCCTGACATACGCATTCGGTGCCACTGTCATAAACTGGAAGGCATTAGCAACCGTCTGAACCGTCTGTAGCCTCTACTCTAACTCACCAGACACAGATATAAATAGCATATGGGTGGGAAAGAGTTTCTAATTGTCTGTAAGCAGAACAGAATACATTAATTGACTTCTATCCATTAATTATTGTTGTTTAAAAACAACCAGGCACTCATTTATTCATTATTCATATTCAACAAATATTTATTTATTCAGGGACAGCCATATACCTAATGTTATGCTAGCTGCCAGAAATAATTAACAGTTACTAATATATCACTTGTCAATGGTTTAATTACATTCAACTCTTTGGGTGTTTTCACTTTCGCTGCTTAACAGACATGCACATGGTTGTCAACTAAAGTCTTCCAGTCTTTATGATGTCAGTAAAGTTGACTCCAACTCTCTTTGCATGCTCTGGAAAGTTCCAAATTCCCCACCACCACCAAAAAAATTGTAAATATCTGAGGTGATGTTTTTCCCATTCCTCTGGCTGTTATTTCTAGTGTCTCATGAATTACACACCGTGCATTATCCATCTTGTGACTTTTTTCTGAAACTCATTTCCCCAACTCCACTGCCAAAGAATCCCATTTGTAGAAACCTTCATGTGCAGAGAAGATTTGGAGAGACAGAGATGTTTATATCATAGCAGCATAAACAAGGACAAAATGAATATTAGCTATCTGAGCTGGAGAGTCCCTCTGTTCCCTCTCAATGAGCTCAGTCACCATATCACCTCTATCCCTATTTCCCTTCTTTTTGTCCCTGTGTACTCTAATTCTTGTGTATTCTTATATAACCAAGTAGTTAATAAATTGAACCGTGGAGGCAGGCCACTGAAGTGTGGCTCCCAGCTCTATCTACCCCCTACAATCCACATGACCTTGGGCAAGTTAATTGACCTCTGGGGGCCACGGAGGTTTGTTTATCTATAAAATGGGATTACTGTTGTTTACAGTGCTGTTGTAGGAGTTAAGTGAGTTAATACATATATGTAACCCTAGTACATAATGAATGTGTATATGTGTTAGGATTTTTACTGTTGTTAATGTAGAGCCTCTCAGTTACCCATTTGTGCCATTTCCTGTACTAAACCATGTCTCTGGTCTGAGAAATGGTTGAAACTAATTTTTCTTCCCTAAGAGGAATTCTATTTCCATTTGCTAAAATATTTACTATTGACCTAAATGTAAAGGCTCACTTAGCAAGACAGCAAAGGATGTACGCAATTAGTTTTGAGGACACATGGCCTAGATTGAAGCCTGGTACCTCTCCTTATGATTTTTTTTTCTCCCATTTGGTCAACTGATCAGTTTCAATGCTTCAGCTTCCTCATCTAAAATGGGATAATAATACTACCTACTTTGTAGGAATGTTGTAAGGATAAAATAAGTCAATACCTCAAGAAATTAAAAATGAGCTTGGACTTTAAAGTAAAAATCAGGCTTGGCACATAGACAAGATAAAGCTGGCAGCAAAGTTAACAGCAGACAATATTCCCCCCAAGGGCATGCTACAGCTGTAAAGTGTCGTAAAGCCCTCTTTGTCAGGTGACAACTGCTGCTTTACCCACTGAGAAACTCTGTTCTCTAAATCATAGATCCTGAGAAACATTGCCATTTGAAATCATTCCAGTGTGAAGAGAACATCCCACTCTGTTTGGCTTGGACTTTTTGTCTTTGTGAAAAAATATACATTTATCATCTTACAGTTTCTGTAGGTCCTAAGTCCAGGGGGGTTCACGTGATTCCTCTGCTAAGTAATGAGTTCTCACAAGGCTAAAATCAAAGTGTTGGCGGGGCTGCATTCCTTAATAAAGGCTCTAGGGAAAAGTGTTCCAAGCTCATTCAGGTTGTTGACTGAACCCAGTTCCTTGTAGTTGCAGGACTGAGGTCCCATTTCCTTTCTGGCTGTCAGTCAGGCTTGTCTCTGCTCCTAGCAGCTTCCCACAAAAGCATCCTACGCTCATCTAGAGAATCTAAATCACTTTGACAGGGAAAGAGAGCCCAGACTTACGAGCCATGGGCAGACCTCCGAATAAGGAGTTTCTGTCTATAGTCCTCCACATCTATTTTAACTTTACTGTAAAGTTAAAGGATCCTGAGTTCACTTCGCATCCAGACCTAATGCTGACCTCTTACACACAGCCCAGCTTTGCTTTCAGCCCATCAAGATGCTGCTGCGGATATATTTCACCTAAATTCCACCCTTCTCCAAAATCCTAGAATGGCACTTTCGATTTTATTTGATAAGATCTACCACATTCCTCTAGTGTGTGTTCTCCCTCATCGCAATGCATCAATAATCTGACTTAGTAGGATTAGTGGCTTGTCCCTGGTGGGCTTAGGCTGGTTGGGCTAGAACACAGTCTGCTTAAAACACAGTCTGGCACATGATGGTACTTGACTTAATCTTAGCTGTTATAACAAATATAATAATAATAAAATTACTATTATTATTATTATTATTTTATTATTATTATCATAAACTCTGTGGATAAGTGCAAATAAAAGCAATGATGCTGTGCCAGCAATAGAAGCCACGAATAAGCCAATTGGAAAAAACAAACACATCACTGTGCGCTGTCTGTAGAAATCCCTGTAACTGCAGAGATTTTCTGAAAGCAAATTTCCGCTTCAGAAATCTTGCTTGCTGTCATGTGCCAGCACACTTGGTGCTAGCAGAAGCTGTTCAGTCCTTTGAAATATTTCAACATGCAGCATTGGCTCCATGTTGATTCCTCTGGACTATGAGTTTAAACAATGACTCCAAGTGAAAAAATAAATATCTGATACTTAACTGATATCAAGTGAAAAACTAAATTGATTTCAGAAAAGTTTCTTATTTTTCCCCCTAAAATGTAAAATGTAAAAGATGTTTACAAGCTTAATAATAACTATGAGTAACCCTGGCATAATCTAAAATGCTTTGGGATTTGAGAGACCTCTTAGAAACATGTGTAGCCCTAATTTGGAGTTCTAGGGGGAACTGGAAAGGATGGAGGACAATAAGTATTAGAAAGAGATCCCTGAGGGGCGCCTGGGTGGCTCAGTTGGTTGAGCGACTGCCTTCGGCTCGGGTCATGATCCTGGAGTCCCAGGATCGAGTCCCCCACATCGGGCTCCCTGCTTGACAGGGAATCTGCTTTCCTGTTGACTTCTCTCCTCTCATGCTCTCTTTCTCGCTCTCAAATAACAGATAAATAAAATCTTTAAAAACAAAAAACAAAAAAAAAGAAAGAGATCCCTGAGATTCCTTAAGAAATTAAAAATAGAGATTCCCTATTACCCTGCAATTGCACTACTGGGTATTTACCCCAAAGATACAGATGTAGTGAAAAGAAGGGCCATTTGTACCCCAATGTTTATAGCAGCAATGGCCACAGTCATCAAACTGTGGAAAGAACCAAGATGCCCTTCAATGGACAAACAGATAAGGAAGATGTGGTCCATATATACTATGTAGTATTATGTCTCCATCAGAAAGGATGAATACCCAACTTTTATATCAACATGAAGGGGACTGGAAGAGATTATGCTGAGTGAAATAAGTCAAGCAGAGAGAGTCAATTATCATATGGCTTCACTTACTTGTGGAGCATAACAAATAACATGGAGGACATGGGGAGATGGAGAGGAGAAGGGAGTTGGGGGAAATTGGAGGGGGAGACGAACCATGAGAGACTGTGGACTCTGAAAAACAATCTGAGGGTTTTGAAGGGGCGGGGGCTGGGTGGTTGGGTGAGCCTGGTGGTGGGTATTATGGAGGGCACGTATTGCACAGAACACTGGGTGTGGTGCATAAACAATGAATTCTGGTATGCTGAAAAGAAATTTTAAAAAAGAAAGAAAGAGATCCCTGAGAACATCCCCAATTTTCTGGCCTACCTAGGCAACATTCCTTATGTGGGTAAATAGTAATCAGAAAAATAGATTCAATTCCCATTTGCCAAACAATGTAAAAGAGTTGAGTCAGGGGGCAAGTGGGTAGCTCAGTCAGTTACACATCTGATTCTTTTTTTTTTTTAAGTTATTTTAAATTTTATTCATTTGAGAGAAAACAAGAGAGAATGTAAGTAGTGGGAGAGAGTCAGAGGGAAAGGGAGAAACAGACTCCTCACTGAACAGGGAGCCCAATGCGGGGCGAGATTCCAGGACCCTGGGATCATGTACCTGAGCCAAAGACAGACAGTTACCTGACTGAGCCACCCAGACACCCCTAAGCATTTGACTCTCAATATCAGCTCAGGTCTTGATCTCAGGGTCATAAGAAATAAATAAATAAATAAGAAATAAAATAGAAATAAAACATAAAAATAAAAGAGTTGAGTCAATACCTAGCAATGATTGGCACATAACAGACTCTCAATAAATATCTCTTGAGTAAATGAATGGGCTCTGATATGTACTTCAGACAGAATATCACCCTCTAGAAAAGTAAACATGAAAAAAATGCTGGCATAGGCATGATAAAGAATATCCAGAGAGGAATATAAAAATAGTTCAGACATAAATGGATAGAGCCATCCCTAGGGCCATGGAAGAGCTAAATGTTTGATGAAATTCAGAATAGACAAAGCAATGCAGCTCAGTTGGGCAAAGGTAATCACTTACTGGTTCTCAGATCAACCGATCTGCCTTCCGTAACTCTTTGGGGGTTCACTGGTGAATGTTGCATGCACAAATTTCCACAGTGTGTGTTTTTCTTCCAGTCTCAGGAGAGACTAAAGTCTTTTTTGGACAAACACTTCTGATATTCAATTTATAAGGGCTTACAAAGTTTACAAATAAATATTATGCACAGAAGACATATAAACAGTGATTCATTTATATGGTATTTGTTCTTTCTGTTGTTCTGTGCTAATTTATTTGGAGGGCAATCTTTAAGATATAGCAAAGGACAAAGAAGGATACAATGAACACCCAGCTTAAGTAATAGACTCAGGATCCAATTGAAATTCCATCTCTAATTACATACCCATCATTCCCTATCAGAGCTCCCAGCAACCCTGAATTTGGGAATTATTATTTCTATATTTTCTTTAAGCTTCAGAGCATTTGTAATTACATGCTTTAAAATATATACAGTATTGTTTGTATATTTTAACCTAAGTATAACTGGTATCTACTTTATTTTTCTAAAAGCTGGTTTTTGTTCTATGATATATTTTTAAGATTCGTCCCTGCTGATACATGTACTACCTATATAGTATTCCATTATATGAATATACACAATTTATTTATCCATTCTCTTGGTGATAAGTTATTTAAAAATTTTTTTGCTATTATAAACAATGATTTCTATGCTGCATAGTTAACAAAAATAATATGCTATAAACGTCCTGCAACTACTACTATTGATAATAAGAGCTAATTTTATTAGTCTGTTTGTTTTACTAATTTAGTAATTAATTAGCCAACTTAATTGGTTTTACTAGTTTGTTTTTGTAATTTAATCTAAAAATTCTTTGAAATAGATACATTAGTAACTTGATTTCACCAATAAGGAAAATATAGGAGGGGTATTAATGAGTTGTCGAATGCAAATTCTCTAGCTTATATTACCCAACTGTAAAAAGTTATAATCCCATCAGGCATATATAAAAATTTCTATCGCTGTCTGGTCTCATCAAAACTTGGTACTGTCAGATTTAAAATTTGTTCTCAAATATGTTTATAGAGATTGATAATGTAAAGAGTGTATTCACTGACACTTTGAAACAGAGAGAGAGAGAAAAAACGGAGTAAAGACAAGTCTGTTTCAGGAATGAGGAAAGGCAGCTAAAGAAGTTAGGAGTTGAAATCTCAGTAGGAACAGCCAAACAGAAGACTACTAATCCATAGTCTTGCTCATACCCACTCAGGCAACAGAGCCATACACACGCTAATTTTTCTTTTATCCAGTGCTCATTTTGCTGTCAAAGACTATAGGGGGATATCTGAATTAAAGATCAGAGAATGGAAAATTCCTTTATCTCTAACTCTTAATTCTTCCCTACTTTTAATATTACAACTTTTCAATAAATGTTGTGTCCCTAAGCAGCTCTGCTTTCTCCTTTTTGTTATGAATTATTCATGTAACACAGAGCAAATCAATAACATTCCTTTTAACCTAAAGTTATCACTTTTCACCGGCATTCATTCATTTTCTTTTGTCTCCTCTAGGAAAAAGAAAAGTTTATTATGTATGCTTGATCGATGTGAAAACATACCCAAACTATGAACACAGAAGATTAAAAGTCTTCAGTTCAAATCAGATCACACACCCCCCGCCATAGATAACCCCATATAACTAAGCCATGGAAGATACCAATTTTCATTAGTTTATTAGTATTAACCTTTTAAACCCATAGGGACTTTAAGTGAGACCAACTGGAAAATCCCCACAGTGTGGGCAATGGGCTCCTCACCACAACTATTACAGATTCTTTCCTCATAAAAGGGCTTTCTGTGTTGAGTGGTTTCCAGAAATTAGGACATTTCTGTAAGGGACCTGTGAAAACATGCTTGACAGGATAAAAGGGTAGCCTTGTTTTACTAAAGAACAAATTTAGGCCATCTAAAGTTAAGGTAGGCCCTAACAACAAAATTAATTATATTTTAGTTACGCATCCTATGTTTTTACGTCAAACTCCTTTCTCCACAGAGAAACTTCAAGGTACTGTGACCGCCATAAAATGCTACACCCTAATTCTCAAAAGGGGAATATTAGGGCTCTACAAATTCCCAGTCCCTATTAAATTTAAGGAATTTTTACTAGCTATGAAGCATCACGTCTGATCTTGCAACAGTATCAACAGTAAAATATCAACAGTAAAATAACTCTCTTCTTTCATCTCTTAGCCCCATCCATTTTGAAATAACCTGAGTTCTTAACCAACCTGGACTATCCAATAGGAAATACTGACAGAAATCAATAATCTCTTCCTGGCATTCCAGTTCCAAAGAGAAGCCCAAAGAGATGTTTGGTGTCACCGTTAAGGACAAAATCTCTGAGGCTCAGGGATACAAAGAATGTCTTGTCCTTCCTTCTCCCCTGTGGTGAAATCTTAGAATATAGGTGAGGTTCAGTGGGGTGAGGTCCGGAGCCAATGACCAAGAAAGAATTCTTGAGACATCTTTGGTGCAAAAAGGTGGTTTATTAAAGCACAGGGACAGGACCCATGGGCAGGAAGAGCTGCTGCCCCCAGGGGTTGTGAGGGGTGGCAGGTTATGTACCATGGGGGTGGGGGAAGGAAAAGGGAGGTTTCAATAGAACTTTCATATACTAAAGAGGACCTACAAGATACTGGAGGCCTTGAGGCCTTGCCATTGTCAAGGACATTTTTCCCTCTGGGAAGGTATTAACATTAAGTTAGTTGGGAGATTCCTAAAGAATGTCACATATGTCCCACCCAGGAGTGGGGGTGGGAGAAGGTTGCAGGGTGTCAGCTTTTGCTTTGTCCTCGGGCAGCCTTCTGTTCCCTCATCACCTGAAGCAAAGTAAACATGTTTCATGGTAGACCTTGGGTTATTGAAAGGATTTTGGAGCTATTTAGCTATTATAAGCCAGTTTCTATCCTTGAAACTAGATTGAATCTTCCATAATTAAACAAAACAAACAAACAAAAAAAAGAGTACTTGACCATTTTAAAAGATATTTCTCTCCATCTGGTTCTTGATCAAGCCAGATTGCATCTATTCTCCAATATAAAACTTAAATCTGAAGCTTATTCTTTCTCAAGATTTAGAGCTCACTTCTGATTCTAAGGACAACCAACAACTTCTAAACAACATCCTGATTGGCAGTCCTTAGACTCTTTTCTCAGGAGACACAGTCTCAGGAAATGCTTTAGCAGGAAATGAAGATAGCGGAAATGTGTTGTTCCGCAGAAATGTCTTAACCCTGAGGCAGGTGCCTGGACGAACCATCATCTTTTTAAAGTACGAGTGGGGGGAGCTCCAGGAAAAGACCAGTGTGGAGAAGGACTATGGAGTGAGGAAAGAAAGGACAAGGGAACAAGGAGAAAACACCATGAGAAAACCAGAACAAACACCTGTTACACTTTATCTCACAAAATCACAGTTTTCTCTGATAAATAAACGAATGTGGTAAGAAATCTGATAATTTACCTCATGATGTTTCTCTTTCTTTAACACAATTCAGGTGTATTTTTTTGGGGCTACATGAAACTCTGGAGTATCAGTATGGACATGTCAGTATTCAGAATATCAGTAAGGGAAAAGCTGTCCCAAATATTTACTTTTAGAAAAGGAACTGTCTGTGCACTCACATTTACACACAAATACACATCCACCAGAGTAAATCCAGACCTCTCTTCCGCCTCAGCTTTCCTATGTGTGGCCCATTGGCTATGGGACACGGTGGTTGTAGAGACAAGATGCTAGAACTCAGAGACAACAGAAATGAGATAATACATCCACATTATCAGGACCCACAATAGGGAACTAACATGACTGGTCATAGTTTCAGTGCAGTTTTCCCTGGAAACATACCCTGAGTAGAGAATTTATGGGCATTAACTTGTTGGGATGATAAAGGTAACACCAGGCAAGGAAACAGGGAGGGAAATATTGCCAATAAAGAAGTTGAGCAAGCTGTCACCAAGGTGACTCAGGAAGTGTGGGACCAGTACAGAATACAATGCCTTAGAACTAATCCCTCTGAGGGGAGAGGAAGCCAGAAATGTACCTATCAAGTCCTGTAAGTCATTGACTGAGCTTGCTGAACTGAGTGCTAATGGTGTCAACTCAGGACCCTGGGCTCTCTAAACAAAAAATTGCCTAGAAGCCAAACAGGAGTTCAAGGTGAGGCTTTTATTAGAGCTTATGCTGGAGCACAAGGTCAACAGCAAAATGGGAAAATGTCCTTCAGGCTGGCTCTCTGGGCAACATTTTTCAAGGGGTTGAGATGGGAAAGGAATGGCATCTAGGCATCTTGGGGCAGGAAGATAGAGGAGGTTGGGTGCACAGGCACAGTGGACAGAACATCAGAATATGATCTCACATATATCATGTGTCTCATTGGGATACTCAGTCTCTACCCCAGGCATGATTTTAGTATCATAATGAGGGGGAAGGTTCAGTACTGGGGTCCATCTTGGTGCAGGCTGATCTTGTCCTGTCTTCATAGTTGAATCTTTCATTTCAGTGAGTTTCCTGTCTTTGCATTCCTGCAGGATATACTACTCAAAGACACAGAGTTGTAGCTTTCTTGGAAGATATACCCAAGGAGCATTGCTATCCAAGAACCCTGGATTCAGCACTTAGGGAACCTGAAGGGACCTGAGTCCTGTTCCTACTCTGTCTCACTCCCTTCTGTGAGATTTGACCCTCCTTATTCCTAAGGAGAAGGGCCGAAGGTCTCATCTTCTGAAACTGCTTTCTGTTGAGTGGGAGGTCATCATTCCTAGCCTACCCTGAAGTTGTAAAAATCTCTTGCTGACTGTCTAATGATTTATAAGCACTCGGATCCTCCTGCTGTGGCGTAGGATGGAATGCTTGTACTGCCATTAGCTTGACTTGGAACTCTTGAAGCCTGGAAGATGAAAACTTTATCAGGAGGTTAAGAAGACAGGACCCCAAAAGTAACAACAATAGAATAACCACTTAGAGCCCAAGTAAAGGCCCAAGAAAACCAGGTAATGTTAGGGCTATAGCCTGTAATAGAGTTCCATATAATCTGGTCATTGGTATAATTAACTCGTGCAACCATTTGACTTATTTTAAATCTGAATATTCAGTTCAACCTCCTCAGTGTCGTTGATGTATGTACAGCAAGTTCTGTTGACAATTGTGCAGACACTTCCTTATTCAGCCAGAAGATAATCAAGAGCCAACCTAATGTCAACTACAGCCTATTCACCAAAGAATCTAGGGACCCCCAGGGGCCCTCTAAGGTATCAACCAGCATCTGAGGCCAGCTTGTTTAAGGCCTTGATATGGTTCTTTGAGGTTGTTTCATGACAGGTGAAACACCCTCAGGGGGTGTCCAGTCTTACAGCTGCTCTAATTTCTTCTGAGATGAGTCAGAGTGCTCTCTTTTGTCTGGCTTGAGAGGTGACTTTATATATAGTGGGGCCTAATCCTCTGGGGCCTAGACCTTTAGGGCTAATTGTCCCAAAGTACACTCTCCCTGGAAGGGAACATTATCTGCCCAAAGAAGCCAGGAGAAGGAGGAATCTGAGCTCCCTTCATAGGGTAGTTTATATTATGGTGGACCACAGGGGAATAGATGGGGGGTGGGGGGGGAGTGCTATAAGTTTGGAAAGGTAAAGAGGAACTAAACCATCTTTATAAAAGGGTACCCCAGTTAGGTGCATTACTGCATCTAGGAGACAGAGACTGTCCATCCAATGGCCTCCCCATCTAGTTCTGGGTTCTCTTTTGTTCTCTCCTGCTGTCCAAGACAGATGGGGTCTGATAGGTAAGCCTCTAGGAAGGGGTTGCTGTTCTTTTCAGTGGAGTTCTTTAAGAGGAGTTCTTTTAAGAAGAGTTAGGTTGGTGGCCGGGGAGAGTAGGGGTGAGTCCACACACCAGTGAGTCTGGATGGGGGTACATGAAGAACTTGAAGAGGAAAATGGCATAGGATAAATAGAGGGTGGGGTTCCCATATCAGTAAGGGAAGGTATCTGTCTGGGTTGTCCCTGTTTTCCACAGAGAAGTGGGTACTTAATCTAGAGATTGATTTGGTTCCAAAAGTCTATAAGCCCTCTATACCTTAAGTCTTCATGATCATCAAGTTCTACCATTTGAAGTGTTGTGCTCCTAATGGTTTTAAAAGTCAAGATGAGATTAGTATCTTCATTTATAAGTACAAACTGGAGCTTAGGAACCCCTTCTTGTGGGTGGGGATGATAGATCTAATCATCAGGAAGATTATTTCCTGAGGCCATGATGCCAGAAAAGTTGACAATTGGGTTTTCTCTTCAGGTTTCCCTCCCTTTGTTATTTCCTTCCCAACTTGTTCCCAGGAGAAGGGCCAAGAGAAGAGTCTACCTCATCCATCTCATCATTGGTTTCTATATTTTAGACCCAAAAGGGCAGAACAGACCTTTCCCAGGGGGTGGAGGTGACCCAAAATAGTACTGGTAAAGAAGGAAAAATAAAACAAGGGCAACAAAAAGAAAATTTAACAAACCAATCCACCAAGGCATAATCGCTTATCTGACACTGAGGGTCACTTCTTGAACGAGTATCTGAGGTCTTCCTCGGGCTTGAAAGACTAAACTGGTTTCTGGGCTGAAGATGTCCAGGAGAAAAAGGTTTTAGCCTGGAAAGACATACTCAGTTAGGAATTACCTGTAGCTTAACTGCTGTTGGAATGGCTAAGATCACTAGCTGGGGCCTTTCCACTTGGGTAGCAAATCTTCTGGGGAGCCCTCTTTCCAAGTTGTAAGGAGGAAGAGATCCCCTGGATTAATTTGTGGTGGGGCAGTCTCTTCTAAATTACCTCTCAGGGTGCTGGTAGCACGTGATTAGTATAAACCCAAAATAGATTTTTTTTATCTGGCCCAAGTTAATAATATGCTGCTAGCCTTGGCTTATTTCCCCATCTAGTAAAATTTCAGCAGTGAGGAAGGATTCCCCATATGTCATTTCCAATGGACTAAGTCTAGGCTAGTCTTGGGGCAGTGGGATTAGTGCAATATGAAGCAATTTGGCCCAAAGCTCATGAATCTCCTGACAAAGTTTCTCTAAGGTTTTCTTTAGGGTGTGATTCATCTTTTCAACCTTTCCTGAAGACTGGGGACTCCAGGAGGCGTGTGGTTTACAGTTATTCCCAGAGTTGTCAAGAGGCTCTGGGTGACCTTGGCTTTAAAGAAGGGTCCATTGGCACTCTGGAGAGACTCAAGAAGTTCAAAATGAATAATTATTTCTTTTAGGAGGGACTTGCAAACCTCAGCTTCCTTCTCAGATGGAGTGGAGAAGGCTTTGACCCATCCTGTGAAGGTGTCAATGAGCATAAAGAAGATACTTATACCCTGATCATGGGGACATTTGGGTGAAGTCTTTTTGCCAAACTTCCCCTAGGTATGTACCTTGGTGTTAGACTGGCTTAAGTAACAAAGGAGGGATTGGATGGGCATGTGCATTCTCAGGACCACACAAGTCACAGGTGAGGGTTACCTGTTTTACCATTTTTCTGAGTCCCTTTTCTGAAAAGATCTTTTGTACCTAGTCCCATAGAGCCTCTCTCCCATAGTGGGTAGTGTTATGTAAATACTCCACGAGTTTCCACATTTGGGCCCCAAGAATGTGGACCTTGTCATCCTTTATGAACAATCCAGTACTCTGCTTTTTATATCTCCATTTTTCACCAACTTTCTGTTCCTATAGGGAATATTGGGGGGTGACTGGGGAGCTTGGAGGGCCCAGTCACTGAGTCATGACTGATCAGGCTTTTATGATCAATTGCCTTGGCACTCATTCAGCCCTGTTGTTCCCTTGACTTACAAGGGACCTGTGTTGTTGGTGGTTCTTATAGTGGGCCACGGGCACCAGAGTGGGGAGTGTGCTGCTTCCAAGAGGGTCAGAATCAGATCATTATTCTTTATCAGAGAATTTTTAGCTGTTGGAATGCCCCTTTCTTTCCAGAAGGCAGCCTGGGCATGTAATACATGGAACTCATACTCTGGGTCAGTAAAAATATTTAATCGCTTTTCTTTCCCCAATTGTAAGGCCCTAATTAGGGCAATTTACTCAGCACTTTGAACTGAGGTATGAGATGGGAGGGATTTTGCTTCTGTAACCTCACTGAGACTTACTACTTCATAGAGTGCTTTCCAGACACCCCTTTCTATAAAACTGCTCCCCTCAGTAAGCCATTCTATCACTGGGTTGCCAAGGGGCTTGTCTTGGAGGTCAAGTCTACTGGAATAGGTTTCCTCTATTGTCTGTACACACTAGTGTTGCAAACCTTCGTCCTCTGTGGCTGGGAGCAAGGTAGCTGGGTTTAATATTTGGCATATTCTTAGAGTAATACCTGAGGTGTCCATCAGGAGAGACTGGTACCATCCTCCCTTTAGCCAATGGTGTCTCTTAATTTCTGGTACTGTCTAAACATGATGGGGAGTTATGCATTCCAGGTGTTGGCCCAGAGCAAGCTTAGAAGCTTCAATAGCTAAAAGGGTAGTGTCTGCAACCACTTGTAGGCAGCCTTGCCATCCTTGTGCAGCTGAATCTAGCTGTTCTGAGAAAGAGCCCACCAGTCTCTGGTTAGGTCCCAGCTTTTGGATTACGACCCCAAACTCCCAGTGTCTCATGAATACACAAGGTAAAAGGTTTGTCCAGAATGGGGGGTCCCAATGCTGGGGCCCTGCCTAATTTAATTTTTAAAGCCTCACAGGCTTGCTCACATTCCCTATTCCATTGTAGGTACCCCTTTTTCTCCCACTTTAGAGCCTCCAACAGGGGCTCTAATTAGGTCATAATTAGAAATCCAGATACAACAGAACCCAGATATGGAACCTGTGGCTGTGAGATCAAGCTTTCATCGTGGAGACTTTATACCCTTTCTTCCAGGAAGTTAAGGTTAATGTCTGAGTTTTGCTTTGTCTGGTTTCTTATCAGCCAGTCATCAACATATTGTAACAGGGTTCCATTCTTTAAGTTGAATTCTCTTAGTTCCTTTGCCAGTGTATTTCCAACGAGCTGGGGACTGACCCAGGAACACTGTGGGACTGTAGTCCATGTATACTGAGTAGCTTCCAGAGTATCAGGGTTTCTCCACTCAAAAGCAAAAGGGGACGCACCTGGTGGCTGTGGTGGCTCAGTCAGTTGAGCATCTGACTCTCGATTTCAACTTGGGTCATGATCTCAGGGTCATGAGATTGAACCCCATATAGGGCTCCATGCTGAGCACACAGCCTGTTTGGGATTCTCTCTCTCTCTCCTTCTGGCCCTCCCCACTTGTGCTCTCTTTTTCTCTGTCTCAAAGAGAAAGAAAAGAAAAGAAAAGAAGGAGGAAGGAAGGAGGAAGGGAGGGAGGGAGGGTGGGAGGAAGGAAGGAAGGAAAGAAGGAGAGAGAGAGAAAGAAAAAACTGGGAGTTAGAGTGGAGAGGGATATAGAAAAAGGCATCTTGAAGATGCTGCTCTTTAAGATCGTAAAGATCCATCACAGTGAAATATTGGGTGTCTCCAGGAACCTGGGTGAGTAAGGTGTATGGATTTGAGACCCTGGATGAATGGGACTAACAGCCTCATTACTGCCCATAGATCCTATACAAACCGATATTCACAGTTTGGCTTCCATACGGGGTTAACTGGGGTGTCACTGGGAGATTAACATGGTTTAATTAGTCTATTTCCTAAAAATTTAGCAAGTAGCAGGCGGATTCTTTTTAAGACCTTGGGTTTAGGAGATATTGTCTTTTTCAAGGAAATCCCACTCCGGGTTTTAACTTTTTTTTTTTATTAAGGGAACATTTGTAGTCTTTCCTTGGATAGGTTATGTCCCAGATGGAAGAGTTGACTTGGCCCCTAACCTCCTTGGGAATATTTAGAAGGTTAGGATCCAAATTGTTGAGAAGTGCCAATAGATGGGGTCCCTGCCAGGTTCCATTTCCTTTGGAATTCTATTCTATATTTAGGTAAAGGATGGCTCCAAGTTTATTTAAATGTCTCCTCCCTGCAGGGGAATGGGGCACTCAGGCACATATAAGAAAGAATGAGTAATAGTGGCAGACCTGGCTCACAGGGAAGAGGGGGAGTAAATTACCTTAGCTCAGGCCGCCCATCTATCCCTGTTGCTGTGCAGTTGCAGTTGGAGAGGGGCTGATGGGGTTCATGACAGAGTAGATGGCTCTAGCATCTGTAAGATTTTCAGTCTTCCTATCTGTCCTGGCAAGGGTGGCTGGAGTCTCCACTGCAGGAACACTGGTGCTCTGGGCAGAAGCTGGAGCTGGGCAGGCACTGCATTTGGTCAATGGGTGTAGGGTGCAGGTGTTCTCATGGAGAGACTAGCAAGCAGCAGGTGTGGCCAGGGCATCCCACAGGGAGCACTCCTGGCATTCCCTTCTTCTCCAATGTCCTCCTTCCAATAATAAGCACTCCTGGAGGCTGGCAATCTCCTGTTGGTGGTCCTGTCTTCGGAACCTCTGAGGGTGACCTCGAGATGGTGGATAAATGAGGGCAGCTGTGTCTTTTGGCCAATCTCTTATTTCTGTCAGCTCCTCTACCTTGCCCCTGCTGTTATCGACCTAGGAGGTCTCCTCTACTGAGGTTGATGGTGGCATCTGAAGACCAGCCTCTAAATTTGGCAATTTTCTCCTAATGTCTGGAGCAGATTGGTTAAAAAAAAAAAAAAAAAAAAAAAAAAAAAAAAAAAAAAAAGCATAGCAAGCAATGTCCTTTCCCCTGCAGACTCCAGGTCTCCTCCCGTTAGTATATTTTCTGAATGTTTCTGTTACCCAACTCAGAAAGACTGTATGTCTTTGGGTAACCTCTCTAACCTCATCATAATTCACAGATCTTATCCATCCCTCTGACAAGCCGCTGCAGTGACGTTGTGTTCTGGCTCAGTCTATGGCATCTGTATAGTCCCAGGGAGTGTCTTGTTCTAGGACTGTGTCACCCCCAACCTGGTAGACTTGATGGGGAGAATTGATGACCATCAAGCCATCTGCACCTTCTCTAACCTTCCTTATGATGAGACCGTTCTTGTCAGAAGTGCAACAGAGTGCTAAAATGACCAGGTCAGTGAAAAGGTCAGTCCCAGCCTGACAAACTCATCCCTAAACTTTTTTGAAACTCTACCAAACCTTTCTTTGCATATCCCTAAATCTCCCATAGAAAAAGGGACATGTACTCAAGCCATTCCCCAGCCCCAGTCTCCCACCCTGCCCACTAACAACCTCCCAGAGGGGATAGAGACAAAGGAGGGGGATAACTTGGAGCCTGATCAGAGTCCCATGGAAGAAAGGGGGTTCTGGGTCTTTAGGAACTGGACTAGAGTAAGGTAGGAGCTTAGGGGCTGAAAGGGGTATTGAAGTTGGAGGCTGAGGATAGCCAGCTGGTCTCTGAGGAGTGTCTCTGACTTGGGGAGGATGCAGTGGCAGCAGGAAAGAGGGTCTGTAAGTAAATCTGGTTCGGAATCCTTTGGGGGTGGGGCAGGAATGGGACATGACACGTGCACAGTCATGCAAGCGTGGGTCCTGATACAGTTTCATAAAGGTCGTACCTAAGGGCTCTCTCCCCACTTTTGACACTGTTTACAAAACAGATACAGTTGTAGCTAAAGTTAAGTTAAAGTCAAAGTTAAGGGACCCATTTGGTGGCCACTTCTTTCCATCATCCAAAGTGTTTTGAGTGCTAGGCCATGTTACCAAAGAAAACTAATTTCTTTTTCTTTAAGCCATCTAATTCGAACTGGTCCCAGTTAATAAGAAGACTCCCCAGCCCAAGGGCGAGTTCTTTGAGATTCCCTGAGCATTTTCCTTAACTATTGATAAACCTGGTGTTCTAGCTATTGAAGGACCAGGGGCTGGATGGAGCCTCTGGGACCCAGCGTGGCTATAAATGGACTTCAGCTCCTGGCCAGTTACTATGGGAATGAGGCTGCAGAGAAGAGAGAGAGGAACAAGTGTAGGAGAGGAGGGGTTCCTGCAGTGCTGAACTGCGTATATGAGCAGGCCTCTGAATTTCTCCAATCTTACACCAAATCCATGTCCTGCTCAGTCGTAACCCAAGTCTCTTTTGGGATGAGGAACAATTAATTAGGTGGCTAAACCAAATAGAGAGAGAGGAAACAGATTTTAGGGTCAGAAAGAGCCTGTGCCCACATATTATTGAGGCAGTCTTCATGGAGACAACAATGAGATCTAACCAGGTGACAATTCCAGCTAATGAAATGACAAAGACCTCTGTACTGTTCTCCTCCCCACTGACAGGGACAGAGGATGGTGAAACCCAGGAGTTGCATAAGGGAACCAAAATGGGTAGTTTCCAGGTTGAAGGCCAGAAGTGGGTAAAGCAGAGACAGCTGGCAGAAGGAAAGGGGGAAAGAGAGAGAGAGAAGGAAAGAAAGAAATACCACTTCAATGTGCCTTCATCAAGGGTGTCTATTCAGGCAGAGAAACCAAATGGGGACCAGTGCAGGGAGACGAATCTGTTCACCTGCTCCGGGGTGATCAGGCCCCGGGGAGTCAACCATTTCTACCCAAAAAGAAGAAGAAAAGAGAAAAAAAAAGAATGTTTCCTGGGACTCACAGACTTAGAGCCTTTACAGGCGGTGGGGCAGGCCCTCCCATCTCTGCTGGTCAGTTACTGGCCAGAGCCGGCAGATGGGGAGCACAGAGGGAGCACAAGGGAGCACGTTGGCACAGGCTGAGAGCCGTGAAGCCGCAGAGATCTGGGGCCACCCCAGAGAGGGTAGGAAGGAGGGGAAAGAGTGTGGGAAAGAAGAGGGAGGTTGAAAGAGGAGAGAAGGAAGGGAAAAGGGAAACGTATTGTCTGAATGAGGGCAGGGGGAATCCCGGGACCCCGAGACAGATGTGCCTGGACGTGACACTGGAACAAATGCTCAGGTGGCCGCATGTCAGCTGCGATGGGGTTTCATCTGTCAGTCTGCCCTGAAGGGTCCCAGACCCTGTCTCGTAGGGAGAGAAAGACTCCCCAGAGCCCCATCATGGTCGATGAAATGTGGAACTAACCTGAGTCCTTGGGCCCTCAAAACAAGTAGAAATTGCCTAGAAGCCAAACGGGAGTTCCAGGAGAGGCTTTTATTAGGGCTTATGCTGGAGCACAAGGGAAAGAGCACCAGGGGACACTGTCCTTCAGGCTGGCTCCCCAAACAAAGGCCAGGGGAAATTCTTAGAAGAGGTGAGGTGGGAAAGGAGTGACATCTTGGCATGTTGGGGCAGGGAGATACGTGAGGTTGCGTGTGCAGACCCAGTGGACAGAACATGTTCTTATATGGATCACGTATTTCATTAGCATGTTAAATCTCCACCCCTAGGGCGCCTGGGTGGCTCAGTGGGTTAAGCCTCCACCTTCGGCTTAGGTCATGGTCTCAGGGTCCTGGGATCGAGCCCCGCATCAGGCTCTCTGCTCAGCAGGGAGCCTGCTTCTCCCTCTCTATCTGCCTGCCTCTTTGCCTACTTCTGCCTACTTGTGATTTCTCTCTCTGTCAAATAAATAAATAAATAAATATCTTAAAAAAAAAAAAAAAAAAACTCCACCCCTGAGCATAATTTTTAGTATTATAATGAGGAGGAAATTTGGTGAAAGTTCAGCACTGGTCACAGGCTGGTTTGGTCTTGTCTTCAACAGTCTTTATAGTCTACTCCCTCCCTTGAGTGAGCACCCTCTCTCTGCCTTCCTGCAGGAAATACTAGTCAAAGACATAGAGGTTTAGTTTCCTGGAAGACCTCCTAGTCTAGGGGCATAGCTATCGAGGAATTCTAGATTTGGCAGTTAGGGTTGAGAGGATCTGAGTCCAGTCCTGGCTCGTTCTCATGAATTCCTAGGCATCTCCATTGTTCGGTGGACAGAACATCCTCAGATAGAGAAGTCCAGGGATTAGCAAGTAAAAGCAGGATCTGTGAACTGTGACTATTGGGGCAAGAGTAAGGGTGGCACCGACCCCCTTCGTTTCCAGTCTCACAGGAACTCAACCTTGCTGAGTATAAGGAAAGGATTATGTCACCTTCCATCCCACAGTTGCACCTGACTGAGAATGGCATAGACCCTCTCCTTCAAAGGCAGGCTGTGGAGCTTGTAGCGGAGGAAGAATTTCCCGCCCCCTTCCTTGTCTCTCTAACTGGACTAAGAATCAAATTGCTGTGAGACAGATTAATAAGAGAAATTCAAACTTAATTTTGTACCTATGAGAATACATGTAGACATGAAATTCAAAGACAGGCAAAATAAGACATATATGTCAACCTGAACTAAGGACAAGGGGGTAGGGGTCTGGGACTTCAATGGGAAGGAACGCAATTCATGGGAGGAAAAAAAACAACAACAGATGTTTGCTAATTAGATGTTCACCTGCAGTACAGATGGATCATTCAGATAAAATTTATCTCTGGCAATAACCATTATCTGGGAAAGACCCTTAATTTAGATTATTCTATGTAGGTAAGGGGGTAAACGTTTCTCTTGTGCCCGCAGGGTCTCGATTGCCTTCACCTCAGCAATAGTCTTTATGCTCAAGTGGACCATTTTGGGGTGGCCTGCCCTTGGTGCCGACAAGCTTCAGCAGTCAGGGAACATTTCAATTTTATGTAGCCAACTCAGCTTCCTTTTGGCCTTCCAGCAAGATGCCCAAACGTAAATGAAACTCCTGCATCTTTTCTTTTTCATTTCTAGAGATAGATCTAGAATTGTGAAAAGCTGTCCTGTGTTCTACAGTTCCTCATTTCATAGAATCCTTACATTAACACTCTGTGAGCAAACAGCCTGTTATATGATAGAGTGTTCCTGGTTCCTAGGAAGGAACCTCTAAACCTTGGGAACTCTTGAGTAACAAGAATGTCTTTGTTCCTCATGGTGGGACCCCTTGGGCCATACTTGAGTTTATGCTTATGAAGTGACTCTGGTGGACCCCTCATTTCAGGATGGGGACAGCCCATGCTGGAAAGACCAGCCATGGTATTGGAGGGTCACATGATATCAACCCAGCCTCTTGGGAGGGAAGAGGGTCTGGCCATTGAATGCAATCATGTGGCCAATGATCTAATCAGTCATACTTACATAATGAAATCATAATAAAATATCTGGACACCCAAATCTCAAATGAGCTTCCCTAGTTGTTGATCATACATTAATGGGCCAGGAGGGGAATGTGTCCCAAAGACATGCAAATTCACTTTGGGACCCTTCCAGACATCAGCCTGTGCCTCTCTTCTTTTGGTTGCTCCTCATTTGTATTCTTTATTTAAAAGCTCATAATTGTAATTTCCTGAATCTGTGAGATATTCTAGCAAATTATCAAGCTTCAGGGCACAACAGGAATTCCTGAATTTGTAGCCAGTGGGTCAGAAGTGCAAGCGGCCTGGGAACCCCCAAGCTCCGGGCTGGTACCTGAAGTGAGGGCCGTCTTGTAGAGGAGTTTGCCCTTAACCTGTGAAATCTGACCTAACTTCAGATCGTTAGACTCAGAATTACACAGTGCAGCCTGGAAAGTCATGCAATTCATCTAAGGTCCTTTCAGCACTAAGTGGGGGCAGACTATAACACAGGTCCTCCTTGCTCTAATTACAAGTCCTTCCGCTACACCTTGCTGAATTTTAGCATATGTCAGGAGGGTTCAGACAAGGATCAGGGAATATTGTAGTTAACGCTGACTTAAGACCTCCAAGAATAGGGGTGCCTGGGTGGTTCACTGGGTTAAGCATCTGACTCTTGAGTTCGGCCCAGGTGGTGATCTCAGGGTTTGTTCAGCCTCAAGTTGGACTCAGCCTTGAGTTGGGCTTCATGTTCTACTGGGAGTTTGTTTCAACTTCTCTCTCCTTCCCCCTCCCCCTCTGCCCCTCTCCCCATTCTCTCTCTCTCCCTCTCTCTCTCAAATAAATAAATTAATTAATAAACAAAATCTTTTTTTAAAAAGGCCTCCAAGAATATGCTGTGATATTTCTAAAAATATACAAAAATAACTACAAAAATATATGAAATCTCTTTCAACAAGTAAGTCCATATATGCAGATAAAATGATGCCAAATCTGCTCTTAAACTGCCGTAGACTGAAACTTAATCCGGAAAACTGGGACTAACACTGCTCTAAAAGTAAACATCCAAGCATCTCGAGTTTTTCCTTACAGTGCCCCTGCCATCATGTTTTGGGAGTTTTCCAGGCTCACTGATTTTTGTTTTCTTGAGCAAAAGTATGGGAAGTAAAGTCACACTTTTGCTCACACTATTTACAAATGTGCAGAAAGAATTAGGCGTTTTTGTTTCTTTGGGATTGGCTTCCTGTTTTTCACAAGCTGCTGGGTGTATGTGTGTGTAGCATTTCATTTTGTGGGGTAGAGTGTAGAGGAGTAGTATAGGTTTGTTTTTTTTTGTTTTTTTTTTAAGTTATCTTTTCTCAAAGCATACTATAAATACAGAAATACATACAAACTCATGTGGGGGCCCGAGCAAATGGTCAGGAAAGAATTCTTGAGATGTTTTTGGTGCAAAAAGTTGCTTTTATTATAGCACAAGGACAGGGCCTATGGGCGGAAACAGCTGCATTTTTGCTGTGTCAAGCTGGTGGTTATACGTTTAGTGCTCAAGGAGGGGGGAATGTGCAGGGAACATTCGATCATAAATGTTTTCTTCGAATTTCGACTTGTAAAACTACTTCTGCAAGATTTCTCTGGTGCTTATCATCCGGCTCGGTATTAACTCCCATTGAGATGTACAGGCAGTCCTGAGATCCTGTAAGGATGTAGCAGCCAGCACCTTTTTTATTCTTATTGGAACGGTGCAGGCTATAGGGCCGCCTTCCCGGCTAAAGGTGGACATTTTTCTGCTTCTATCCCTCATCAAAAATCATTAGTGAATTTTTAAGATTCTTGCTTTGTGGAAAGGGTGAGGAGACCCTGGATTTCATTCAAAGGATGAATACTATTTTTTTCTCTTTAAACATCCCTCCTTTGAAAAGGGGAACCCTCTTATACTGTTGGTGGGAATGCAAGTTGGTGCAGACACTTTAGAAAACAGTGTAGAGATCCCTTAAGAAATTAAAAATAGAGCTACCCTATGACCCTGCAATTGCACTATTGGGTATTTACCCCAAAGATAACAGATGTAGTGAAAAGAAGGGCCATCTGTACCCTAATGTTCATAGCAGCAATGGCCACATTGAAAAAAAAATTAAATTAAAAAAATAAATAAAAATCTCTCCTTTGAATTCAAACAAACAAACAAAATCCTGCTCAGGAAGAGGAGAGACGTGTCATATACACAGAAATATGCAATTGAAAACCATATTCAGTTATTTCAAAATATTAATAAGAGATGCAAAGATTAATTTGGGCATATTTCTTCCAATATCCCTTCATGTAAATAAAACTACCCTTGATAACTAATGGGCTCCCATTCAGGAAGTCCAGAAGGATTGGGCCAGGCAACTCCAAAAACAAAAGGAAAGAGTAGTGGTTTGCCTTTATAGTGTTTGATCATTTGCAAGATGCTGTTTAATTCCTTCCTTATTTTAACCTCAGAAGACTTTGTGGGAGATGTTTTACTACCTGCAGGCAGAAGCCTGGAGCAATTCAATTGCTTGCCCCCAATGTACAGAAAAAACAACATATCTTAAGCATGCCTTTCTTGTGGTTCTAAAGGTAGAAACAAAAGTTGTCTTGGGGGCCAACTTCCTTGGTTTTCAGAGGAGATGATTTTTAACACACCCTTTCTGTCATTCAAATGGTTATCAAACACAAGCCAGGGCCAGTGTCCTGGACAAACACTCCATAGGTGAAGTCAAGCTAAATGCAGACCGTGTGTCCTGGGAAAGAAGCGTCCTGTTTAGAAACATAAAGGGCCGCCATCTTCACAGTACCACGCTCCCCTTACAGGTTATTATGATGGGAACTGATGTTTTGTTTTCTGGACAGGAGTCAGCAGTCTTGTACTCTGGAAAAGCTTGAAAACTTGGACTCTTGAGGGAGGAGGGCAGGAAGGGCCCCCAAGTAGAAGCAAGTCACTAAATTCTAGAAAAGGGAATCTGGTATTTTATTTTATTTCCCTTTTCTGCATTGTAATTTCTTTATATCATCTTTAAATGTTGGATTCAAAAGCCATGTGTTAATTGTTCCTTGGGGAATCATCACTGTCCACATTCTTTGGCAGAATGGGCCAGAAAGAATAACTACAAAGAGGAAAAGGGGTTCACAACCCTATAGGGGAAGAAAGAAGAAGGAGGTGAGCCTTGGTGTGCAACATGAGGTGCTGAGAGCACAAGTGGGCCTGAGGAACATTCTGGTACCCTCCCCCCCAGGGTTCTCAGAAACATCTGCTGTTACCCAAAGGGGCTCCAACCTAAGACCACCGGACAGTAAAGGAGAGAGACCCCCTCACAATGTAGGGAAACTAACTACAACTACAATTAACAAAAGGGACTCAAATACCTGTTCTAGGCCCCTGTCCACCCTTCTTCCTGTGGGGCCAAGGGCAGTTTGTCCCCAAATGCACCACTTTGGCATATTGGTTATTTTAAACAAAAGTTACATAAGAGACAGCCTGTGTAAGAAGAACTCTCGGACCCTCCTCTATCCCCCTGGATACAGAAAATAAATTTCCCATATGGAAGGTACCCTCTCTGTACCAGGAAGTAAAGAGAGATTCTCATCACCAGAGATGGGGAATTCAGGGCTGAAAGCCTTATAAACAGCCCTCGTGTTCTTTAGTAGAATTAGTAAAACTTCACTATCCCAGCCCCAATTCTGTAACTGACGTTCCCAAAGTTACATTTCCTTTGACCTATCAATTCCTTACAGAGTCATTGTCTCTCTATTTAAAAAGTACAAAATCTGGGGCGCCTGGGTGGCTCAGTGAGTTAAGCCTCTGCCTCTGCCTTCGGCTCAGGTCATGATCTCAGGGTCCTGGGATTGAGCCCCGCATTGGGCTCTCTGCTGGCGGAGAGTATGCTCCCCTTCCTCTCTCTCTGCCTGCCTCTCTGCCTACTTGCGATCTCTGTCAAATAAATAAATTTAAAAATCTTAAAATTTTTTTTTAATTTAAAAAAATAAAAAGTACAGAAACTATCTGCTGTAGTCATTTCTTGATGTCCCAGTTTTATTATTACGGCTTCATGTAATAAAACTTAGGGGTTTTTTTGTGCTGTTAATCTGTGTCATGCCAATCAAGTTTAAGAATTAATTAAGAGTTAGTCTAGCTGGTCTTAGTCTAGCTGGAAGACCTTGAAGGGTAGAGGAAGAATTTTTTCCTCCCATCATTACCAACGACCACAGAGGGAAAAGGATAATTTCTGAAATATCAGAGTTGATATTTCATTTTACTACCCAAAAAATGAGGTATATACTATGAATATCCCTAAACTCAGATGCCAGCTCCTATCCTACAACCCATACAGGCCACCTAATCCCTCTGGTAGTCAGATATTTCATCTGTAAAATGGAGATATCCATATACCTCATAGGTGTTCTGTGGGGATTAAATCAAATAATCTAGAAACAGTGCTTAACATGGGGTCTGGTTGCCTGACTGTGATATTCTGATTTGTAATAAATATATATTTAGTCTTCATCTCAGTTGTTTCTGGCACAACTCTCCTAAAACACTTAGAATTTCCTGAATGATAAAAGTGTCTTACTATTCATGACAAGCCTCTTTCAACCACATCTGAGTTTATGTCAATGCAGCAACTTCTGGAAAGCACCTGAGGATGGGGCTAGTTGCCACAGAACAGTCTTATGATGAGAGAATTGGAACTTTCAGTCCCACCCCCTGATTTCCAGGGAGATGAGATCAATTGCTAATGGCCAATGATGTAATCCATCATGCCTATGTAATGAAACCTCTTGAAAAACTCAAAAGGTTGAGGTTCTGAGAGCTTCCTTCCCAGTTCATGAATGCAGGGAGACTTGGGCAGAGTAGTTATGGAAGGTCCCTACCCCTATCCCCATACCTTGCCCTATGTATCCCTTCCTCTGGCTATGAAATTGTGCCCTTTAATACCTTTGTAACCGGTAACGTAGTAAGTAAGTTTCCTGAGTCCTGGGAGCACTCCAGCAAATGAATGGAATGCAAGGCGGGGTTCCTGGAAACTTTTGATGTCTAGCCTGTTGGCCAGAAGCACAGGTGAGAGCTTGGACTTGTGACTCGTGTCTGAAGTGAAGAGCAGTCTTGTGGGACTCAGCCCATCACCTGTGGGATCTGATGTCATCTCCAGGTAGACAGTGACAGAACTGAGTTGAATCGTAGGACACCCAGCTGTGGGGAAAAGAGCCATCACGTTGGAGTCAAGGGCAGAACTACCCTGACCTTAGTCCCATGAGTGGCTTCTCTGCTGAGGACAATATCTTAAACCAGTCTGCTGTTATTCAAGTGTATTTTAGGAAAAATGAAAACTGCAAATCAATTGGAATTAAAATGTTCTGGTCCCTTGTATTTTGGAATTATAACAATATAACAAATATAACAATGTTTTCAAAATGACAGGCGGGGAGAACCCCTCTGTTTGGTTTAGGAGCTGCCGCCTGTTCTACTTGGGTGTCACATGCATTGGTCTAGTGCTAAATCCGTCCAGGGCGCTGAGTAAACAACTGCTTGTTGTTGGATTTTCAATTACACCAGATATGTAATCTGATGTCTAGGAGCCCCAGGCTGCAGAGGACAGTGTCGTCTTTGTGGGGTTATTTAAAGGAGATCTCTGTTTACCTGCTCCCCAAATGTCCCGGACTCATATATTTTTTTACAGTCTGACATGTTTCCTTTCAATCCCACAGGCTTTCTCTGTTGGAAGCTCCTTATCTATTATAATGCAAATGTCCCTGGGGAAAAAATGATAGCTCTTTATCAACTAATATTTCAAGGAGAACCATAGCAACAAATGCCAAAGACAATTTCTCAGGGACCCGGGATATAAGAGAGGCGTATACAAGAAAGGGAGGGAAGTGCGGGGTAAAGAACAGCAAGACAGTGGATAATCTCCAAAAGTGGAGACAAATGATAAGGATGGGTTTTGGAAATAGGCCAAGGCTCAGATTCCCACAGAGCCAACCTCCATGACCCTCAGTTTTGCTTCCTCACTTGTAGAGTGAGCATAACATTAAGTACCTTACACAGTGGTTTTAAAGATTAAATGAGGCAACGTGCAGATCTTGCTTGTCTGGAAGGAAGTGATGACCATGAGCTCCACCTCTGGACCCTGGGGTCTGAGGGACCCATGTGCAAGGCCTCATCTACCACCTGCTGGCATTGTGACCTCAGGCATTGCTACTAGGTTCCCTCTAAGTAAAATGGGAACAGGTCTTCCCTGCTGGCCGGCTCATAAAGAAGGAAATGTACAAGGCACATTTTCTTAACATCAGGTTGGCTAGCTGTACAAATCATTCATGTCTACTGTGTTATGCTGACCATCTAAAGAAAGGGCTCATCTAACGACACTAGGTGAATGGCTTATTAACGGAAGCATAAACAGCCGTAATAATAATTTATTATTAGCCAGAAATAAGTTCGTCAATGTCACTAAAGTTAAATATTACTTTTCTTATAGCTATGCTGAAAAAGACTACTGAAGGAATGTGACATGCAATAATAAAGGGGATGAGTAAAAATGAAGGTGAAATGAGAGGTTCACGTTTCCTGTTCTCCGACTCCAGGCCGCCGCCCCCGACACCCCCCATCCCTGCAGTTGCCCCAGCAGCACCATTTATTTCTCAGTGGAACGCCTTTTTCTGTCTCAGCCACAAGAGGTCAGCCTAAGCTTGGTCATGTCTGTATTTTCATTTCTGTACTTTTCCAGGCCACAAACCAATTTCTTCATCTCTTCCCCTCCTCTTGTTTTCTTTATGGACTCCGAGCTTTATGCACAAGTGCTCTTTGGCCTGTGGACACTAACAAATCACAACTGATTGCCGTGAGTTCTAGCAATTTCAGAAGGGCCTCTGCTAAGAGCAGCATCCAGCCTCCGGAGTTGCTGCTTTTGTTTTGCACCATGGCCGCCAGGCCTGGGAGGACACTGACCCTTTGCCCAGCGTAACCACTGGCGCTTCTTGAGTAAGGACAAGAAACCAGGGTCCCTGATTTCAGAGGGGACACCCCTTACTGTCTTCCACCAGTGTATGAAGGCAACTCTGGAATGGCTTTGCAGCTCAGTGCCTTCATGGACGAAAATGCTTTCCTATATACAGCCTGCCCCCCACCCCCCGGGGTGTCAGCAGAACCTTCCCTCATGGGTGTGAGAGGCCTGCAGTAGCTCAAAGAACCACCTCCTTGCCACACAACAGGGAAGGGGGGGGAAAGGGTGTTCCTTTCTTTCTTTGTGGATTTCTGTGAGCACCCCCTCCACCATCCCCCCACCAGAAACCTCTTTCAGGAGCACCTGGGTGGCTCAGTGGGTTAAGCCTCTGCCTTTGGCACGGGTCATGATCTCAGGGTCCTGGGATCGAGCCCCGCATCGGGCTCTCTGCTCGGCAAGGAGCCTGCTTCCCCCCCTTCTCTCTGCCTACTTGTGATCTCTCTCTGTCAAATAAATAAATAAAATCTTAAAAAAGAAAGAGAAACCTCTTCCAGACACCTTCCAGCAGATGTAGGTGTGAGGCTCCCTGCCCGGTGTCCCAGAAATGTTCACCAGCAAGAAGAATGGGGACCCAATGATTGGTTTCGATTGTTTAGACTCATTCCCTAGGTCTGGGGAGGGTTTACTGTTCTTAAGCAGAGGACTCCTACCAGAGATCCATATTCCTGGGCTGAATTCTAGAGCCTGGGGTGATGAACCTGAAGTCGGGACACAGACCTATCTCCCAGGAGCCAGGTAAGTCGCTGCCCAAGAAGGTCTGCGTCTGCTGGAGCTTCCCTGACGCAGAGTCAGGAAAGCATCAACCATGACAGTTTATATAGAAACTGCAGCCCTTTGCTGGAGGGAGGGGGAAAAGAAACACACTCCTATGACCCGCCTGGATCCTGATATCAAGAAGCCCCAGGATTCAGCGCAAAGAGCACTAGGTCAGGTGTCAGGAGCTGGGGACCTGGGATTTGTTCTGCTCAGACTGTCTGAGATCTTGGGAAAATGCCTCTGCTCTCTGGGTCTGTTTGCTTTGGAGAAATGCAGCCTGTTCCAGAAGGGGCAGTCTTGCACAGAATCGGCCTGGGCTACCGCCCCTCCTTGGGAGCAGGGGGGCCCGGCCTTCTGTTTTTTGGTCTCTGTATGTGCCCTTAAGGCATGGAGTCATGATAACCCATAATTTCCAACCCACTGATCTTCTCTGCTTGTGTAAATATTGGGCACCACTATCGGCAGACAGATGTAGGTGTTCCCTTTCCTATAGCTGACCGGTGGGGACAAACCACCCAGACAAAGGTAGGAATTCCTGAGGAAGTGGACCTGGAAGGGACATGAACTGTGAGGCCATTGATGTGTAGGCCTATAAAATGGGAGACAACATGACGTATTGTTCACCAACAGGGGTGTGTAATAAGAGTATTCAAATACCAAGTCGTGGTGTGCTCTGCCTTCAAGATCAAGGTCAACTCTGGGGAAAGAATAAGGGAATGGCGATTGGATTTTGGTAACATGTGTTATGATTTTTCTCCTAAAAAGCTTTTGTGTTTTTTTGTTTTTTTGTTTTTGTTTTTTTTTGTGGAGAAACACCAGTTTCTCTGGGGATGCTAATGGCACGTGTAGAGAGTCATTATTCCCTCGCCTTGGTCCAGCCCCTGCTCAGGGCCCAGGGTCTCAGAAACAGTAAAAGCCACAGAGAACCAGGCTTCCTGCAGACACACTCTAGGAACCAACCCCATTGCAACTTTTGTGGGTGGAGAAGGATATTAATTGCATAAGACTTAACGCGGAGCCATCTGTCTCACCCTGGGACCAGGTAGATAAGTCTGGGAGAAACTCTGTTATATTCAGAGGAATTTCAGGCTCCACCAGGAACAAGTCAGGCATGTGAGCCACCCCTGGCTTCAGCTTTGCTCTTATCCCATAGGTTTGTGCAAAAGAGAACTGGGCATCAAGGAGAAATGTCCCATTTTGAAGGCGCCCCTGCCAGGGCTGGATGGTACAATTTTCTGTGCCACTCACTGCCCTCACCTTGTCCTGTCTCTTCCCAAGAGGGGAATTCAAGAAGAGGAGCCGAGTGAAAAGAGGAGCTTACGTGGAAGGACAGGGTTTGGGCCAAGTTCGTGCGGGGCCGCAGATCATGGTTGTAGGAGCAGGGGTCTCGGACCGTGCGCAGCTCCATACTCCCCTCCTAGCTCAGAGACCGGGGTCAGGTTTCCTGAGTATCTGCGTAGCTCAGTCTCCCCCTTAGCCACCAACGCTAATAATAGTACTTGCTTTTGGGCTGTGAGGTTAAAGTCACAAAGGATTCAGAACAGGGCATAGCACAGGGAGTTCTCAGTATGTGTTAGTTCTTATTATTTTTCTATGATTTACCAACTACTCTGATTTTGAGCAGATGATTTCTCTGAGCCTCAGGGGTGCTCCTAGACCTTAAAGCACTATTCTAGGGCCCAAGGAGATAGTGAGTAAAGATTTTATAAGGACTTCCTACTGCAAAGTTGTAATGAAACCCAGATCTTCACCTGAGTCCCATTGGCAGAGATAAAGGATTTCCATCCTGATCTCTGCAACAGAATTGCATGAAGATTTTGTAAATAAAAATATTTTTAACAGAATGACTCAATCATGATATTCTAAATAGTTCATGTTAACTATTTACACCACAAAGGTGTAAAATAATAAAATAATAATAAAATAAACAGTTCAATCAGTGGGAGGTTACAACTTGACCCTGTGACTTGAGATCATCCTCTTTGGTCATAGTTTTAATTTTTTTGAAACCAGTCCTTGGAAATGTGTCTAGCCAGGTACCCAAGGATATACCCTCAGAAGGGTTCTTCATTCTACACTGTAAACGTCCTCCAGCCAAAGACCATCAGGAACAGACTTGTGATTGAAAAAGTTGAATTTATTTCTCATCGAAATGAAGGACAACACCATGAGGAAATGTGGAGTCCTGAGCATAGAGAGCATGGTGGAGGGGACACGATAGGATGTGGATCCGAGTTGGGTGCTTTAGGGACAGGTTTGTGGAATCAGGTCTTTGCTCTGCAATGGATGCTGGCAGGAAGTAGAGTCAAATCTATGACTGAGTAGCTTGAAAAATCTTGTATACAATTTGGAAGGGTGTTTGCTCAGTTTTGCGGTTTCGACTGTGTCCATGTTTCAGACTGCATTCAGACATGACTACAGAGGGGTTTTCTTTTTGCCTTGACCCATCCGAGTTGCAACATGGCCTTCTCTAATGTTGCTGTTGTGTGAAATTGTTTCTATTGAACAGGAGAGTGTTATGTCCTAGCTGTGAGGGTCACATCTGCTCCTGGCAGCACTGAGCCCAACAGATGGTGCCAGGCCAGTTCCCACATGTCAGGGGCTGCGTCTCTCTTTCTCAGTATCTCTTTCAGCCAAGGCCAGACTGTCAAGTTTTAGGAGATAAACTGATGATCTTCACTGTTGCTGAGACATTGCTGGTCAGGTGTTTGTCCAGAGCGTGCTGCCTGTAGGTAATTTCTCCTGCTGTTCTGTTGCAGGATGAGTCATTGTATCCACTGACATGGCCATGACTTCCCAGGAGCATTGAAGACTCTGGGTGGAATGTATCAGTTGGCTGTATTGCTGGCAGTTACCAGAAAACAGAAATGGTAATTAGTCCTTTCAACAGGCTGTGCACAGGGGCCTAATCACCAAACTGAGGCCAGAAAATTCATCCTGGAATCCAACAAAGTCAGTGGTGAAAAGCTAGGTTTTCCTTTAGCCTAATCACAGGCTATGTCATTGGCTGGAGTACGTACGTCCAGCAAGAAGTGTTGGCTACAATACAAATTCTCTAGTGGCTAGTTAAGAGAAAATTCACGTCTTTATGATTATCCATGGTTCTGACTAATAAACTTAAACTGGTTTGTAGGATTTCCAGAGAACAAATTGCGTAACTTCTGACATCTGCTAGTGTCAAAAGTAAGTTTTGGACTTGATGAAATTTTTCTAGTTGTATTATCCGTACTGTGAAGGTTGTCATGCAAATACCATGCATGAAAAAAGTCACTTAAGCCTCTTGGAGTTCTCCCAAGTAGATTCTGTTTGCCTCTCTCTGGAGGTTTCTGGATATTTTTTTGTTCAGAGAAACACGATCCCTTGGAGGAGGAGGAGTTTTAAATATAAGAAAATCTATAACAATTATCCTGAATATGCAGGATTAGTATGTGGTCGTCAATACACACTAAGTTATCTTTTTACTTAAGTCTGATGGCCCCATAAGCAGCAGATCCTATTGGGACATGAACTGTATTGGGATTATAAGTATTATTTTGCAATGCCATTGACCAAATACTCTATTCCCCAAGGAATTCATCAGTTCCTGCAAAACAGCCAAGAGCATATCTGACTATTGGACCAAACTCAGTCCAATATTAGTCCCAACTGGACTAGGCTTTTCTGAGAGGGTTGTTATGGCTTTCACAGAAACATTTTGTTGACATGGGTCAAGGTCCAGTTTTTATAAGACTGAATTTAAGATCAGTTATGGGAGAGAAACTCATGTACCAGAAAGATCAGTGTAAGAAAATTTACCTTGAGTGTTTAAAGGACAAAAGACATGGTCTGAGAAAAATATGTCCAAGTGTTTTATGCCTTTTTTTTTTTTTTTTAGTGGTAAAAGATCATGGTGTGGGGAAGCGGCAGTCAAACTTAACAAGATGAAGTTGAGGGAGATCATTTAAGAGAATGACAGAGGAAAACACTGGGTGTGATTTGATTAGTGTAGAGAGAGGGAAGGAAAAGGATACTGAAAAACAGAAAATTTATCTGATTCAGACATCTTGGGTCTTGCACTCAGCATCATCCAGAAAATTCCTAAGAACCTTCAGTTTCAATTCTCCTGATGGAATGGACATCCAGTAGACAGGATAAGTCTTTTAAGTTTGGAGACATAGCCTGAAGACCAATATCTTGGAGTTTCACTGTGACAGTCATTCAAGAGTACTTGATAAATCTTTTCCCATTGGGGTTCAAGGAGTTTTTCTCTGGTGCCTTTTTCAGAGACCCAAACCTCCATGTCTCAGATCATGCAGCAACTGCTTCAGGGGCCTGTTTTAGAAATTGTACCTATTGGTGATAAAGTCAGAGGTATTGTATGAGTTCCCTAGAGTAATTACTCATATCGGCATATAAGACGATAAATCTAGAATTGCAAGTAATTCTTAAACTCCTGAGGCAGTCTGTTATTAATGCAGAAGGAGATAACTTCTGAGCCCTATGAGAAATTGATCTTGTTGCCATCAAGGCTAATGGGAATAAGGCCTGAGAAGTTTGAGGATTTTTTTTTTTTTTTTTTTTAGATTTTATTTATTTATTTGACAGAGAGAGATCACAAGTAGGCAGAGAGGCAGACAGAGAGAGAGAGAGGAGGAAGCAGGCTCTCCACTGAGCAGAGCCTGATGCGGGACTCGATCCCAGGACCCTGAGATCATGACCTGAGCTGAAGGCAGAGGCTTAACCCACTGAGCTAACCAGGTGCCCCGAGAAGTTTGAGGATTTTTGAGAGGTTTCATCATTATGGTTTTAGAATTCTGTTAGTTCTTTTTACTTTCCCTGAGGTTTATGGATGATAAAATGGAGTTTCTGAATAAAAGGTAAGGCTTACAGAGTTCTTAACAGTAGTGCCCATGAAATATGTGTCCTCATTACTGCAAAGACAGGTTAAGATTCTCCCAGCCCAAAGTACAAAATCAAGCAATGGTTTTCCCCCTGTCATTATTGCCATAGTTTTCCAGAAGGCTAAACCTCAACCATGCCTATGTCCCACCTTTGTGGTCTTTCTGGGGTTGTGTCGTCAGCTGGTGGGACAATACCAGAAACATCCTCAGTAATACTATATGCTCTTGTGGATAATGTCATGAAGCATTTTTTTAAAAACTCTACTTCCATTATGGCTTATTATAACTTTAGGTAGGAGCAAAGCATCCCAGGTCTCCAAAGCACGGTCCTATACTGGCCAGGACATTGTTCCTAAAGCACTTTGAAATCATGAGCTACCCTAAAATCATACCTACTCTCGATATAACTGTTTACCTCTTTATCTTTTGTCAGCCTACAAGTTTGGGTAAGGACAATTTATTTAGCCATCTGGAATATTTAATTTCTGGGTGAAGTTTATATGTCAAGGGCAAATTCAAGTTTTTGATGGCATACCTAGCTTTGTGATTTTCAGTTTTGTTTTTTTTTTTTAAGTATGAGCCATATAAAACCACAATAAAATCAAAGTTATCTCATCTAGAAGATCCATACTGATGAGAGAGAGTTCCCAAAATGATATTATGTAATTGTTGGGTTCTCTTTCCTCAGGTAAAGAAAGGAGGGTGGTCAGATTTTAAAATGATGCAGCAGTGGGCAAAATGGGTGGTCATGGCTATCAGGCAGGTGTGAATCCAGTGGTTCTTTTATACCAGGTCCTCTGTGAAACATTCCATGGGGCATGGTGTTACCAGCCTCCAAAACAGAAGAGGTTCCCAGATGCATATTGGATGCCCTCAGCATATTACACTGCCTTTGACATGAGAGAGAGAAAACGAAATTTGTGCCTCTACCATTAGATCAAGATTATGTTAACTTAAAGAACCAAAGCATAAAGGCAAAGAGACTCACTGTCAAAGAGCTGGGTTTCTGTGTTCATGTGAAGTCCTCTCAAGATAATCATTACATGCCTTCAGGTGTGAGACTGTGCTCAGTAACCAACCCCTGGTCCAGACCTCATGGGTAGCCTCTGAGCATAAGTGACTAAGACTTCTCTACTGTCCAAGCACTTTGGTGAAGGGACAGGACCGTTTTCAGCCAGAACAAAACAGGCTCTCCCCCAAAGTCTGCTCTGGGCTGGTGGTGTGCCCACAATAATATAGTAATGGCCAACTGCTACTTGTGGTTCTCTAATGATTGCACTTCTTGTTAATCCTATGGCGTACTTTGGTAATTTTATTGATTAGAATTCACAGCCACATTTGTTCAGATGTTGTTCTTTTAAAACCTTTGTACTATACAATAAATATGCAATGTTTTTCTCTTTCAGAAAATTTCTATGGAAAGCTGTAAGAATTGCCTGATGGAAACTCAGACTGTCATGGGATTATATAGTTTTTTCTGGAAATCCTGAATTTGCTCTTTTCATCAACTAAGTATTGACATATTTTAATAAAAAGTCTAGGTCTTCAAGTTATTCCATGGACACTTTTTTTTTTAGACTGTAACTTATTTCAGATGGAACAATAATTTTGAAAATGTTTTGAGAACTTCATCTGTCTTGTTTTGGGGACTTCAAAGTTAATGGTTATTATTACTATCACAATTTGAAAACTGAAAAAAAAATTTTAGAACCAAAACAAGTTACTCCTGATGATGATGTGAACTATTCACTGGCAACTGCCCCAAGGCCTTGTGGCCATACCACCCTACCACATAGCCATTTGCTTCATTACCTCTTGATGCTGGGAGCAAGAGCTTCCAGAACCAGGTGTTACTAGTAGGCATCTGCAGAATTTATCATTGAGAAATCTCTGAGGGGATTCATATGTTGCCTTCTCCAGAGTTTAGTGCAAAGGAAGAGTGGGTGGTGTGGCAGTCAAATCACAGCACTACTTGGCTTGCCTATGAAGGCTTGGCTCCAAGGCTTGCCATAACTGGGTATGTTAGGAACAATAAATACATAAACTACTTAACTATTTTCTTTGTTTTTGAAAGGTTGATAAAGCTAGTATGAGGTCTTATTTTAGTCTAGTAAATCTTAGAAAAATATATCAGAAGGAACATGTTGACAATGTAGCCAGTTTTAAAATCTTAATTTTTTAAGTGCTAATGTTGTGTGTTTTTATATCTTCTAAAGTATGATAAAGCTTTAAAATGTAAAAAAAAAAAAAAAAAGAAAGAAAAAGAAAAAGAAAAAAGGAAAAAGAGAGAATCTGGGTAGAATGAGAACTTATTAAATCTAGCGGGGGCCCTAGAACTAAATCAATGGAAGTTTTCTTTTCTTTTTCCCCTAAATCAATGCAAGTTTTCTGCATTTTGCTGTTGTACATATTAAACAAGTTAGATATGGTTTTGCCACTGGATATAACAAAACACTGAAATAAGCAGGAGATCTCTAATGATTTTCACATAACTGAGTCAATACTCCTACCACTTGTTCAGAATTTTCATGAAAAAGAAGCAAAAGGGATTTATGAATCTAGAATCCTAAAGCAAATTTTAAAAAAGATTTTATTTATCCATTTGAGAGAGAGAGAGAGCCCCAGAAGAAGCAGAGGGGGGGAAAGAAAAGCAGAGTCAACACAGAGCACAGAGCCCAACTGAGGGCTTGATCCCAGGACCCCGAGATCATGACCTGAGCAGAAAGCAAGAGTCAGACATTTAACCTACTGAGCCACTCAGGTGTCCTGCAAATTTTTTTTTTAATTTTTTGATAAACAGTTATTGTTCCAGTATTTGTGCTTAAACATGAGCCTGCTTCTTATAACCTGAAAAGTATACAATTATTAAAAGATAGTTCAATTAATACATTCTACTTATATACAATTCACCTAGGGAGATCAACTCTCTTTTGGATTTGTCTGGTTTTATAGGCTGTTTTTTTGTTTTGTTTTTTTGTTTTTTTTTGTCTTTTTTTTTAATTTAAATTTAATTAACCAACATATAGCACACCATTAGTTTCAATAATTCATCAGTTGTGTATAACACACAGTGCTCATCACATCACGTGCCCTCTTTAATTCCCATCACCCAATTGCCCCATCCCTCCACCCAACTCCCCTTCTGCAAACCTCAGTTTGTTTCCCAGAGTCAAGAGTCTCTCATGGTTTGTCTTCCTCTCTGATTTCTTCCCATTCAGTTTTCCCTCCCTTCCTCTATGATCCTCTGCACTGTTTCTTATATTTCACATATGAGTGAAACCATATGATAATTGTCTTTCTCTGATTGACTTATTTCACTTAGCATAATATCCTTTGGTTCCATCCATGTCGATGTAGATGGTAGGTATTCATCCTTTCTGATGGCTGAGTAATAATCCATTTTATATATAAACCACATCTCCTTTATCCATTCATCTGTTGAAGGACATCTGGGCTCCTTCCACACTTTGGCCATTGTGGACATTGCTACTATGAACATTGGGTGCATGTGTCCCTTCTTTTCACTACCTCTGTATCTTTGGGGTAAAAGCCTACTGGTGCAATTGCTGGGTTGTAGGTTAGCTCTATTTTTAACATCTTGAGGAACCTCCATACTGTTTTCCAGAGTGGTTGTACTAGCTTGCATTTCCACCAACAGTGTAAGAGGGCTCCCTTTTCTCCATACCCAAGTCAACACTTATTGTTTCCTGTCTTGTTAATTTTTGCCATTCTAACTGGTGTAAAGTATCTCATTGTGGTTTTGATTTTCACTTCCCTGAGGGCTAGAGATGTTGAATCATTTTTTCATGTGTCTGTTAGCCATTTGCATGTCTTCTTTGGAGAAGTGTCTGTTCATGTCTTCTGCCCATTTCTTAACTGGATTATTTGTTTTTTGGGTGTTGAGTTTGAGAAGTTCTTTATAGATCTTGGATACCAGCCCTTTATCTGTAGTGTCATTTACAAATATCTTCTCCCATTCCGTGGGTTGCCTCTTAGTTTTGTTGACAGTTTCCTTTGCTGTGCAGAAGATTTTTATCTTGATGAAGTCCCAAAAGTTCATTTTTGCTTTTGTTTCCTTTGTCTTTTTTTGGTTGTTCTTAAATACCAAGGTTGGAGGACAAAGTCTTATTGTAGCTTTGAATTACCTAAAATCTGAAGAATTTTAACAAACCTAATTATTCCTATTTCCCCTTATTTTGTAGAGTAAAATTATAAAATTATTATTCTCAATTTTGGAAGGGCAAAATAAAGATTAACAGCACAGAAGAGAGTATAAATCATAACTATCTAAAATCAGAAATAATTTTAGAACATTGTGAAAATACACAATAACAACTGTAAGAATGAAATTAAGAAAAACACAACAAATTTTAAAGAACTGATTAAAGTGTAAAGAAAATACTGATACTTAACAGAATTATTGAGTTACAAAAGGAAACTCCACAATAAAAGCATACAAGTTTATTCCTGTTCTACACTACTTATGTAATAATTTGGAGCAAAATATTTATTATTGTACTTTTATATGTATATACTTAGGCATACACAGGTATATAAAGAGGTAATTTAAACTTTTACTATAGCTTTAAAATATAATTAATTTATGAGTATATTTAAAAATATAGCTATCATATTAAATTTATCCTATGAATGAGCTGTTATAAATTTCTTAAGCAGTAATTCACATGTATTTGATACATATTATTTATATCTTAATAGTTAGCCATTTAGGGGCGCCTGGGTGGCTCAGTGGGTTAAGCCTCTGCCGTCAGCTCAGGTCATGATCCCAAGGTCCTGGGATCGAGCCCTGCATTGGGCTCTCTGCTCAGTAGGGAGCCTGCTTCCCCCTCTCTCTCTGCCTGCCTCCCTGCCTACTTGTAATCTCTGTCTGTCAAATAAATAAATAAAATCTTTAAAAAAAATAGCCATTTATATTAAAATCATCTTTTATTTTTATTTTTATTTTTTTTAAGATCTCACAACCCTGAAATCAAGACCTGTGCTGAGACCAAGAGTCAAGACTCTCAACCAACTGAGCCACCCAGGTGCCCCTATATTAATATCATCTTTAATCCAAATAACCAACACAAACAAGAACTACAGGACAAAAAACAAGAATTGTTTCACTATTTTTTAATAAACTTATCATTTTAACAATTGAAGTGGATGGATTCTCACACACAAAAACATACATATTTATTTCTGTCTGTATAATTTGGATGAGATAGATGTCATTCAAAGACAATTGTATATTTTATTGTTAACCTATTGCTGCTTAAAACAGTAAGAGTAGAAATTATGTTTATCAGGAAGTGTTTTGTGTCTGCTTTTGGAAACTTCTCTAGCTTTCAGAATTTAACTGACTCATTTGTCTAAGATCTTAAGGATTGGGAAATTACAAGTTAGTTAAATCTGTAGCTTTATAAAAATTTAATAAAGTTTAAAATTTTAAAAAGACATCCATTATTATCATTTCATTTCACCATGTATATACATAAACTTAAATTTTTATGCATAGTTTTTTTTTTATTTTAAACTGGTTATGTAAACAGTGGTAACTTAACCTAACTCATAAATCGAATACATGAATTTTTTTTTAAAGATTTTATTCATTTATTTGACAGACAGAGATCACAAGTAGGCAGAGAGGCAGGCAGAGAGAGAGGAAGAAGCAGGGTCCCTGCTGAGCAGAGAGCCCAATGCAGGGCTCGATTCCAGGACCCTGGGATTATGACCTGAGCTGACGGCAGAGGCTTTAACCCACTGAGCCACCCAGGCGCCCCGAATACAGGAAATTTATAAAGTTTAAATCATGGTGCAGTTCACCCTTGTCTTGAGCAAACAAAAATTGTGTCCTGACATTATATTTATATGATAAACCAGTTTTTAAGCATACCAAATCCAGTTTGGTTGGAGAATATACTTTGATTTCAATCATCTAAATTTAGTGTTATTCTTTGGTGTGGCATATGGTACATCCCAAAGAATGTTACATGTGCATTGGAAAATAATCTGTATTTTGTAATCATCAAGTGGAGTGTTCCATCTATCTCAAGTTAGTTGATTGTGTTGTTCGAGTCTTCCATATCTTTGTTAATTTTCTGTCCAGCTGTTCTAACAAGTATTCAGAACAGGGTATTGAATTTTCTAACTATAGCCAGTGAATTTTGTATTGCTCTTTTCAATTCTAGTAGAGTTTGTTTCATGTATTTTAGATTTTTTTATTAGATATGTATACATTTATAATATATATTCTCTTTTTTTGAATTTTTATTTATTTATTTTTAATTTCTTTTCAGTGTTCCAGAATTCATTGTTTATGCACCACACCCAGTGTTCCATGCAATATGTGCCCTCCACAATACCCACCACCAGGTTCACCCAACCTCTCACCCCCCACCCCTATAATACATATTCTTGGTGTGTTAAATGTTTATTGTTGAGATGTTTCTACCTCCAATAATATTTCTTGTCTTAAGATCTATTTTATTTTATTTTTATTAAGGGTTTTATTTATTTATTTGAGAAGGAGAGAGAGAGAACATGAGCCGGGGGCAGGGGCAGAGGGAGAAGCAGAATCTACACTGAACATTTAGGGCTGGATCCCAGAACTCTGGGATCATGATCCTGGGATCATGACCTTGGGATCATGATCTGAGCTGAAAGTAGACACTTCATGGACTGAACCACCCAGGCGCCCCTTAAGATCTATGTTATTGATAGAGTCATTCCACTTCTCTTATGTTTACTATTTACGTTCTTTTTACTTTCATTTTCAATCTCTTTGTGCCTTTAAATTTAAGGAGTGTCAGCAGCACAGTTTGGGTCATTGGAAGCTCCATTCAAAGCACAGTATAACCATTCATCCTTCAAAATCTGTTTCCTTATCTCTTTTATTTATTCCAATTCTCCACTCCCTTTTTTCCTAATCTTCCCTAAATAAATAATTATGTGTTTATTTTGTCTTTTATTTTGCATGAGTTCATATAAAATGTATAGTTTTATAATGTGTACGTGTTTTAACTTCAATAAATGCTACTGTGTTCTCCCTCATTCTGTTTCTTGCTCTTTTAGTCTGAACTTCCCCTAGACCTTGCCAAGAGCATGGGCCTTGTTGGCACATTTGTGTTCCTTTTTATTAAAAAAAAAGGATCCAACCATATTAGTCATCAGCAACCACTGCTGGCAGGCTAGATCTGGCCCTGCACTTTTTTATGAAAATAAACTCTTTTTTTGAACACAGCCATGCCCGCTCGTGTGTGTAACATCTATGAATGTTTTCATGCTACAATGGTCAAGTCTAGTAGTTGCCATAGAAACCACACCACCTACAAAATGAATGATATTACTATGTGTGCCTATACAGAAAGTTCACCAGACCCCTGAACGGGATGACCCATTACAAACCCCATTTTCTCATTTGCCAAAATCTTCCTTTTTTCTGTCATTCTCACTCAGGGGGATTATGAGCTAATGGAGGAAGGTAAACAAGCAAACATTTACCATGACTGCACAGCTTTTCCGAAGGCAGCTCTCCACTTCAGAAACCCCATTTGAGGTTACGTGACGAGGCCTCAGCTCTGGCAGAGCCTGTCACACATTGGAAATGCTCCTTCTACAAGCTCCATGTCAACTCCTCTGAATGTTATGGACTTGAGCAATAATCTCTTGGTGTTTAAGACTGCTTTTTAAATCAGTCCTTTAACTAATGTGGAGTAAAAAAAGAGGCTGCTCTCAGTGAGAACTGTTTCTCACTCTTTATACTGGCAGTGCACCCTTATATTTTTTAATACTGTTACCCATACTATACATTATTGTAAAAGGCTCCAGGCTTTGGGGAAAAAAAAAAAAAAACATTTAAAAATACAGAAGGCAGGGCGCCTGGGTGGCTCAGTGGGTTAAAGTCTCTGCCTTCGGCTCAGGTCATGATCCCAGGGTCCTGGGACTGAGCCCCACATCGGGCTCTCTGCTCAGCAGGAAGTCTGCTTCCTCCTCTCTCTCTACCTGCCTCTCTGCCTACTTGTGATCTCTCTCTGTCAAATAAATAAATAAAATCTTAAAAAAAAATACAGAAGGCACAAATTCTTGGGGATTAAAGTGGGGTGGGTGGACAGAGCATCCAAAGCTCTTAGCATCAAAGGTCTTTCAGAGTGTTATTACTCTTCTCTGTTCATTATTACTCTTTTGTCTTATTATCCTGGTCTAGACATCATCTCTTACTGGTGTAGTTTAATAAAGATGCAATTGACAGGGGTTAAGTCACTGTGTAGTACAGTTCTAGGCAGGTAGTAGATAGTCATTAAATGTCCGTTAGATGAATGAGTGGCCATGATGGGTGGTTTCAATGTAATCTCAGCTTCTAGAAGCTTTAAATGTTAAAGAAAGTACTGGAACAAGCATTCTTTGACAGGCATCCAGATGGGCAACTCCACATGAGAGGAGTCCAGACCTGAATGGACAGTGAATTATGCTAAAGGCCAACAATGGTCAAGGGTTGGAGGGGGCAGTGTAGAGGGGACACAACAAAATATCAAAACAACTAGCTTCACTGCAGTTGTACTTACACTCAGTCGATGTAGTTAGCATCAGGTTAACTGTCTTGCCATTATTAACCCTATGAGTCTGTTAGTAGATACTTGCTACACGAATTCTCACAGTGCATTCAGATTTCACTTGCTTTTGTTCTTTGGCAAGGATTCAAATTCAATCAAGACCTCCTTATATAAAATTTATATATTCAAGTCAAAGGGCCACTTACCAAATTAACAAATAACCAGTTTTCCTCAGTAAATATATAAATACCTGATCCATGAATATGTTATTTATTCTTACTTTTGCTATTTGGTGCTTTTGGTTGTGCAATATTTAATATTTACTGAAAGACATAAAGAATAATATTGTAAACATGCATTTACATACTACCCTACTTGACAAATAAATCATTTTCAATCCAACTGAAGCTCCTAGTGGTCTCATCCTTGATCATAGAACTCTTCTCTCCACTAGATGTAACAACCTTCTAGACTTCAGAAGTCTAATTATAGACTACCTTTCTATAATTTTCTAACGTATATTTTCATCCCTAGAAAATCCAGTATTTCTTATACACTTATAACCTGCATATAACTGATATCAAAATTTAGGTGTTTGGGGCTTTTTTTGCAAATTTTACTTCAATCAGCATTATATTTTTGAGTTTCATTCATAGTGATACAGTTAGCTCTTGTATAATATTCTATTGTATGAATATAGCTTTTTTTATCAATTCCATTTTTTGATTATTTAAGTTCTTTCCAACTTTTCTTACTATTACAAACAATATTTTTGTGACTACTCATATACATGTCTCCTTATGGACATGCATAAGAGTTTCTTTAGGGTGATATTGAGTAATGACATCACTGATACTAATGCTATGAGAAATAAAACATGCAGCTTACTGAGCGTTGCAAAATGTAACTTCTAAGTATGTCAGATATATTAAATCATTTCAACCCCACTTCAACCCAATGAAATTATCATTATTATCATTATTATTATCATTATTATCCTCATTTTATGCATACAGAAAACATAAGCGGACAGCTGATGGGTCTGTGATAGGTAAATTTTTGATTTTACCAGATATCGCAAGTTATCCTTCAAAGTATTATAATAATTTCCATATCCATTAGAGATGTGTGTCAATATTTATTGACTTATATTCTTGCAGCTCTTAATAACGTCAGACTTGATGGAATGAAAAGAAGGGCCATACGCACCCCAATGTTCATAGCAGCAATGTCCACGATAGCCAAACTGTGGAAAGAGCCGAGATGCCCTTCAACAGATGAATGAATAAAGAAGATGTGGTCTATATATACAATGGAATATTACTCAGCCATCAGAAAGGATGAATACCCAAATTTCTATCAACATGGACGGGACTGGAAGAGATTATGCTGAGTGAAATAAGTCAAGCGGAGAAAATTGATTATCATATGGTTTCACTTACTTGTGGAGCATAAGGAATAACATAGAGGACATTAGGAGAAGGAAATGAAAAGTGAAGCGGGGGAAATTGGAGGGGGAGACAAACCATGAAAGACTGTGGACTCTGAGAAACAAACTGAGGATTTTAGAGGGGAGGGGTATGGAGAGATGGGTGAGCCTGGTGGTGGGTATTAAGGAGCACGTATTGCACCGAGCACTGGGTGTTACATGTAAACGATCAACCTTGGAACACTACATAAAAAGCTAATGATATAATGTAAGGTGACTAACATAACATAATAAAAAATCATTATAGAGATTAAAATACATATTTGGGTATTATATGTTTTATTTATTTGTGCCAATAGCTCAGATGAGAAAGAGAGAGATCAAAATAATTCTGTCTTGAGAGTATGGATAAGTAAGGAAACCCAGAGTCTGGGAGTTTGAGACCCTAGTAAAATGCCCCACAGAGAATCATACATTATTGATTGTTGGCACATGCCTGTCCAAAGGGTGGAACCATATGCTAGTGACAGCTCTGTTTTCTTAACACTCACAGGGCTATTGAATACAAAAGGGAAAGTCTCAACTAAAATTCAGAGTATAGAAAGTCTCATCTCTAACTTTTAATTCTCTCCCAGTTTGAACATATATAACTTTACAGTGAGTGATATAAACTTGAACACCCCCACATTCTCTTTCTTAGTAGTGAATGATTCAAATAACACAGAAAAAAAATCAGTACCTTTGTTTAGAAAACCTAAAATGTCCACTTCTCCCCAGAACTGGTTAATTTTTTTATACTTCCTGCAAAAGGAAAGAATGTTTATTATATATGTTTGATTGATGGAGAGATATACTCAAATTATGAACATAAGGAGATTAAGGATCTTTAAAATTGTGGTCAAAGCAGATAAAAATAAAACTTTCCAGCTCATGGAGGTTGTGGGAAATGCCATTTTCCATGAACACACTTACATTAACACTTTAAATGCACTGAGACTCAAAATCCCACCAAATGGAAAATTCCCATAGTGTGGGAAGTGGGCTTCTTACCACATGGGCAGCTGAGGCCCTCCTCATCAAAGGGTCTCTCTGTATTCAGCAAATTTCAGAAACTCTAGTATTTCTGTGAGAGGGTCATGCAAACCTACTTCTGAGTAAAAGTGAAAGGTATGTCTTGCAAAGAAATGAAGTTCAGGCCATTAAAAGTTAGGATATGCTCCCAGCAGCAAGACAAACTATATTTCAGTCACACAGCCTATGTTATTGTGGCAAAATCCTTCCCTCACAGAAAATTTAGAGGTATTATGGCCTCCATAGAACAGCACCTCCTCCTCAAAGGGAGCATTTTGGAACTCTGAAAATTCCGATTCCCTATTGAATTTTACAGAAGAGGCTTTCTGAGGCCATGAAGCGCCTCCTTCTTTATCTGCAATTCCAAAGAAAATATCAACAGTAGCAATAGAAGCTTCCTTCTTTTGTTTCTCCGTCCCACCCACGTTGAAAAGATCTCTGAGTTCTTCAAACATCAACCTGGATTATTTAATAGAAAACAGGAGAGAAAAAAATATCTCTTCTGGGGGCATTCCAGTCAAAAAGAGAAGCCTGGGCTTAATGTCGTTATTATCGACCGAATCCCTCAGCTCAGGGTGGGAACGTCTTCTTTCCCTCTTGCTTGGAAATAAGAAAACCTATTTCATGGTAGGATCTTGGTCATGAGGGTTTGGTTTTTAAGTGACTTAGTGATGATAAGCCAGTCCTTATTATTCCGTGAAATTACTTAAAGTAGATGGAGATTGCCATGATATTTTAATTAATTAATTAATTAAAAGTAATTCCTTTGAAAATAAATCTTACCCTTTGTGTTTTGATTTAGCCACTGTATGTCTATTCTCCATTAGGAAACTTGTTCCTGAGCTGTCCTAAGGTATCTGAGCTCTCAAGCTCTGTATAACATAGGACTGCTGGAGAACCCATCCCATGACAGAACATTCTAATTAGCAAGGTATCTGCTAATGAAGAACTCAGAAGCCGATGTCTTTTAAATTAACTTAATGCCAAAGAAGAGATATTACAAGGCATGCTCTCACTCAAGAGTATGTTTGGACTATGAGAGGTTTCCAGAGGAGTCATCTGATATTTCTTGTAAAGTGAGGTGGGTAGTTGGGGTTTCTGGGATGACAAAAGATCAGGGAAGGAAAGTGGAAAGATAAAAGGAAGGGAAAGAAGTGGGAGGTGACTGATAGGCGAGACAGAGGAATTACACAGTTGAATGAATCTCATCTATTAAAATAGTTTGTGGTTCCCTGATAAATCAGCACATTTGGAAATCTGTTTTCCTCAAAGAAACCTCTATTTTGTTATCTTGAATGCATTTTCTTTTTAAGTTATAGGGAACTCCAAGGAATCATATTTGGAGAGAAGGAGCAACTTAGAAGATACTAAAGATACTAAAGAATAATGATTGCTGGCTAATTGAACATAATAATAAAAAATTAATTAATAATAATAATGATTAATTTTGGAAAATATGCTCTTGATACATGCATGTATCTATCAAAACAAACCAATACCCCATTCCCAACTCAGTATTATAACGCTTGATCCATGGACCGTGGCATGGACAGTAGGGGGGAAAGCCATAAATTAGGCAATAAATTCCATTTCAAGAGTCAAAAATTAGAGCCAATATTGTTGGTCATTGTCTTAGTCTGAGATCTGCCAGAGGCAGATGTTAAGGCAAGGATCTGAGATGGGTTTCTGAAGCCAGCAGGGAGGGGCTGCCAAGAGACCAGAAAGGGATGCTGAAGAAAAATGGTGGGAGGCGAAAGGTGGGGGAAGGGGAAGAGGGGGAGCTCTGGAATTTAAACAGCTAGAGAGAAGCTCTAAAGAGAGCCTTGAGGAGAGCCCACAAATGATGAACTAGAGAGGGAAGCTGGAAGGAGCCTGGGTGAGCCCAATACTAGGGTGTAGGGAGTTTTAGGTGAAGAGGGGCAGGCAAGTTCTGCTTCCCAACTAGGCATCATCAACTTTAGAGATTTTAAAGGGCAAAATTCAGACAATCAGAGCCACCCCTGGAACTGGAGATCAGGTTTCCATCTCTTTTTTTTTTTTTTTTAAGATTATGTATTTATTTATTTATTTTGATAGAGAGAGAGATCACAAGTAGGCAGAGAGGCAGGCAGAGAGAGAGGGGGAAGCAGGCTCCCTGCTGAGCAGAGAGCCCGACGCGGGGCTCGATCCCAGGACCCTGAGATTACGACCTGAGCCGAAGGCGGAGGCTTAACCCACTGAGCCACCCAGGCGCCCCAGGTTTCCATCTCTTGAGATGGCGAGCTCAGGTCCCTTCTTAGCTCATTCCAAAAGCCATGGGCAAATATTTGGTAACACCTGACTCTTGAGAGAAGGAAACGGGATGCTGCCTGTCTACTTGCCAAGGAGGTGAGAGACAGGACAGCCAAGCCCAGAGGGAAAGGTGGGCATTAGAAGTACTTCCCTCCCTCCATAGGGCTTTTTTTTTTTTTTTGAGTTAATTTTTTTTATTAACATATAATATATTATTAGCCCCAGGGGTACAGGTCTGTGAATCATCAGGCTTACACACTTCACAGCACTCACCATCGCACATACCCTCCCCAATGTCCATAACCCAACCACCTTCTCCACACACCCTCTCCCCCCAGCAACCCTCAGTTTGTTTTGTGAGAATAAGAGTCTCATGGTTTGTCTCCCTCCCGATCCGATCTTGCTTCATTTTTTCCTTCCCTAACCCCCAAGACCTCTCAAGACCCCACTTTGCCTCTCAAATTCCTCATATCAGGGAGATCATATGATAACCTCCCCCCGCTTCTTAGTGATTCCATGACTCTTTCCCCTGACCCTCTTCTGAAATTATGGTGAATGTAACCTTTTCATGATTGCCTATTAACTTCTTCAGGAACATAAAGAGAGATACTTATTTCCCTTGCTGCTTGAAACCCCTGCCCCAAGCCTAGGCTCACTCCTTCAACTTACAATGGAAGCACAAGGATCTGAGTAATGATGACCATTAGTGGCTCTAAGAGCAGAGAGTACCGGTCTTGCCTTTTAAATTATTTTTCCCTAGGTTGTCAGCTTTTCCTTTATGCACAATGGGGAAGTTCTTTCATTCTTTCATTTTTAGCTATTCAGGAGACAACTTGGGGGAACAAACTCAAAGAGAGGTTGAAAGGAAATTGAGTTGGATCCCTGCCTGATCCCCCACTGTGGTAGGAAGAATGTGGGGGTGGCACACAGAGAAGTAAACCCCAACACTCGAGTGATGAATAGCCAGGGCATCTGGCTGGCCTACCCCATCTTGGGAGGACTGCTCCATGTGGTTCTACTCAGCATCCCGTTCTTCGGCATTCCTGTTGTCTGGACCCTGACCAACGTCATCCAAAACTTGGCTATGCAGGTTTTCTTACATACAGTGAAAAAGACACCCTTTGAGCCCCTGGCCAAGGAAAGGCTCAGCTACTGGCACACTGGGAAGAGGTGGGAGTATGGGATCCAATCTATGTCTTCCTGCAGATCCCACAGAATCTCTTCTGGTGTCCTCTACCTCCTGGCCAGCTTCTACACCAAGTAAGATGCTGTTGATTTTCTCGCCAACACAGCCTCATGGCTCAGTGTACTACTGCCTAAGTTGCCCCATTTCCATGGGACTCATCTCTTTGATCAACAAACACTGTGGGATGGGGCTGGAGATAGCACTGCACCAACGGACTGTAACATCTTTTCCTTCTCCATACTATTTTCTGTATCTTGAAAGCCTGAGAACTACACCACCTTTCCCAAGCCCCAGGAAGAGAACAAGTGGGAAAATGGGGCTCTCTGGGTCCCACCCGGCAAAGAGCAGGTTTCTTTGAATCAGAAAAGGTGGGAAAGACAAGGGCCAAATCACTCTCCTCCGCAGCAAGCAGGAAGCTATGTTTGGGCAGCTTGTCTGGTAATTAAGTTTTTCCAGATCTTCCACCCCACTACCTTCCAGCTCTGTTTTTCTGTGTATTTTCCCTATAATAAATAATTTTTTAAAAAAGAAAAAGATGGGGATTTGAGGCAATTAGTGTCCCCGAGAGGCAATAGGACAGTGGAAAAATGAGACAGAGACGTGAAGCCACCCTGTAATGGGTATGACATCAGACCAGCTACCACTGAAGTCCCTGGAGCTCTAGCCTATTGGAGAGCTCAGGGGGTCAGAGTGGAACACAGCCTCAGTGTTATCTCTCCCCAGGGGCAAGGGAGCTGGGATACTGATTGAGTGATGCTTCATTGGGCATTAATTCTCTAACTCTGCAGTACCACCATGAGCAGGCAGAGCCAGCCCCACTGGGCAGAGAAAAACCCCCTAGCCCAATGACACAGGAGCTGGGAGTTAGACGCTACAGGTGTATGATGGCAGGGAGAAAACTGGGTGAGCAGTAACATATGAGCTGTAGTGTATAGGGCTGAATGCAAAGAAGGAATTATCCCATTCCTACTATGTATCATACCCCACAGAGCAGTTCACTTCCATGCAGCACAAGCCATTTTATTTACATGTATCTTTATCTATATAAAATATATGCATTATATATATAATATTATATATATATAATTCATCTCATGTGGCAGATTATCAAGCACCATTAATCAAAGGCCAATTGAATTCTTACATTTTTCCAGTTTTATAGAAAAACAATTGACATACATCACTGTGTAAGTTTAAGGCATACAGCATGATGGTTTGATTTACATATATTGTGAAATGATGACCACAATAAATGCAGCTGACATCTGTCTTCTCATATAGATACAATAAAAAGAAAAAAAAAGATCTTGCAAGGGATGCTGTTATCCAAGAACAAGTATGTTTATCCTATGACAGGTGTCTGGAGGAGTCATCCGATACTCCTTTTAAAGTGGGAAGCAAAGTCAAATTTTCTCCTTGTGATGAAAACTCTCAGGATTTATTCTCTCAACTGTATATAGTTCCCATGTATACATCAATGTTAGCCATGGTCATCATAGGGGTCATACATGAAGTACTTAATTATCTTATAAATGGATTTTTTTAATCTTTGACCACCTTCCTCCAGTTCCCTTCCCCCCACTCTCCTCAGTCTCTGGTACCACAAGTCTGATCTCTTTTTCTATGATTTTTTTTTAGGTCCCACATATAAGTGAGCTCATACAATATTTGTCTTTCTCTGTTGCCACAAATGGTAGAATCTCCTTGTGTTTTTATGGCTGAATAACATTCCACTGTATATAAATATCACTTCTTTATCCATTCATCCATTGATGAACACCTAGGTTTCCATGTCTTTGCTAATACAGATAATGCTGCTATGAACATGGGGGAGCAGCGATTGGATTTTTCCAACACCGCTTCCTTGAGACCATCTAGCAAGGACTAAAGCTCCGGAAATATGAAGCTACCGTACAAGTTACAGAACATGGACATGTTTGGTCTTTCATTTCTCCTGACAGATCTGCAATTATCAAGAGATATTTTGTGAATGAAGTTTTTGGAGGACTTCAATGTGTAGCATTTCCTTTATTCTTACTGCCAGGTTGTGGGGTCGTCAGACACGAGGATTTTCTCACTGGCGAGAAAGCAGCTGGAGAGATTATGTGATTCATCTCACGTGTTACAACTGCTCAAAGGTATGGACTTGACCCACTTTCTCCTTCCCACTATACCCAGCTTTTTTTATTATGAGGCTACTGCCTCATAATAAGTTAAATTAAAATAACATAACATAATATGATAAATTAAAATAAAGAAGATTTTAATTAAAGTTCTTTAAGACCTCCAAGAATATTAATTAGAAAGTATGTGGTGTTTCCAATAATACATCAACATAACAATAACTACTAACATAGCTATAATGCTAGTAGGCAGCTATAATGACAACTAAATCTCTTCTTTAATTTCTGTCACTTGAAATTGGTTCTAGATAACTTCCTACTTGGGAAGTATTACATATATAGCCAGCCTGAGTGTTTTCTAATGGTGCCACTGTCATTGTATTTGGGAAATCTACTGTGTTTATAGATTTTTGACTCACTTTCTTTAGCAAAACACATAAAGGGGATCTATACACTTACTCACACCATGCTGAAACCTATGAAGAAAGGTTGTATCTTTATTTCTCTAAAACTGATTTTTTTACTTCTCACAAGTGCCACCTGCTGCATTGTATGAGTATGTCCCTGTGAATGTGCCTGGAGGTTCAGAGGCATTAGAATTTTCAAACTCTTTTGGTGAAGAATAACATATATAATAAAATGTATAAATATATTTTCACAAAGTAAACATGAACATGGAGTCATCACCCAGATTAAGAAATAAAACATTACCGGGGCACCTGGGTGGCTCAGTGGGTTAAGCCTCTGCCTTCGGCTCAGGTCATGATCCCAGGGTCCTGGGATCGAGTCCTGCATCGGGCTCCCTGCTCAGCGGGGAGCCTGCTCTCCATCTCTCTCTGCCTGCCTCTCTGCTTGCTTGTGATCTGTCTGTCAAATAAATAAATAAAATCTTAAAAAAAAAAAAAAAGAAATAAAACATTACCAGTATCCCAGAACCACCCACGGTGCCACTTCCCAGATATCAAACCCGAAGTGGGGGGTAGGGGTAATTGATTCAATCACCCCTTTCTCCCTTCTCTGCCTTGTGATCGGGGTGCATCACTGCAGAGTTTAATATGATGTGAATTGATGCTTCGCTTCCTCAGACAGGAAGCAGACACAGGACTTGGGGTCTTTCACTCAGAAAGATGTTAAAAACTTGGACCCTTTTAGGAGCAAAGCACAAACCTTGGCAACCTGACATCATGCTAGGAGTTATGACCAGAAATCACAGGGAAAAGGTAGCTGACAAATTCCAGGAAAATAAAAGCTGGAATATTATTTTTAAGTTTCCCTTTTATACACTGTAGTTTCCTTATGTTATCCTAAAGCGTCAGCAAAGTCTGTTTAATCCACAGCCCTTTTGTTAATTATGACTGGAGGGCTCCTCTTTGTCCACATTCTTCAGCAAAACCAGACCAGAGAGAATAACTACAATGTGAAAAAGATGTCAGACCTGTAGAAGGAGACCAAGGGAAGGGATTGAGCCTGATCCTGAGCCTGAGCCTGGAACATGAAGCGACCAGGGGCATAGGTGGGTTAATGGAACATTCTAACACTTGTCCGGGTTCTTAAAAATACCTATCAGCCTCCATAGGCTGCTCAGAGTAAGGACCGCCAAACAGTAAACGGAAGAGGATCTCCCATATGCTTGAAATTAATCAATGCAGAATTCATCATTTTTTGGATAACTTCTATCTGTGCCAAACAGATTAGCAAATATATATATGACATATATATAATATATTTTTAATATTCAAATATAGATATTCTTAATATTATCTTTTCATACATATCCTTTAAAATGTAGTTAAAGATTATCATCATACAGTTAGAAAATATTAATTGATTTTTTTTTGTTTTTTAATTAATTGGTTTTACTATTTGCTATTTTCAGGGCCCCTCTCTTCCCAAACATTTCAAGCCCCGCCCCGCCCCGCCCCGCCCCGCCCCGCCCCGCCCCTACGGAAATTTCTTCCTGAAGCGCCTATTTCAAACCCAGCCACAAGATGTCAGCCCAAGCTTAGTCATCCCAGCATTTTCCTGGCCCACAAAATAAGCCTTTTTTTTTTTTTTCCCCCTAACCAAAAGTAATGTTGAGGCCCTCCAGACCCTCAAGGTCAGGTACAGAAACCACAGTGGCCGCTTGCCTAGGATGAAACCCCTAGCCTTCTTGATTCTGAGCAGACCAATCATCTTTGGCTTGTGGACATGAACCAATCACAACGGACTGCTTGAGCTCTAGCAACTTCAGCGGGGCCTCTGCTAAGAGGAGCGTCCAGCCTCTGAGGGAGCTTTCCTAACCACCGCTACCCCCAGGGCTGGGGGGACACTGGACCCTTGCCCGGTGTGTTGGCTGGAGCTGCCTGCGCAAGCCACGGGAAACCAATATCTTCGATCTGCGAAGAGGACACCGCATATTTGCACTCCCCCACCCCCCCGCCAGAGGCAAGCATGAAGGCTATTCCCGGTCTGTCCTGCAGCTCGTTGCCTTCTCCCATGAAAACGCTTTCCAAAAAAAAAAAAAAAAAAAAATGCTTTCCCACTTGCAGCCTGCCCTCCCTCTGCGGTGTCAGCAGAACCTCTCCTCCTGCGCGGGAGATGCCCGCTGCGGCTCCAAGAACCACCTTCTTTCCACACCATGGAGAAAGAGGGATGGGGAAAGGTGGCTTTTCTTGTGGATTTTTGTGAAGTCCGAAAAAAAAAACCTCTTCCATCCAGCAGATGTAGGCACAACCCACTGACCAGCCTGTTCCTGGAACAGTCGCCAGCAAAGAGAGTAGGGACCCGGCTGGTTTGCATTGGTTAGACCCATCCCCTGGGGCGTGGCGTTGCCCCAGACTTGAACAAAATGGGCTTTGTTATCAAGACTGTTGGGGAGGCAGGTAGTAGAATCTGCTTCACAAGATTTAAAGAGGAAAAGAAGGGTGGGAGGGAGGAAGGAAGGAAGGAAGGAACTGGTCAAAAAACAAAACCAAAAAACCCCCCAAAACAACTAAAAAACAAACCTGCCAAAAGTCCATATGAAATCTATTCTCAATAAAATTTATTTTCAGTAAATCAACATTTTAAATGTGTACGGTGCAGGTAGCTTATCATCGTGAAACTCTTTTTTTTTCTTTGTTAAATGTCCCTATATGTAGCTCTACTGACTACTTACAGGGTGATTTGCGAAAATTTTATTATTTTGAATGCATTGGTGGCCAGTTCATTGAGCCTCAACACACTAGGACAAAAACAAGAAAAGGTTTTCTATTTCTCACACTGTGACTTCTCCTTGGATCTCCACTGGAGCTCCCTGTCCAGTCCCTTAGGTACCTCCTGGGCAGATTCCCTGATTTTCTGGTCCCTTTCAATTACCAAGATTCTATTCATTTTAAATGTTGACTTAAATACACATTTAAATCTCATCTTTCTTCTTCTCCAAAAGTTGAACCTTCAGAATGGATGGGACTATGGTCTGCTCTTTCCATCTCCTTCGCCATCTTGGACCCAGTAAATAGGAAGACACAGTCCATCTCTGGAATCGCTCTTGGTCTTCTTCTTTCTAGTCCTCCGCTATTCTGATGTTAGATGAGGAAGAAGGGCTCAAGGAAAACAGTAAATGCCTTTTCACTGGGTCCGTTTGTTGTTTCTCTGTGGTGGTTGCTTCTTCTGTGGTACCAGCCACAGACTGTCTACCAAACACACTCCCAAGTGAGAGAGAGACTTTCAGACATTGGCTTGCAGGTTGCATGAACAGAATCTTTCAAAGGCCTTAATGGGGTTCTCCCTACCACACAATTGGCTGACGTCATGGCTCACGTCAACCCCTTTCTATTCTCCCTTATTATATTTTCTGGTGGAAAACCCCACACATTGTTCCTGGTAGGCAGCCTTTGTTTTTTGAGAATGGACAAGATGACACAAAACTGGCTTTTTTCTGTAATGTCATAGGAAACTCTGCATGCCAAGAATGTGTGAACATCTCTGCCATTGTTCTTTGCTGTCTATCCTGCCCCCTTGTCTTTTCTCTCTGTCCTCAGTTAGGCTGTGGGGTGGGGGAACAAGCACACTTGTTTTGAGACATGCCTATCCGGGAAAGAGATCAAGATTTTACTTTTAGCTGGCATCCCTGGTCTTTACGTGTGATTCTTTTAGAAATCCCATCACTTGGCTTGGGAGATGAGAAAGCAACTTTATCATGTACACTTGCTTAACCAGGCTGACATCCACACTTCTTATGAATCTACCACTTCTCTTAGTTCTTTACTAGGATGGAAAGGGACGATGGCTGACTCTCCTGGATAGCAGAGATGTTGAGTCTCCTCTTGGTAAGCCTGGGCCAGGGCCTGGTCCCTGTGGTATTTTAGAAGGTCAATATGCAACTCATGTTATCCTTAGGTCAGGTTCATTGTTGCTAATATGGGACCATAGCGAATGTCCTCCTGTCTTTTAAATCTTACATAAAGAACAATTATTAAAGAGAATTTTAAAAGTTTGATTTGTAGATCAGCATTCTGTATTAAATAAAAAAGGAAAATTCTAACATGTTTTGAGAACTTATTTCGTCTAATTGTCACAACAAGACAATGAAGTACTATCATTCTTACTTGATTCAAAAAAAAAAAAAAAAGGAAAATTTAAGCTCTGGAAGTCACTGAAGTCTCTGGAAACTCTGGAAGTCACTGAAGAGTGACTTGTTCAAGGTCTCACAGTTAATGAGCCAGAAGCACAGGTATGTCTGATTCCAAAGCCCATACTTTTATCACTTCTGCTACTTTTTATACAAACAGTGTCTGGTAAGTAGGTCTGATAACTTCTCTAAATAACTAGTTTTAAATAAGTGAACAGCAAGACAAAATTCAATTAAAAAGGGATGGCCACCACTGATCATGAATGGCACTCACATCTCCACTTAAACCACTTTCAGCTTATTCGGTCCTTCCGTGAAGAGTTAGTCAGGGCCCACGGAAAACAGAGAAGAAGTAGGGTATGTATACTTGCCTTCAAATGAGTTTGCAACTAGGAAGGAACCTAAAGATATACAATAAATGAACTATAATAAAAGGTGAAGGTGTAACATCCTAAAACAAAGGCAAAAACTCAAATTCTAAAAGGATTCTCAAGTTCAATTTCATGTTTGGGGGAGTGGATGTCATAAAAACTTACAGTGTGAGCTGAATGCTGGAGAATGGGCAGGTTAAGGGGATAAGCAATGTCCGGGAAGGGTTTGAGGGCAGGGAACAGTGTAAGGAAAATCAGAAGGAGAAGTCATCTAACAGGTTTGGGGAACAGCCAGCGATTGCTAGTTTGGCTGGAATGTGAGGTCTGTGGAATTCACGTACTAGAGACTAGGAGGTAAAATTAAAAATTTACGTAAGGATCAGATCTCAGAGAACCTTCCGTGTCAGCCTAAGGTAGTAACTGAAACACCACTGAAAATAGTTGAGCTGAGTATTATCTCATTAGAGCTAAGTCTTAGGACAGTGAAACTTGGAGTACCGTGTAGAATCAATTAGACCAGGAGAAACTGCAAAAGTCCAAAGAAAAGGTAGAGAAGCCAGATAGCTACTATAATTATCATGGGATGCACTGTCAGAGTAAATACTAGCATGGATGTGGAGCAATGGGAACCTTTGTATACTATTTATTGGAGTAGAAAGTGGAACAATCACTTTTCAAAGCTGTTTGGCAATTTCTTATAAAGCTCACCTTATGACCCAGTAATTTCACTCTCAGGTACTTACCCAAGAGAAACGAAAACATATGCCCACAAAAAGACTTATATAAGAATACTGCCAGCAGGCACACCTGGGTGGTTTAGTTGATTAAGCAGTTTACTCCTGATTTCAGCTCAGGTCATGATCTGAGGATCATGAGATTGAGCGCCACGTAAGGCTCTGTGCTCAGTAGGGAGTCTGCTTGAGATTATCTCTCTCCCTTCACCCCTCCCCTCGTTCACATGTGCATGTGTGTGTGCACACACTTGTTACCACTTCCTCTCTCTAAAAGGGAGGAAGGAAGGAAGGAAGGAAGGAAGGGAGGGAGAAAGGGAGGGAGGGAGGATATTCCAACTGCCTAATTCAATATATTGAAAAGCTAGAAATAACCTAAATGTCCATCAACAAAAAAATTACATAAACAAATTTCATTATATACATAATGGAATATTACTTAACAACTAAAAAAATGAGCTACTGCTAGACACAATAACATGGTTAAATCTCAAAAATATAATGTAAAGGAAGCCAGATAAGAGTATGAACCATGGGATCCCATTTTTTTGAAGTCTAAATTCTGGGAAAGTTAATCTGTGGAAATAGAAATCAAATAGTGGGTTTTGGGGGAAGGAAATAAAGGGAGGTGTGGAGAATGAACTAGGAAGGTGCATGAGGAATGCAGATGTCCTGCATATTATTTCTGGTGGTGATTACCCTTATCACACAATTGTCAAAAACTCATCAAACTGAACATGTGACATCTCTGTATTTTTTTTTAAGAAAGAGGAAGCATTTTTTTAAAGAATTTATTTATTTATTTGACAGACAGATCACAAGTAGGCAAAGAGGCAGGCAGAGAGAGAGAGAGGAGGAAGCAGGCTCCCCGCTGGGCAGAGAGCCCGATGCGGGGCTCGATCCCCGGACCCTGAGATCATGACCTGCGCTGAAGGCAGAGGCCTTAACACACTGAGCCACCCAGGTGCCCCGTGACATCTCTGTATTTTATTGTATGCCAGTTATAACTTAGTTTAAAAAAATTCTAGGGAGGAGTGCCTGGGTAGCTCAGTGGGTTAAGCCTCTGCCTTCGGCTCAGGTCATGATCTCAGGGTCCTGGGATCGAGTCCCGCATCAGGCTCTCTGCTCAGCAGGGAGCCTGCTTCCTCCTCTCTCTGCCTGCCACTCTGCCTACTTGTGATCTCTCTCCCTGTCAAATAAATACATTTTTAAAAAAGAAAAAAAAATTCTAGGGAACTGAAGAGGTAGCATTCATGCAAACTTCCTGGAAAAAAAACAAACTAACAAATCACAGCATTCCCGTACATTACCTGAGAAATCAATCAAAATAAAATGGTGGAAATAATGGTTGAAAAGGACATAAGGGTGAGCACAATAAAACCAATAAATCCTACAGTAAAGATAAAATAATAAGCTTAGATTTTAAAAATTAATGACTTTTGTAAGAGATAAGGAATGCTATAAAATTAATACATTAATAATAGCTGGTATCTCAAAGGCTAAATTATGGCCAAAAATTCTGAAAAGTCAGTGGAAAAAGATACCGCAGTGGTGTGTTTAAAGAAATCTGTAATTTAGAAAAGCTAAAGGTCTGATACAGAAAAAGCTAGTTTTATGCTCAAATGACATTATTTATACATTTAAAAGAATGTATTGTAGAACTTTTAAAGGATATTTTTTCAATTAAGTTCATGGTTCATAAAATTTGCTTTGGAAATAAAACCCATTTTGGTTGTATTTACTTCTCACTCTGAGAGGTAATACATAGTGCTTGCTGAAGCGTGTCCTCCTATCTGTCGGAGAGACAGAGTTCATGTTAAAAAGGCAGCATAAAACATTCTGTAATTAGCTTAGGAAACAAAATTAATTACTATTCATCATCTTTTACCCAGATAAGCTCTAAGAAATATATACTTAAGGTTACTTGTCTGGGGAGTCAGAAGTTATATTTCTTATTCAAAAGCAAGATAGAAATCTATAAAATTTGTCATTCTGGTGACTTGCTTAGGAAGCAAAAGTGAGTTAAGAGTAGTTGAAAGTCCGTTTGAGAAGGAAAATACAGCCTTGCACCGTGATAATTCATGTAACCTTCTCTAGAAGGAAAGATAAGCTGTTACCTGGAGATATATTTTTCAGTAATAAATAGGTGATAATTTTGTGTACAGATGCCAGAATTCTGTACAGATAGAGAGGGACACACACTTGGGGAAACACAGTGCAAACTCTTGAAATACACTATGATAATTTGGATTTCACCAAATTTCTCCACCCACTCTGAATACTTGTTAATTCTCTGGGTTTCCATCACTCAAAGACACTAACACATGGTTACTAGAAATAAGTGGAATAACTCTTAATGAGCAAGCAGTTGAATAAATTGTGGTTAATGTCTACAAGGAAATATTAGATCTGTATTGACATTATTATATGTTAAATGAGAAAAGCTAAGTTTCAGAATCACATGTTTTGTAAATATTCATTTTCAGTAAAACTAATGACAAAGGATTTGGGGTAAAACAAGTCCCAATATAAGATATGAAAACAGACCAGCAAATGCCATACTAGAATATGGAATAATACTGTTCATATTTTTAAAAAATCACTGATCTGTTTAAAATGTACATGACAATTACTATAAGGAAATTGCTTTGGAAATATAGGTACTAAAAGAAAATTCAGGAAAAATGAGTGAACATGGGTTGATGGACAGATAGATGGATGAGTGGATAGACTGATGGATGGAGAAATTTGGAGGCGTTTTACCATTGTTTTTCTAGTATATGATGTTTCCAGTGATAATTCTCTTGCCAAAATTCCTTTTGTTTTCCTTATCTTTAGCATTCTGACATTGCTGGCAGTCAGAATATGAATGGAAAGCTTTTCTATTTGAAGAATTCTATTCCCCTTCAGCTCTGAAAAATACACTCATTGCTTCTCAAGTCATTGAGACCTTTTATTTCCTCTGTTTTATCTTTGGGACACTACTACTTGTGGGCTGTTAGATTTCCTGGGTAGATCTCTGTCTTGATTTCTTTAAAACATTCCATATCCTCTTCACGTTGCTCCACATTTTGAGAATTTTTCATCCCCCACCTTTTTATTTTACTTAGGTCTTTTTTTTTTAAATGTTATGCTTCTTGCCATATAGTACACCATTAGTTTTTGATGTACTGTTCCAAAATTCATTGTTTGCATATAACAGCCAATGCTCCATGTATTATGTGCCCTCCTTAAAACCCATCACCAGGCTCACCCATCCCCCCACCTCTCTCCCCTCTAAAACTCTGTTTGTTTCCCAAAGTCCATGGTCTCTCATGGTTCGTCTCCCCCTCTGATTTACCCCCTTCATTTTTTCCCTTCCTTCTCTTAATGTCCTCCATGCTATTCCTTATGTTCCAAAATAAGTGAAACCATATGATAATTGACTTTCTATGCTTGACTTATTTCACTTGGCATAATCTCCTCCAGTTCCAACCATTTTGATGTAAAAGTTGGGTATTCATCCTTTCTAATGGCTGAGTAATATTCCATTGTGTATATGGACCACGTCTTCTTTATTCATTCCTCTGTTGAAGAGCATCTTGGCTCTTTCCACAGTTTGGTTATTGTGGACATTGCTGCTATGAACATTGGGGTCTATGTGGCCCTTCTTTTCACTACATCTATGTCTTTGGGGTAAATACCCACTAGTGTAATTGCAGGGTCACAGGGTAGTTCTAATTTTAACTTTTTGAGGAAACTCCATACTATTTTCCAAAGTGGCTGTACCAGTTTGCATTCCCACCAACAGTGTAGGAGGGTTTCCCTTTCTCCACAACTTCCCCAACATTTGTTGTTTCTTGCCTTATCAATTTTTGTCATTCTAACTGGTGTAAGGTGGTAAGGTATTTTGATTTGAATCTCCCTGATGGCTAATGATGATGAACATTTTTTCATGTCTCTTAGCCATTTGTATGTCTTCTTTGGAAAAGTGTCTGTTCATGTCTTCTGCCCATTTATTTGTTTTTTGGGTGTTGAGCTTGAGAATTTCTTTTTTTTTTTTTTTAAAGATTTTATTTATTTATTTGTCAGAGAGAGAGAGAGAGCGAGCGAGCACTGGCAGACGGAGGCAGAGGGAGAAGCAGGCTCCCTGCTGAGCAAGGAGCCCGATGTGGGACTCAATCCCAGGACTCCGAGGATTATAACCTGAGCCAAAAGCAGCTGCTTAACCAACTGAGCCACCCAGGCATCCCAAGCTTGAGAATTTCTTAATAGATCTTGGATACCAGCCCTCTGCCTGTAGTGTCATTTACGAATATCTTCTCCCATTCCGTGGGTTGCCTCTTGGTTTTGTTAACTGTTTCCTTTGCTGTGCAGAAGCTTTTGATCTTGATGAAGTCCCAAAAGTTCACTTTCAGTTTTGTTTCCCTTGCCTTTGGAGACATGTCTTGAAAGATGTTGTTGTGGCTGATGTCAAACAGGTTACTGCCTATGTTCTACTCTAGGATTTTGATGATTTCCTGCCTCACATTGAGGTCTTTCATCCATTTAGAGTTTGTCTTTGTGCATGGTGTAAGCAAATGGTCAAGTTTCATTCTTCTGTATATAGCTGTCCAATTTTCCCAGCACCATTTATTGAAAAGACTTTCTTTTTTCCATTGGATATTTTTTCCTGCTTTGTCAAAGATTAGTTCCATGAACATTCTTATATACATATTCTTTTACTGGAGTGCACAATTGTCTCTTGGTATAGATTATTACATTACAATACCATAGTTGATACTAAACTGGTTTCTAAAGTTGTACCATTATACCAAAATGAATAGTGGATGAAAGTCCTGGTTTTTCTACATCTTAGTAGTCATCATTTAGTATCACTGAATATTTTAAATCTTATTGAGTTGGTAGTGTGCAACTGTGTCTCACTCAGGTGTTAATTTGTATTTCTATTATTGCACATGAATGTGAGTTTCACTTTTTTGTGTATTGTGATTTTTCTGTGTATTGTGATTTTTTTGTGTATTGTGATTTGTGTATTTGTGTATTGTGATTTTTTAACTGTGAGCTACTCATTTTTTATCTATTTTCTATTATTTTCTCTTTTACCTATTTTTTAACTTGAGTTTGAATTTGAGGTTTTACAGAAAGAATATGCATTTTCATCACCAGATGCCTAAGCGTATTATTAGAATGAGGTCACTTCAATTACATGATCTGGTTGAAATTTTCCAGACCACAAAGACAGTGTGAATATGGACCAAAACCCATGTGAGACCTTGCTTGCATATTTTTAGAGGAGATTTAGAGGAGATTTCTAGATTTTCTGTCTAATACCAAGTTAAAAAAATACAAGTTTTATCTATGCCCCCTTCTTCAGGGTGAGATTTCTTTTTAGTTCACCTTGACTCCAAGGGCATAGCCCTTAAGAATCCCAGCCTTATGAGGAGATGTCCTAAAAAACCTCTTTGGGTATGCCTTAAGATTTGCTTCTGTGCCCTCTATTCCATAAAGCCAAGTCAGAAACTCAATTGCCCATGTTTCTTAGAAACAGAGACGTTCCAGCTTCAGCCTTTAATCTAACTTACAGGGTTCCTTCTTTCACTGCAGTCTGAAAATTGGAGATGTGTTTTTCTAACATACCAGCTCAATAAGGCCTATTTTAAATTAGAAAAAAATCAATCCAACATTTTCATTATTTCAAACAGGAGTGTCAATCAGCATATAATCTGGCAAATTACATAACCCTGCTTCTTTAATCTTTACCAAATAGACTAGTGTTGCCCAACAGAACATTCTGTGATAATGGAAATGTTCCATGTCTTCATTGGCCATTGTGGAAGCCACTAGCCACATGTGGCTATTGAGCATGTGAAATGTAATTCTGGTGATTAAGGAAGTGAATTTTAATTTTCACTTAATTTTAATTGTTGTAAATTTAAATTTAAATAGCCATCTGTGCCTAGTGGCTACCATCAAACAGCAGAGGAACTGAGCTTTATTCACCCATACATAACTGCTCTTATAAGGTGTAACTATTAGAATTATACATAAACCAGGAGGTGGGATTATTGGCTACATGACTAAGAATGCATAGTCAAAAGAAAAAAACAGTATAAAATGAAGTTTAAGAGAGCCAGTCTTCAAACTATGAAGTTCTATAAGAACTAAGGACATAGAGTTGTAGGGTTACTCCTCCATTATCTGCAAACTAGTCATCCAACACTATTACACATAACTCAGCAATGAAAGCATTGGATAGAAGTTATCTATATGCAGGAGCACCAGCCAATTAAACAAACAAACAAAAAACCCATAGTTGTGGTAAAACCGCAGCTATTTCCCTACTAGAGGTAGGTTTAGAGACCTACTGATTTAACAAATATCATATCTATTGTTTCATCCAGACTTTCACCACAGTGTACTGGCAGCTAAAAATTTTGTTGCTGGGAACCCTGTGGCATTAACTGCACTGGAACTGGTACTAGCGTCAGGCACAGCAGTGTTAAACATGTTAATGCCCAAAGTGACCCTGGTGTGCTCCAAGGCCTTTTCTGGCACAGCAAATGCCTTCAGCTTTTCTCCCCTTTGGCCATAAGGGAATTTTGGCAGCACTGTGTACACAATCTAAGCAGGCTTTACAGTTTGAGTAGCAAGGGCAGAATTGGCCATGACATTGTTAAGAACACTTGGATTTTGAACAGCATGCCCACAATTACAGCCTTTCTTTCTTTTTTTTTTTTTTGAGGTTTTTTTTTTTAATACTGTTGGGAAATTTCCAATTTCTACTACATTTATGATCTTTCATGAGATCTGACATATCAGTTGAATAATGTTTTGTTTTGGCACACAGTTTGTTCAATGATGGTTACTCACCTGTTACAAGACACAGAGAAGAAACCTTTGGACACAGAATAGATGACACCATTTTCTGTTTTGTAGTGTGTCACGGTGTCCTTTTCTGTGAATGCGGTAAGGTAGAGTTTTTGTTTTTGTTGTCGTTGGGCTTTGGAGTTTTTGTTTGTTTGTTTTTTGTTTTTATCCTGTCCCTTTTCCTGGGGTGGGGTGAGCTAAAGTCTTGGGAAGAAAAATGTGGTGTATGTGTTCAATATGTACCATTTTGGTTTTGTTCTGCAAGAAGAATTGAACCATTTTTGATAAGCATAAATGGTAGGGAATTTTTTTTTTTAGGAAATGATTTTTTAAATTAAAAAAAAAAAAAAAAGTCAGTCTTCCTCCTGAAAGTACTAAGCTTCCAGCCTTTTTTTTTTCCCTGAGGGAATACTGGACATGTGACATCTACCTGGCTACATCACAAAAAGAGTATTTAACATAGTTTGTGGATTGCACAAGTCAAAAACATAAACAGCACAGGAAATGGCATGAGACACTCCCCACAAGTTTTCATTAAGCTAAAGCTTATCTCAGCTGCAATTGCTCTGACTCAGACGAGCTTCTTGAATTAATATCAAAGCCAGCACATACTCACAGCTGGTCTCCCACCACGCAGCCTCTTGTTTTTGTTATTTATGGCACTAGACCTCTCCTTGGAACTTCAGGGTATCAGCCCTTTGGCTCTAGACCCATTCATAGAGAGACTTCTCCCAATGTTATTGCTACCAGACACATGAAATTTATTTCCTTTTAAGAAATGGAGGAGTATTTAGATCATACCTCTTTATAGAGTTATATTCTGCACAGAAGAAGCACAGTCCTGTGAAAAGAGTACTGGACTCAGGGTCAGGAGAAATGGGTTCTTACCCTAGCTCTGCCATTAGCCACATATGCTCTTTCTGCCCAAGTCACGCAACTTTTCTGGGCCGTGGTTTCCTCAGCTGTAAAAGGTGAGGGTTCTACTACATCAACATTAAGATCCCATATGGCAGTCTAACTGGGAAGGCTGAGCTACCCTGAATTGACCCATGTAAACAAGTAGAAGATGGACAGATTGGGGTTCTGTTTCCATGCGGCTGAATCCTCACAAGAGGTCAACCCCAATGGAAAGAAAACCAACCAACCTTTTCTGCACTTTTTCCTCAATGACCTGTTTTCTGATTTAGGAAAGATTAAACACTTGTAGTTCATGAGAGTGTTTGTGGGTCAGTCTGTAGGGTCTGGGTCCTCTCTCTGAGGACACTATTTTATATCTCATTATCACGCATTTCACATCATAAATGGAAACCTCATGCATTTATAGGGTATCTGAGAAAGTGGAAATCATATGACAACCTTATTTTAAAAGAGTATGTCAGCTTTATTATCAAATAATGGGCGTTAAATGTAAAACAATGGGTTTGTTAGTTTGCAAAAAGTACAGCAAATATGCCAGAGAGCCTGGAAACATAAGAGAAATTGTATATTTGTTGTACATTCTACAGGTAGGAAAATTAAGTCTCAGAATTGCTAAAAGCTTGGAGTTTGTAATGAGCAGATCAGACCCAAAATTCAGGCCCATATTGGTCTGCCTCCAAAGGTATGCAGCTTGTTCTCCATTAGGTATACGCATCTCAAATCAGAACCAGCTCCCAAACATATTTATATAATGTTTCTCATTGAAAGCTTACAAATAACAATCCAAGATTCCAAACAGCCCACCCTGAAGGAGACTGGATAAAGTGGTCTGGACACTTTTGATGTACGATGGAAGAGTCTAACTGAGCCTTGATCACTTTAAGATGAAAAGTTTTCATTATCTTTTCAGAATTTTTCTTTTCTTTTTTTTATTATGATCAGTTAGCCAACATTACTTGTTGAGAGAATTTTCTGAAAATACCTGTATACTTTTCAAACAAAAACTTTTTACCCTGAAGCCCATTCTGTGTATAAGGAACATGTCTTCATTCCAGGACATTAAGTAAATGTGCATATCAATGTCCTCTGCTTAAAGTAGAAAGCTAACTGTAGGGTGCTGTCACTTCTACCTTGTTGATACAACATATGGCACAGTACTCTGAACAGTTACACTGAGCTACACCTACAGAGTCTTCAAATGTTTGAACTGGATGAGAGCTTATAATAGGTTATTCTAACCTTGCTTCACAGTTGAATAGACTGAGGCTCATTTATTCAGTACACCTTTGTCCAACACTTATTGTATGCCTTTCACAGGATTCAGAATAATGGGTGAGAAAATGATGAATCAGCTCGGACAAGTCCAACTATTGCCCAAGGACACTCACAGCTCCATGCCACGTCTAGGACAACTGGAGCAATGGTGATCAGAACAGTTAAGATTTAAATGAGGCAGCACACATCTGGCATTATTTATAAAGGTGCTAAAGGTAGGAGGCAGGATGAATGCAAACTCAGTGAGCATCAAGGGAAGGAAACCTGGGGAAAGGTTTTAAATATTTATATCTGAGGACTTCAAGGAAATACTTTAAAGCAATGTTACTTAAGTTGAGGGATATGACCCCAAGGAACAATTCAGCATTTGAGAAAGTATTTTTCAGGAAAAGACAGGCTTTGGGGTGTATGGTGTCCAAAGGGTGGGGGCACAGTAAGCTCTCTAGCCTTCAGACAACAAATAGTAACTTCCAGGTGGAAACAGTTGCTATGCAGACTCACATCTTTCTCTCTCCAAGTCAGCAAGTGAAATCTAACAGATAGGGAATTACAAATGAAATCTGACCTCCTTGGGAAAACTGAGAGGTCAAATGGAAAAAAAAAAAAAAAAAAAAAAGCAAACCCTCTCCGTTATCACCTTCTCACAAGGCAGCAAACCCACAATAAGAACAGAGAGTACTAATGGTTATAATGAAAACCTCCCATGCTTGTTCTAGGAATGACTTGAAGAGGGATTCCTAAGATCACTGATTCTTCTAGGGGACCCTTGGCCTCTAGGAAGATCCAATTTACTCCTCAGGAAGAAAAAGATCCTAAGGAGATTAAATTGCCATTGTTTATCCCTCCAAAGCCTGCTCACTATTAACACTAGGGGAACAGAGGTTTTTAACCTGGGCAAGTTCTCCTCTGGATTATTTAGGGCTTCAAGAAGGTTGCCTTTGGAACTGGGATGCTTTTAGTGACTAAAAAGCCGGTCTGTGTAGATGGGGTCCCGTCTGAGTCCAAACTGTATATGTTCTAAGGACTCCAGTATATCTAGACATATTCGACGTGCTTTTAAGATCAGACCACCAAGGGGCACCTAGGTGGCTCAGTCATTAAGCGTCTGCCTTCTGCTCGGGTCATGATCCCAGGATCCTGGGTTCGAGCCCCTCATTGGACTCCTGCTTGGTGGGAAACCTATTTCTCCCTCTGTCTCTCTCCGTCAAATAAATAAAATCTTAAAAAAAAAAAAAAAAAAAGTTGGGACTACCAAGACAGATTGGAATGGACATCTCCCAAGGTCCAAACCACAGCTTTGGTTTGAAAATAATGGAACAGGGTTATAGAACAGTGCTGGTGTGGTAGAGGCACTTGAGCATAGCCCCAGAGTATACTGGAGGCTCAAGGGTAAAAACTCTGGTAAAAGAGGAAGTGGAAACGTAAAGTCACTTCAAGCATATTCTCCACAAGACTAAGAGAACAATTAGCCAACAGCACCAGGTCCAGCAAGACCAGGAATTGGCACCTTCAGTGTAAATGTTGGCGCCCTTTTATCATGGATCTCCTGCCTTTGTGAGACCATCCGCACCAGCCCTGGAGCAGTAGCAATGCCCCAGGTCAGAATGGGGAGTGATTAGCACAAAGAATCAAAGCACTGAGAGGAGATGGGGAATCTGGGTCCTCACACATCTCCTTCCTCAAGACAAGAGGATTTATCTGCAGAATGCACTTGAGAAAGACTCAGGAGGAATTTGAAAGAAGTTGTCATTCTTGCAGAGACAAGGGAAATGGAGCTAGAAAAGCACTGTTTAGTGACTACTGCCATGAACATTATTTATCCCTACGTTGCTGTAGCATCGAAATACAAGTCAAGAAAGAAAAAAAAATTCTCTTAAAAAAAAAAGAAAAAAGAAAAAAAATTGGTGCTTTTTTTCTTTAGTGAAATGTGTAACTGGGAATTCTCAAGTTTGATAAATTATGGAATGTTTTTCTAGCCTCTTCTTCTTCTTGGTTTCCTCCTGCATCTCCTCCAAGTATTGTCACATGAACTTTCTCACAAAAAAGCAGCAGTCCGAATGAGAACAATAATTTCTTTGAGTAGTGCAATGTCATGGATTCTGTAAAGAGGGTACCACATTTCTGCTGCTTTGATGCATCATTAAAGAAGCCGCATAATTTATTCTGTTAAGGTCAAAACCTATCAGCTGTCCTTAAGCATTCTACTTAAAAATTATCTTTATGATTATTGCCTTTACTACAACCCTGATTAGCTTTTACATGACGATAAATGTATATATGTTTGGGTTAGTGTATGCCACATAATGTATTTCCATTTGTTTTCTTTCCCTGGTGAGTGTGTTTATTTATGCACTCAGTTTCCAACACAAACTACTCCACTAGCACCCATACATCTGAATAAGAAACAGAGAGTTTGGGTGTGGAATGCCACACCTTCTTGCTCTTATTCAGGACAGCAATGGAGTTACCAAACTAGGGAGGTTCTAGGCTTTAGGAAGATAAAATTCACAATTGATTAGTGTTCAGAACTATCATCCCTTTCCCCATATACTTACTGAATAGGGGAGATTGCTTCTCATACTCCCAGATAAACCTGTAAACCTGTCCATATACCTTCATTCACAAAGTAAGACCTTGGGTAACCTCTTTGGATGCAATTTTCCGATTCATAAAATAAAAAATAAAATATCTGCCTGTCTGTCCCTCATAAGACTGTTCTATCATGTAAAATAGAAAATTACAATATAGATTTTTTTTTTGTTTTATTTCAATTACCTTCACTTTTTTTTTTCTTTTTCTTTCTTTCTTTTTTTTCTTTTTTAGAAGGAGAGAGAGGGCGTGAGGTGGCGGGGCAGGACAGGGTTGGTAGGACGGGGACAGAGAAAGAATCTCAATCAGGTTCCAAGGAGCCTGACCCAGGGCTTGATCTCACAACCTTGAGATCATGACTTGAGCCGAAATCAAGAGTGGGTGCTTAACTGACTGAGCCACCCAAGCGCCCGACAATTAGCTTATTATTTTTTAAAAACATAAATATTTTTATTTCTTAAAAAAAGAAATTATCACTTCAAGTAAAGTGGTCCCTATAAACACCTTGGTGAGTAAGATGGCGGAATAAGAAGTCCCAGTTTTTGATCCCCTACAGAAACAGACATAACAATGATATATGAACCCAAGTACTTTTCTGAGAGGTCTAGAGTATATTAAGATGTTACAGTACTCAAGATGAGCACACCTTGTATAATGGCTATTTAAAAAAAAAAAAAAAAGATAACCAGTGTTGACAAGAATATGAAGAAATTGGAATCCTTGTACAATGTTGGCAGGACTATAAAGTGATGAAACTGTGATGAAACAGTATGTGACTTCCTCAGAAATTAAAAATAGAATTACTGTATAATCTAATAATCTCCCTTCGGGGTATTTATCCAAAAGGGTATCCAAATCTCAAAGAAGTTTATGCATCCTTATGTTCACTGTGGCATGATTCACAATAGCCAAGTGTGGAAACAACTACATATCCATGGATGAAGGGATATTATTCAGCCATAAAAAAGAAGGAAATCTTGCCATAGGCAACAATATGAATAAACCTCAAGAACACTACGCTAAGGAAAATAAACCAATCACAGAAGAACAGATACTGTGTGATTCCACTTAGATGGGAAATCTAGGAGAGTCAAACTCGAAGAAAGTATAATGGTGGTTTCCAGGGGCTGGGAGGGGAGGTAGAAAGTGGGGAGTTACTATTCAATGGGTGTATAGTTTCAGTGAAGCAAGATGAGTAAGTTCTAGATATCTGCAGTATAATGTTGTGCTTAAAATTAACAATAATATAGTGTACACTTAAAAATTTATTAAGAGAGTAGATCTCATCCTATCTGTTCTTACCACAATAAAAAATGTATTAAGCATGAGTCCTTTTAGAACAACTCCCTCTTACAACCTAAAATATTGGAATGCCAAATTCCAAAGTGATTTGTAAATAAACTTTGAGAGCTAAGCTTTATCATGAGTTAAAGACAACCTGTGTGGGATATTTGGGAGAACCGGAGGAGGAAGTTTAGGTCAGATGTTCCCTGAGACCCAAGGCAGTAACTCTTCTTTTTTCTGTAATTTGGGCACTTCATAACTCAGTGTTATGTACAACCTAAGTCCATGTCCTGTGGTTTGGAGGATGAAGAGGCAGAGATCATGTCAGAATTTTCTCACCTGAATAATAAATACTGAAAATGAATTGCAGGTTAAGAAAAAAATCAGCCAAGTTTGGGTCCATAGGTAACAATATGTCTGGTGCATCAAAAATGCTCCCCCAGCCCTCTTGGCTGACTATATGTGATCCTTGGTCAGACAATCTTCTGGCAAGGGGAACAAGTGAATCTTAGGACCATTGCCGGCAATAGACCCTGGGGGCCAAAGTGCTATCTCTGTTCTCTTAATGGTTCCTATACTGTACTTGCTAGAGGACTGAGAGCTCTTATAGCATCTTTCACCACTAAGCAGATGGTTTCTGGGGACAAGGCTGATGGGAGCCCAGCCTCTTCAAAAAAAACAAGTTTGGACAATGTGAACAGGGTTGAGAATTGGGGAATGCCAGAGGTCACATCTGGATACTGGTCCAAGTTTCTGCTCCACCCCATTCTAAGTAAACAAAGGAAGGAGTGCCAGCATTTTACCAACTGAAGGCGAGGATCAGATATTTGTGGATGTCAGAAGTCAAGAGATGCTTCTCACTCTCACTTTACCCCATAATGTTGTTCTTGGATAGCATTTCGGAAAATGTCATATTTAGTGAAAAAATTAAGGATGCTATAAATTCTAGTTTTTAAAAAAATGAAACATTAAAAATAGTTCTCATAAGCACATAAATGAGCATTCTATAAAATGAATATTCATAATTGGTTTTCCCCTTATTTTTTAGAAGTGTTTGTATTCATGGAATTGAACAACGGGAATCATACGTAGACTTTAAATGCCATTTGGTATTAGATGAAACAGCCTCATTAGTAGTAATTCTATACCTAACAGTTTGTTATGTCAGAAAACTTACTGATCAGTATTCAAATTTAAGTGCTTTGGGAAAATCATTGACTTAAAAAATATTTTTTTATTAAGTTCCTTTTCAGAACTTATGCAATCACATCTCAAATTCACAGATGTAAAGATACTTTGTGAAAAAGCTAGTATTTGCCCGGGTAACCAGAATAATTTCACATAATTCTGAATGCCCCACAAGTGTATATCATGTTTTATAATACTTTACAGGATAAATTTGTATTATTCACATTAGTTTTCAATCTTTTCTTCTCACTTAGCAACCATTCATAAGTGTGCCTCTAAGTCAATCTTAGAAATCCTAATCATTCCTTATTATATAGCTGCAAACTTTTCATTTATGGATGTACCACAATATGTCCAATCATTGCATAGTTAATTAGCATTCAGGTTGTTCTCAGGTTAGTTTGCTTTGCTTGCCTGCTTGCTTGCTTGTTTTTCTACTACAAACAATGCTGTGACAAATTGATACATTTGATACACATATCTCTGAGTCCTGGTACGTTTATTTACATGGGGTAGATTTCTACAAGCAAGATGTTGGTCAAGGGCACATGTATTTTTATTTTACTGGTTAATGTTTGCTTTGCTTGTTTCCAGAGGTTGTAGCAGTTTTATACCTACCATCAATGTATGAAAGTACTCATTTACTTGAAGCATTGCCAACTTTGGAGGTTGCTATACTTTCACATTGTCATTCTCATAGCTGTTGGGTGACTTTTTGATTAAAAAAAAAAAAAGTTTGTGATTTCTTTTTGTACTCCAAAAGTCCTGACTGTACTGTTATAAAATGTTCATTTTAAATAGAAAAGGCTCACACATTCTTATTTTGCCGCTGGATTTTTATTACAGTAACAATTTTACAACATAACAGATATAGAAAGCAACCAACATCACTTCATAACTATTTTTCCATTTTAGTCCATGTGCATTTGAGTCTTATGAAGACAAGATTCTGTATACCGCAGTTTTACTCCTTCAATTTTTACTATACATTATAAGATAAATACCTTCCCTGTTCATATAAAATCTTCCCTTTTAACAGCTGCTTGCTGTTCTACAATTTGTATCTATATGCATCAATTAATGTTCATCTGTAATTGAGGGTCTGGCATCCACAAAGCTATTTCTAGTCCAATAATTTACAGACAACTGAAGAGAAAAACATTCAGGAATATAAAATAATACCTTATAAGCATATTTTCCTTGGGTAAAATTCCAAGAACAGAATAGAACAAACATGTTAACAGTTCTTGAGATATAGAACCAAATTATTTTCCAAAAGTATGGTATCTATTTATCCAGGCACATTACCCTTATGAATGACATTTAAAGATTTCTAAATAAAGAGCCTGCAATCCTCATTTTTAATGAGCTTTTTGATGTTTTTAAAGCACTCTATGCTTTTAAGATATAATGGCTATCTTATCCTTGGGGAGCGTAATGATTGGAAGAGGGAACAAGTGAGATTCTGGGACCTGGTTATGTTGTTTCTGATTGTGAGAACTAATGAGTCAGACATGTTTAGTTTGTGAAAACCAGAAGTGCAGTACACGTTAGATTTGAGCACTTTCTCTATGTATGTTATAGTAAATATTCAAGAAGCTTGTTGCAGCAAATTTTTTTCTTTCTTTCTTTTTAAAGATATTATTTGTTTATTTGACAGAGAGAGATACAGGGAGAGAGGGAATACAAGCAGAGAGAGTGAGAGAGGGAGAAGCAGGCTTCCCGCTGAGCAAGGAGCCCAACGCGGGGCTCTCAATCCCAGAATGTTGGGATCGTGAGCTGAGCTGAAGGCAGATGCCCAACTGACTGAGCTACCCAGGTGCCCCTGTTGTGCAATTTCATGGGACTATCTGTTGTGCTGCAGAAAGACACATGAACAATCTGGAACATTTTACCACCCACCAGTTTGGACTGAAATTGGGTATCTAAATATGCTCACATATTTTGCTATAAACCATCAATGATTTTCCAAAGCCCCAAGTCTATGGGTGTCATAAAATTGCTCCAAGTCCCAGATGATCAAACATTCTTTCTTTTCTAAATTTCGGCAGCAGTCTGACAGTGGCACTGTTGGGAAAACTAGGTCAACCTGGAGCTTACTGTTGCTCAAAATAAACTTTGAGGAAGCCAGCTGGTGACAGGCCCAGGGAAGTTGTGATTGATTTGAGAGCCACAGTTAACTAGTGGCAGAGATAGAACTGAACCCAGGCCTCTAATTTACCCATAGTAGGGCTTTTCCCAATGCAGCAGGTTGCCTTCTCTCCAGCCTCAGACAAGTATCAGACAAAACAGTTGTTGATTAAAATCTTTCTCTGGTTTTCCATGGGACCTGCTATAAGTCCTCTGATTCTGTATTTCATCCTTCCCCCAGACATTCTCAACTCTGCTTTTCTAGATTTTTTTTTTTTTAACATATTCTTATCCTGGGAAAACTATGTCTTTTTGTGCTTTGTACCTGTTGCTTTCTTCACCTTAAAGATCCTCCTTTGTTCAGTTCTTTGTATATATGACCTCATTTAAAATATTCCACACAACAATCACATAAAGTAGGTCTTACAAACAAAGGCTTATCCAAAGGCACACAGATCCAAACTTTTCACCTAGTTCTGTTTAATTCCAAACCCTTTATCTAAACCAGTCTCTTTGCTGCCTCTGTTCTTGCATTCATAGCATTTTTGAGTCTTGATAGTTATGTGCATGTTTGCCTAGGCGTGTCTCGTTTGCACTTCCTTACAACCTCTTGAACTAAGTATTATTTTTGTGCCCCTTTACAGATGATAAATGAAAGCTTAAAAAGGTGAAGTGACTCGCCCAAAGTCACACCATAATTATAATCCATACCACATAATTTAATCCCTGATTCAACATTAGCTTTTAAGTAATTACATAAATATTTATTGAAGACTTACTTGTGGAGCATTAAATTGGATACTCTGGGAATTAGAGAGATTGTTCATAATTGCTTCCTGTGTTAGATCTATCTGTTCTATCTAGTTTATAAGATCTTACCCAGAATAGAGCTCAGCCTGCTTCTAACAGACTCGCATAATGCTTAGCCCAGCCTGGGGCCCAGAATCACTAAGTACATATTATTAGACTGATTACCTTAGGATCTTCTCATCTTGGCTCTCAGGATAACCAGATGCCAACTAGTCACCAAACATTCTTATCCTGTGGCTGATTCCAAGGTCATTCATCTTCTGGTCACCCTCATTTCCTCTGTTAGGAAAAAAATTCCATTTTATTTTAAGAAAAGATTTTTTTTTCCCCTCCCTCTAGCCTAGGCAAAAAAAGGGAATCCCAACCTCCCCAAAACATATAGAAAAACACTGAGTTGTTTGACATTAGAAATTCTTCCTTGGGGTGCCCGGGTGGCTCAGTGGGTTAAAGCCTCTGCCTTTGGCTCAGGTCATGATCCCAGGGTCCTGGGATCCAGCCCTGCATCGGGATCTCTACTCAGCTGGGAGCCTGCTTCCCTCTCTCTCTGCCTGCCTCTCTGCCTACTTGTGATCTTTGTCTGTCAAATAAATAAATAAAATCTTTAAAAAAAAGAAAGAAATTCTTCCTTAAAATTATGGTAAACATATCAAGTTCCAGGAAAAAAAAATAAAATGAATTTTTAAGCATTAACAATTCAAAAGTGCTTCAAAATCTTATTGAAGAATGAATTTCAATGGCACAAAAGCACAAATGAAAAAGAAAAGAAAAACAGATAAATTAGACTAAATCAAAGTTAATAACTTTTGGTGATACATGATGACTATACTTACTGTGGTGAGCACTGACTATATAGAATATATAGTATATAGTATATAGAAGTATATAGTATATAGGATTGTCCAATCCCTATGTTGTACACCTGAAATAATATAACATCGTGTGTCAGCTATACTTCAATCAAAAGAGAAACTTTTGTGCTTCAAAGGATACCATAACAAAAGTAAAAGGGCACCTGGGTGGCTCAGTGGGTTAAAGCCACTGCCTTCGGCTCAGGTCATGATCCCAGCATCCTGGGATCGAGCCTGGCATCAGGCTCTCTGCTCAGCAGGGAGCCTGCTTCCTCCCTTCTCTCTCTGCCTGCCTCTCTGCCTACTTGTGATCTGTCTGTCAGATAAATAAATAAAATCTTTTAAAAAAAAGTAATGAGACAATCTGCAAAATGGGAGAAAATATTTGCAAATCATACTTATGAGAAGGGACTTATATCTAGAATATATAAAGAACTCCTACGACTTAACAATAAAAAGACAAATAACCCAATTAAAAAATGGGCAAATGATCTGAAAAGATATTTCTCCAAAGAAAACATACACATGGTCAATAAACACATGGAAAGATGTTTGCTATCAGCCATCATGGAAATGCAAATTGAAATTTAGAATAACTAGAATAACTGTAACCAAAAAGACAGATAATAACAAGTGATGGTGAAGATGTGCAGAAATTGAAATCTTCTTATATTGCTGGTTATAAGGTAAGAGGGTTTTTGGGAAATAGTCTGGTAGTTGTGAAAAATGATTAAACAGAGTTAACATATGGGCCAGCAATTCCACAACTGCATATACACCTAAGGGAAAAGAAAACATATTTTTATATGAAAACTTGTACACAAATGATTACAGCAACATTACTCATAATAATTAAAAAACAGAAATAATCAAAATATCCACTAACTGATGAATGGATAAGCAAAATGTAGTGTGTGTATATATATACACATATATGTAATATAATGGAATATTACTCAGCTATAAAAAAGAATGAAATAGTGAAAGAACCCAGTGACAAAAGGACATATAGTATGTGATTCTATTTATATGAAATGTCCATAAAAGGTAAAACAATAGGGACAAAGAGTAGATTAGTGCTTTAGTGCTTGTCTACCTGAGGACAAACAGAGGGAAGAAGGAGATAGGGGACCATGAAGAGTGACTGCTAATGGTATAGGGTTTCCTTTTAAGGTAATGAAAATGTTCTGAAGTTGTGGTGGTGATAACACAACTCTAAGTATAGCAAAAATTATTGGATTCTATCCTTTAAATGAATGAATTATATGGTATGTGTATTATCTATCAATAACACTGCTCAATAAAGAAATAAAAAAAAGTTCAGTCTTGGAAACTTCAAAAACATTGGAAGACAATATATGATGACATATCACTGCATTCAAAACAAGTTAAGATGCAATTGACACACATCTCATTTGTGATCCGTTTCTGTGAATTTTTCCACCTGTCATTATGTATGCGTGATCTCTTCATATAATCACACCAATATGGCAAGAACTAGAAACCAACTATTTGGAAATGGAAAGAGGGAAAGTTGTCAGGTTCCCAGAACTGGAAAAACAGGTTGAATATAGATTTGGTATGTCACCAGCTGAAGTTTCGTGCACTAGCTCACTCACAGGAAGAAAAACATTAGCCATTTAGAAAAGAAGATGGTGTGATTAAATGCGTCAGCCAATATCTTCTGGAGATTTAACACGTGGTTACTGGGCAAGCAACACTCTATGCAGAGGTCAAAACCTCCACATTTCCCACCTCCATTTAGAGCAGAGTGAATTCATCACGATGTGTGTGTGCAGGTGTGTCCATGTCGGAGAAAAGATCTGGAGCAAAAGGAAACGTATTCTGATACTGGTGGTAACCATTTTAAGGTTCTATAAATGAATGCTGTCGAGAAATAAAAGCAAAGAAATTACAATTATATGGAATGAAATGGGAAAATCTCACAATCCCAATGTTGAGCAAAATAAGTCAGACACAAAGGAATACATTTCTCATGATTCCACTAATGCAAAGTCAGAAAGAGGCCAAACTAATCTGTGTTGTTGAAAGTAGGTGTAGTGGTTCCCCTTGGGAAACTCTTGGTTGGGGGAGCATGAGTAAGATTCTGGGGTGTTGGTAATGTTCTCTTTCTTGTTTGAACAAAGGGTCCACATTGCCATTTTGCATTGGGCCTGCAAAGTAGGTGGTTCATCTTGCTCTTAGTTGTACTCGTATTTACTCTGAATATTCAAGAAAAAATGTCGATGGCAGCTTTGCAAAGTATCATGAATCATGAGTTCAGGGCAGGGGAAAAAAAAAATCAAGAGAAGCCAGTCTGAAGAAAGCAAGAATTCTTATAAACGTTATAAAAGTATCCCACGCATGGTACCATTCAACTTTGAACCACACCTACTTTTTGGTTTGGAGAAGAGAGAAAAAGGAAAATAATAAAGATGAACTGATCAATTTTGAACCCAAATACCAAGACGATAGAAAACAATATACCCCCCTAGTTTTAGTAAGATATAATTGATATATATCCCCATATAATCTTATGGTATACAGCAAAAGGGTTTGAATTACATATATTGTGAAATGATGACTATAATAATTGTCATTAGCATCTATTGTCTCCTGGAGAGACAATAAAAAGAAAAAGGAGAAAAAAAATTTTTTTCCTTTGGTAAGAAGTCATAGGATCTATTCTATTAACAACTTTCCTGTATATCATACAACAGTGAAACTCTAATCATCATGTTGTACATTACATTCTTACTGTTTATTTATCCTATAACTGGAAGTTTGAACGTTTTAATCACCTTTCTGTAATTCCCCATCCCACCACCATTTCTGATAACCACAAATGTGATCTCTTTTTCGATAAGCTTGGGATTTTGTTTGTTTAGACTAGATTCCATATTTAAGTAAAATTACACAGTATTTGTCTTTCTCTGTCTGATTTCACTTCGCATAGTACCCTCCAGGTTCATCTGGGTTGTTGCAAATGATGTTTCCTTGTAAAACATTATTTCCTATGCTCTTCTCTTCCCTTCAAGGGAAAGAATGATTGATTTGGTCTCAAATTACTTATTAATCATGATGCCTCATTTATTACTTTTCTGAAAACTGTTGCTTAGACCTTTTAATCTTATGCATATTTTTGACTTTTCACTTTATACATCTACGGTGGATTGGTGATTGTTAGCCACTGTTAGCCATATGATACTCGAATCATGATGCAGCTGATGTCTGTTATCTGATGTCCTACAAGCCACCACCCTCTGTAAATCAAGGATGCAAAAGTTATTGGCTGATCAATTTTTGTATCTCACCAAGTGTTGCTTTGAATTTAAACCTCCAAAGCTAACATTTTGGTTTTTTGTTTTTGGTTTGTTTTTTTTTTTTAAAGCTTAAAATGAGGACTATAATGTCTTCCAATACTTTTAATTTTATGGGGGGGACTGTATAGTCCTGACCTATTTTGACTTTAAAATGGATCAAAATAATGTATGATAAAAGGGTTTAAAGCAACTCGATATTTATTAAAAACACACAGCTCTATTATATAGTACTTTTTAACAATCTGAGACCTAAAATGAAATAAGTTATTCTCTGAGCCTCAGTTTTTAACGTGTAAAATAGAAATTTGGTGGCCTATCATTGCGAAGATTATTTTGAAGACCACATGAAATGTGGACAAATCCTGAGAAACTATTTGGAACACTGCTGATAGATCTAACACTACAGTGGCAAATTTAGATGCCAAAGAAACAGCTTATACTGCAAATGACTGAAGTGTAATTTTCAAAATATAAAAAACCTGACTTTTAAATATAAAATAAACACATGAAAGGTTTTATGCACCCTTTTAGTTAATTCTTCAACAGTAACATGCTAAGACTGGGCCAAAGGAGAATTTGAAGAACAGACAGATATATTTAGATGTAGATAGATAGACAGAGAAAAACAAGAGTGCAGACATTAATATTCTAATAAATATAAAATGGATGGTGTCCTCTAAGGCAATGCAATTAATGTTTGGGGATATCTTTTCAGATTGGCAGAATCAATTGTATCTTTACCAGGGAAAATTCATTTGCATTGCTTTTCACAAGAATCATTAACATTTCTATCAGTTTTCTACACATTATCTTTAACCCCCCAGAACTGTAAAATAGTCAACAGAAAATCAATCAAAATGTGCATGTTCTTACAGAATCAGATAACCCCCCAGAGTTCACTAGACTATGTCCTACACTCCAACCTGAAAGAGCATTTTGTTATTTCTTTTGTCCATTTCCAAGTTGTACACGTATCTATAGTGCACGTGTAGAGTGTCTATAGTGTACATGTATATGTGTATGTCTCTGTATGTGCATACATGTCTGTATGTGTAAATATGTATATGTATATGGAGCCGGATGGAAACAATTTGAAATGTCTAAGCTCATGCACATTCGTTTCAAATGCTATCGTGGGACAAGTATGCTTTCTTTCTTTTTATGTATGTCTTCCAATACCATATGTCATAAGGAAGACAGGCAGGTAGGTGAATTATTGTTGTAGAATATGATTCTAATATGGTAACTGATGGGCACAGTCTCCTCCCCCCGTTCAGGTGCTCTATTCTCATTGAGCCTGGAGGAGGATGTTACAGAACAGTATAGAGAGGAATAAAAATAACTTGCTCTAGATTTCTGTGTTCCAAAAGGGAAGACCTAGGGAGCACAAAAGACTCAGATGTGTGATGGCAGCAGGTCTGAGAAGAGAGGGATGTCCTGAGGCACTAGAAAAGAGATGCTTCCAAGTCGGGAAAAGGGAAATCGGAAGGGAAGTAGTGAGAGTAGAGACACAAGTTGAAGGCAATGGGAGGATCTTGCCCTCCTCCCAAGGCAGTGCTCCATAGAAGAGGGAAGTTCCTGGAGAGAGAATAGCTACAGAGAGACTCTAGGTGGATAGGACCACAGGCAAACTTGTGGGGATCCCTGATTTCTAGCCAGGCAAGGAAAGAGGAGTTTGGCTCCTTTACCTTCCCATATGGCACAGAGAAAGCACAGAGAAATCCACTGGAACTGAAGGGGGCAGAACTGCAGAATGAGAAGATGCTCTGTGGCATATATCAATGATCAAGTTATTGTCATTCCTCACGCTTTCTGTTTCCAGAATAATCTGAGTTCATGAACACCTCCTGTAACTAGACTAATGGACTAATATTACTTCAACCACCTAATGGAATAGGATTCAGTCCTCAAGATTAGATTCTCAGAAGAATTACATATTATTTATTTATTTATTTATTATTTATTTTTGCACAGCTGAGTTGTGGGCTATGATTTATGTGTGATGTATTTAAGATGGTGTACTTAGAAAGATTCAGCCCTCCGGCAGCGCCAGTGCTCCTCATCAGCTAGGATCCATCATACTGAACCTCTTGTCAATATCAGAAAGGCTGAGCCATAAGCCCCTTGGACACTTAGAAAAATTTTCCATCCCAAGTTGCTAGGTTTTACCTCCAGGGTCAGACCGCTCCAGGATGAGTTTATCCTTCAAGTGTTTGGAAGGAGGTGGGTTTTTTAAACTATACTTTGGACAGCAAGGGTATAAAGTGACTCAGTCACACTTAGGAGTCCAAGTAAACTGTCTAGCAAATTGAGAGACAGGCTACAGAAATGCCTCCCACTGATCCTTTGCATTTAAGAAACTTAGAAATAGGTTTTAAACAACAGGGATAAAAGCACTTTATGAATATTTTTGACAGCCTCTGGTTTTTACCTACATTGCTTCCACAGTGATGTGGCTACAATTATATTCTCATGAACATGGGAAAGGTTACCCTGGGTCAAGCTATCGTCTATCTGTGGCTGAGGTAGCTTAATGATTGTCAAAATCTACATTCTTCTCTTCTTCCCAGACATATGGCTAGAAGGCATTTCCCAGCATCCCTTGCAAGAAAGGGTGGTCAGGTGACTAAGTTGCAGCAATGGAAATAGGAAGAAGTGATATGTTCCACTTCCACACTTGGACCACAAAATCCTCCCTCAGGCATGGCTCTATGACTTTTCTCCTTTGACCAGGGAAAAGTGATAACCATAGTGGTTTTGGAAGACATGGTCTGAGATGAGAGAGCCTGAATCATTTCAGTGTGGACATCACACTTGAACTGGGTAATAGAATCTTCGTCAGTGTCTGCCTGCCCACGCCTCCCCTCCCCATGCTCCCCACCCCCCACCCCCCTACCCCCCGCTTTCTTGGGTAGAAGTTCTAAGAGGATCAGGATGATTTGGAGTTGTAGTCCCTCCTACTGAACGTTCTTGTTGGGTGATCTTATGTCAATCAAATTTACAACTTGTGATTTTGAACCTTTGTTCCTAGCTCCATAAATGTCATTACATCATTACTAACAATATTCATGGATAAAGGAGGAAGAGAGACTCTAAAGTTCATACAATGTGCTTTCCGATGTTCTCTCATATAATGTTTATGAGAGCCTTCAGAGTCTGTTACTATCTTTTATATATAGAAATAAATAAGCTTCAGAAAAACTCATTTGCCCAATACCAGCAGGATCAGTTATTCATACCACCCAGCCTTTATGAGACACATTATTGAAATAAAACGTGAAGCTGTTTCATTTGACAGAGAACATCCAGGCCACCATCTTTTTACAAGCCCACTTGTTTTTGTTTGTTTGTTTGTTTGTTTGTTTCACCTTCTTTACTAGCAAGCAAATTAAAACTACGTGGCACATTTCCTGCAGCAAGTTAAGTATGAAGCATCAGGACCTGTGTGTGCCAGGAGAATGAAGAATATGTCTTAACCATGACATAAACACCTAGCTGTACATGACTCATAAAGGAATGTGACTAGAGCCAAAAAAAAAAAAAGAAATGAAGAAAATATTTTGAAGTCAGAATGCACTTAGCCTCAGTCTTATCACAAACTTGTGGTTTGGCATCAGCAGCAAGAGCCTGCAGCCAAGCAGGCAAACTCTCTTGATGCTAGACTACTAAGTAATGTTACTGAGAGTCAAGAGACTGAGGCTCTGCCCTTCCTTTTCCTGGACAAATGTCCCCTGGGTAACTAGATAAATGGCCTCTCAGGTCAGCAACACGTACTACCTCAATCAATCCACCTACTAACTCAAGTCAATCCAACAATCCACAGACCCAGCTGAGTCCCTGTCTCTGCCTGAATATTATGCCTGACACGAGAAGGAATGCTTTAGGAGCATGTGGTAAATACAGTTTTCCCTCTTTGGCCACAGTGATTTTTAATTCCCCCTAAATCTTCTTGATAGGTAAATTCCCCATTAAACAGCTTGGAACTTTAAAGTTAAAACAAGCTTGAGGTTTGACAAAATTCATTCAATTGTACCCTTAGGATTTGTGCATTTCACTATATGTAAATTCCACCTTTAAAATAAAAAAGAAACCACAAACCACCATGAGATACAACTACACACCAGAATGTATAAATTTTTAAAAGACTGACCATACCAAGTGTTGGTGAGGATGTGGAGCAACTGGAATGTTCATGGTACAAACACTTGGGAAACCATTTGTCAATATCTTCCTAAGCTGAACACAGCTTACACTGTAAACTTTATGTCCCAGTGATTGTATTCCTAGATACATAATCAAAATTGATGTATATCTATGATTACCAAAAGCTATATTTATTTCTATATAAAATTCACGGTAGTAATCATGTTAATAGCTAAAAACTAGAAACAACTCGATGTCTACAATAGAATGGATAAATGATAGGATGTTTATAAAATGAAATACTACATACCACTCAGGTTGAACAGGTTGCCACGACACACTGCAACATGGAAAACTCTCTTAAATGCAATAATTGAATGAAAGAAGTCACACATAAATGAATATATACTGTATAATTCTGTTTGATAAAAATAAAGAGGCAGAACTGATCTATGGCAATAAAAATCAACATGCTATGTTCTTTTGAGGAGAAGAGAGTAATGAATGGGGCAGGGCATGAGAAGATTCTGTAGGCTAAACTGTCCTATTTCTCCATCAGGGTGATGATTCCTAGATGTGTTCGCTTCTTGAAAATCCATTGAGTTGTACACATAGTGTTTTTTTGTCTAAGTAATTAGACTGCAATATAAAATTGCTATAAAGGGGCGTCTGGATGGTTCCATCAGTTAAGCATCTGCTTGTTAAAATAAGCAAAACGTTTGGCTCAGGTTATGATCCTGGAGTCCTGGGATTGATCCCCATAGGGAGCTCATTGATCAGAGGGGAGTCTGCTTCTCCCTCTGCCCCTCACACAGCTCTCCTCACTCCCTCTCTTTCTCTCAAATAAACAAATAAAACTTTTTTTAAAATTTCTGTAAAGAGGTTTGGGATGTTCAACTTGAATAAAGCCATGAAAGCCTTTACAAACACACATTTACTATATTTTTTTTTTTTAAGTAATAAACTAAATTAAGTGACCTTCTGTGACTCTTCATATATTTTAGATTATTAGTAATAGGCAGGCAGAATAATGATTTTCCAAAGACGTCCATACCCTAATTGTTGGAAACTGTGAATATGTTACCCTACATGGCAAAAGGGATTTTTCAGATGTGATTGAGGTTATTCTGAGATTATCTTGGATTATCCAGACAGTCACAATCCAATCATATGATTTCTGGAAAGCAGGCAACATTTCCCAGGTGTGGTCAGCATTGATGTACAACCAAAGAAAGATGAGAGAGATGCAAAATTGCTGGCTTTGAAGATGGAGGAAGGAGGCCATAAACCAGGAATGGGGGTGGCCTCGAGAAGGTAGAAAAGCCAAGGAAACAGCTTCTTCTCTAAAGCCTCCAGGAAAGAATGCATCTCTGCTCATACCTTGATTTTATCTGAGTAGGACCGAGGTCGGGCTCTTGGCTTACAGAACTGTAAGACGATAGATTTGTGTTGTTATAGCCAAGTTTAGGAAAATTTGTTACCACAGTCGTAGAAAACTAGCAGGGATAATGAACAAGTAATTTCCATTTATCTTCCCTGGTTAGCCAGATACAAAAGGATTTTTTTCCCATCAAAGCTTTAGAGAAAGGATAGATTAGTTTTACTTTTTATGCAGATAAAACACATTTTCTGAACCTTTTCTTCATTCACATGCTTAGTGCTTTTATGATGCTATAACTCAAATTCATGACTTTCCTTCCCCAGCTAGGATTGTAGAGACTCTCCTTCTATATATGTCCCACAAACCTTTCCTATCAGAGACAGAAGGGTGCAGCTTTCCTGCTTCTCTTCCAAGTTTATTGAGGTTTTACTCAATAACCACATTTAGTTCGTCCATAAGCCTTCTCTCTTCATCTTCAGGGTAATCCAATATTGATCATTCAAAAGATAAAATTAGCTCTCTGATCAAAAGATTGGTGGACTAACTGGGGCTCATTTGTCCTTGTTTAGGTTCCCCCAAACAGACTCTGAGACAAGGATTTGGGTACAAGCATTTATTTGGAGGGTGTCTCCAGGAAGACTGGAAAAGTAGAACAATGAAGGGAGGAAAGCTAGTAATAAGTGTTTTACTAAGAAGCTCATTGCTGAAAGTAACAGGGACTCAGTCCCACTGCGGAGACTTGAGAGACTATGGCCACACCTCAGAAGGGTCCCGTAGAGAAGAAGAACACAGGCACGTATGCACCAGCTCTTGCCTTTCATTGGTTGACGGTTGCTCCCAGGGGTGTGTGTCCCCAGCTTGACTAGCCACGCTGCACAAGCAGAGCACACCCAATGATTGAAGAACCCATGCAATGCAGAGAGACACAGGGAGCAGCCGGCACATGAGAACGGGCTGCCAGGGCCCCCAGGGGACACCGAGAGGATATGAATGAGGCACAGACTGTCTCTGCCTCAGTGGATTTGATCTACTTCCAGACAAAGGCCTGTGGTGAGGAAAACTATAAATAATGAATTATTCATGACTTCCCCAATCACAATTGTGCACAAAATCCAGAGATGTGAACACTAACTTCATTAAGAGTAACAATTTGTACCCCATAGCAGACAAACTGGCATGGTCGCTCTCTGGGTTTTCTCAGAGAATTGAAATAACTTCTTTGCCAATTCAGATGTAATGTTCGGTCACGTGTAGTATGTTTTCCCTTTGCCTCTCTCTTTCCCATTCTGGGGTTGCCCCCATAGAAGTCTGCTATGAAGGGAGTAGAAAGTGAGGGGCCATATTTCTGCTCTGCTGGGTTTGCATAGTCTTTCCACAGTGTAATGCATCCAGTCTTGCTCTCGGCAACAGTGAGTCATGGCACCGCCCCAGATGGTGTCCTGGGTGGTCTGTGGCACAATTCACCACGCTACTAGACTTCTCAGTGCTGACTGGTGTCACTAAGACACAACAGGTATCCCTCCCTATCCTTCCATGTATCCATTGACAGCTCTGTGATTCCCTGGCAGCTTTGAGTAGTCTACCTCATCCTCAAGATCACTTCCCAGTCTTGCTTGGGTCCCACTAAAATGCCTGCATTTCCTGCCACCCACTTAGGGGCCAGGGTCAATCCACAGGGCTGGGAAGTTTCCTACAACCACCTGTCTACATCCTTTCCACACACCCCTCTAGCTCCACATATCCCTCCGGCCACTGGGAAAAGACTTCAGATTTACTTGAAAAAGTTGATCTGTCTCTCCTCACTGTTATGTGACTCTTTCGTCACATATTTTCCCACACAACCCTCACATTAATGCTTTCACGCTACTCTCTCTGCCTGAAACATTCTTTCCCTATCTTGTCTCCTGATACTCACCTATTCACGTACCAAGGTCTGGTTCAAATCCTGCTTCTGATGTGTGGTTTTCCACAGCAGGCAAAATTGTTTGTTCCCTCACCTGTGCTCCCTAGTTCTCGATTCTCCTCTCACATTAGTTTAGAGGTCTCTGTGTGTCCCTCTTGCCCACAGTTCTTCAAGAGCAGTACTGTGTCAGAGTCATCTGGGATGAATGGGTTTTCACATCTAATTATCCATTTCAACCATTAAAGAGATAACAAAGTAAAGCTTTATCAAGAATTCAAGTCAACAGAATTTGAGAATTCAAGTCTCCAGTAATTTGCTTATAATATTCTACTTGCACAATAAAGAAGTAAATGCAATTAAAATAAACTTATCTCAGAGACTTAATTTTTTAAATCCAGATTATGACCCACAGTTGGTTTCTATTCAATATAGTTACACTGTTAGAAACCTCAACCTCACTAGTAGGGTACACCTGTTCCTTAAAGTTGGGTAATTGTATTTTGAATCCTGGGAATGTTGAAATTAATAAGGAGGTAATAAGGAAAATCAAACTCTTAGTATTAATGTTTGCCTGTTAAATTTAGGAATAATGCATGTGTGTGAATGACATAAAAAATTTGTAATATTTAAGGTGCTTTCACATAGCAGTTTTGTAATTTTAAGTTGAGACATCTAATAGGACACTAATTCATAGACAACGTTGGAATATCAAGGAGAACTTGGATTTGCCCTAAGCATATTTAAATTTATTAAAGTTATATACAGCCACTTTGGAAAACAGTGTGGAGATTCCTTAAGAAATTAAAAATAGAGCTTCCCTATGACCCTCCAATTGCACTACTGGGTATTTACCCCAAAGATACAGATATAGTGAAGAGAAGAGTGTACCCCAATGTTCATAGCAGCAATGGCCACAGTCGCCAAACTGTGGAAAGAACCAAGATGCCCTTCCACAGACCAATGGGTAAGGAAGATGTGGTCCATAATACACTATGGAGTATTATGCCTCCATCAGAAAGGATGAATACCCAACTTTTGTAGCAACATGGACAGGACTGGAAGGGATTATCTGAGTGAAATAAGTCAAGCAGAGGGAGTCAATTATCATATGGTTTCCCTTATTTGTGGAGCATGAGAAATAACACGGAGGACATGGGGAGATGGAGAGGAGAAGGGAGTTGGGGGAAATTGGAGGGGGAGATGAACCATGAGAGACTATGGACTCTGAAAAATAATTTGAGGGTTTTGGAGGGGTGGGGGTGGGAGTTGGGTGAGCCTGGTGGTGAGTATTATGGAGGGCATGTATTGCATGGAGCATTGGGTGTGGTACATAAACAATGAATTGTGGTACACTGAAAAGAAGTTAAAAAAATAAATTTAAAATTTTTAAATAAAAAAAGAAATTAGAGGTAACATTTTTTTTTCAAGATTTTATTTATTTATTTGACAGACAGAGATCACAAGTAGGCAGAGAGGCAGGCAGAGAGAGAAGAGAAAGCAGGCTCTCCACGGAACAGAGAGCCCGATGTGGGGCTGGATCCCAGGACCCTGGGATCATGACCTGAGCCGAAGGCAGAGGCTTTAACCCACTGAGCCACCCAGGCACCCCTAGAGGTAATATTTATAAAGCACATATTACCGTGACTGGTTCACAATAAACTATTAATAATAAATTATTTTAAAGTTATATAAACCATTTTTTTACTTGGCAAGGTTTCGCTTATTAAGGCTAGAAGTTTCTCCAGTAGCCTTTTGAAGTTCTTAAAAGAACATAAAATGTTTCAAATTTTAAAAGGATTTAATTAAATTTTACATATTTTAAAGCAGTGCAATAATTCAGTTTATAAATGGCACTGTTTGTTTCAGGAGAATTTAGCCTACTCAACAAGTATCAGTCAAATATTAGTGAACTCATAATCACTAGCACAGTTTTCTTATTTCATACAAAAGTCATAACAAGATTTGTAGATTGAGGGAAAAAAGATTTATAGATTGAACTTAACTAGGTTTTCAATTTGTAATTTAAAATGCCAAACATTAATTTAAAACCCACTTAAGTAAATCATCATTGCTTTGTGCTAAGAATTCCTTAAGGGAACTAAGAAACTCTAGTGACAAAAATAAAATTTTCTGATTAACAAAACTAGGTAGGTTTCATGAGGAGTTCATCCCCCAACATCTGGAACAGCTGGGTTATAGGAGAGGCTCTGGAGTACTTCTGAGAAGTAGCTAATTTTATGTTTTCAGAGTCTCAACCCTGAAAATCTGGGGGAAGAGGGGCAGGGAGGAGATGGTTGTTGAAGTGTAGTTGACACACAATGTTAACACTACAATGTTACATTAGTTTCAGGTATGCAACATAGAGATTCAACATCTTTATATATTATGCTATTCTCACCACAAGTGTAGCTACAGCTGTCACCACACAATGCTGTTATGATACCGTTGACTATATTCTCTACGCTGTGCCTTTCATCCCTATGACTTATTCAGGGAAGCCTGTACCTCCCACTCCCTTTTACCCATTTTTCCCTTTCCCCAACCCCCCTCTCCTCTGGCAACCACCAGATTGTTTTCTGTATTAATGGGTTTGTTTCTGCTTTTTGTATATTCATTTCTTTTATTTTGGGGGTTCCACATACAAGTGATATGATATGATATTTGTGTTTCTCTTTCTGATTTACTTCACTTCACATAATAAGTTTGGAGTTTTCTTTTAACAGATGCCATTCAACAGCTGAAGAGTCCAGACATCCATAGCATTTGCTAAGGGCATTCTGAAGGTAACTGCTGCCCCAAAGACTCAGGCACACCACCCCCGGAGGATGATTATAAATGAAGAAAAACAAAATCACTCCACTGCTGCTGACTTTGGGGTAATAGTCACCAATAACAGGGTTTCTTCTAACTTCAAATAGCATTGCCATTCTAGTAGCCAATGTTTCGAAAGGAAAAAAAAAAACAAAACCTGACACCTGACATCTGTGGCATTGGTATCTGACCTTCTGATAATTCAGATCAAAGTGTTTACAAACTATTGATAAGAAAACACTTTGATCTGAATTATTTCGACACTGAAAATTTTCTAGACTGAATTCTTTAGGGAATTTAAATACTTCTCTGTAGAGGAATCCCAGACTATCCAATCCCAGGAGGAATGGAGGTATTGTTTGATGTTTGCCTTTATTTAATAGACATAAGACTTTCAGGGATCAGGAGGCAAAATAAAAATTTATTTCTTATTTTGCTAATTCAATAAAATGTCTCAAACCATAACACCTTCTGTTATTTCTTTGTAGTGGTCAATGGTTGTCTGAAGGAGAGCTATCACGATATGTGGAAAAGGGACTTGCTCCGGACCCAGAGATTCTAGCCTGATCTCTCACCCCTGCTTCCGCACCATGGCCCTGTGTCGTTGGAAAGTCACTTAACTTGTGGCAACTTTGGCTTTTGCATCAGCATCACACTCCAATACATACGTAAAGATCAAGTCACAGAGAATGAATAGATTTCTAGACACCGTAAAATTCTGACCATTTATTTTGTTCATTTCCTCCCTTTTCTGCCAATGTTTTTGGAACATATTATCAAGCCTCTGAACATCTGGGCCAAAAATTCCCTTCAGAGAACAGCAGAAGGCCATGGTTAACTAATTTCATCTTTGCCTTTAATACACAAATGGACAGATTTCTTTTTACTTTCACTAATGGGGTATCTTGAGTAGAAGATATGAAGGTGCTTCTAACTCTTGGTTCCGGGGGATGGAGTCTGTGCTTGTCCCGTTCATTGTTGTATGGAAAAGCTTAGTGAATACTTAATACATTACAATTATTCAAATATTTATTAAGTTTATTGGTTAATCTGAAGTGTGTTTCATTATTCAGAGACACCAAATCATACCCAATATTTAGTTGGTGTTTAAGTGTTGCTTGATGTTTTGGTATGTTCAAGCTGCTATAACAACATACCCTATACTGGGTAGCTTATAACCAACAGAAATTTATTTCTTATGGATCTGGAGGCTAGAAGTCCAAGATCAAGGAACTGGAAGATTTGAGCCTACTTCTTAAATGGTTATCTTTTCACTGTCACCTCACCTGGCTGAAGGGGCAAGGGAGTTCTAATCTCATTTATGAGGAGTCCCCCAACAGGAACTAATCACCTCCCAACTGCCCCACTTCCTAATACCATCATCTTGGTGATCATAATCCCAGCCTGTAAATTTAGGGGGACACAAAGATTCAGACCATAGCAATCAATGTCCTTAAACTCAAAGCTACAACTCGACTCAAAGAGCCTGCCACACTAATCTTGAGTGGAGAAACAATGAGTCACTATGATTACACGTATGCACAGCACCTGATGTTAAATAGTTGATGTGTTGAGATGATTTTGTGCATATAACAATTCCCATACCCCAACACGGCAAGGAAAGTAGAAAAGTTTCAAGAATAAGAACATGTAGTAGGTATTTCCTGAAGGTTGGTGAACGATTACTTAATGTTGGTAATTGGGATGAGGGGAAACAAAATGATGCAGATTTCAGTTTTGTTTTAAGATGTTTTCTTTACATACAGTTTTTGTCCCCTTGTAAAAGGAAAATAAAGAAAAACAAAAAGAGGAGGAGAAGGAGACAGAAGGGTAGGAAAAAAGGAAAAAGAGGAAATTTGAAACACAAAAGGGAAGGAGAAGGAAGAAGAAAAGAAAAGAAGGTGGGAGAGAAATATCTAATGTTCAGAATTTAGTTACCTCAAAATCCTTATTCCAAAAATAATCTTGTATGGATCATTAGAGCTGAGTCAAAATAACACTGTGTCTTCAACTTGTCTTCCTAAGTAAGCTGGGGCAGTCAGGCCAGCAGTTATCAGTGTCCCTCCTACATTTTCTTTTCTTTTCTTTCTTTTTTTTTTTTTTTTTTTTAAGATTGTATTTATTTATTTGACAGGGAAAGACACAGAGAAAGAGGGAACACAAGCAGGGGGAGAGAGAGAGGGAGAAGCAGGCTCTCCGTTGTGTAGGGAGCCCAAGGTGGGCCTGGGATCATGACCTTAGCTGAAGACAGATGCTTAACAGCTGAGCCACCCAGGCACCCCCTCCCTACATTTTGCATAAGTCTAGAAGGAAATAGCCAACACAGATTTAGCCTCTGACTCCCAGCATAACAACCATGGAAGAGAGAGACCAGTAAAAAGCTAGTTCTGCTCTGATGACAAGTTGGAAGAAATGCAATAAAAAGTCTGAGTTTGAGACACCAAGGGGTGCGCACACTTGGGATTAGCCCCATCCCATCATTCAGCCCAAGACTTCATCTTATTCCTTTCACTCTCCTGGGGCAGAAAAGATGGCAACCCTCCTATGCAAATCATGGTTAGAAAAGGCTTTATCATCACCTCCGCCATAAGCCACATCTTCCTGGGGGGAAAACAAACCCTATCCAGGAGAGCTGAGAACCAAGAAATGAGGCTCTGACCACAGGGGCCATCTCTATTTCTCTGTTCTTGTTTTTTGCTGATGTGTGTGTCTCTGTTTTTGTCCATTGGCCCAATATATGGCTGGGGTTTTTATTCCCATGTGCCTGATGTTAAAAGGTCTCATTCAGGGGAACCGTAACAGTGGGCTTGGGAGGACGGAACAGGCTGTAAATGATTGACACTGTCCAACAAAGCACAATGCCATCTGATGGTGATAGAACGCAGACGCCTAATGCACTGAGAAAGTAAGAGTTAATGAGTAAACCACAGGTGTTCAGGACTGGGACACCGCAGTCACCACCTGCCTCATAACACCTGTGTCAGGAACAAACCCAAGCCACACATATCTTTCCCTGCTATCCCACTGGACGTTAGCCCACCAGAAATGTTTTTTTCCCTTCTTAGCTGAAGAAACGGAGGCAAAAGGAGAATAAATTGCTCTCCCAAAGTCACGTGATAATGCAACCTTCACAAGAAACTGAACTTTCTGTCTCCCAGATTTGTGAGCTCCTGGAATCCTTGATGAATTAATACCTCTCATTATATCCCTGGTTTTAACATCAGGTGGGTTCTGAATAGTATTATTATTATTATTTTTGGCCATTTTTGGATTATGGTAAAATCCACATGACACAAAATTTCCCATTTTAACCATCTTTAAGTGTACAGTTCAGTGGCGTGAAGTATGGTCACATGGTTGTGCAGCCATCACCGTCACCCACGGAACCAGCTGAAACTCTGTGCCCTTGAAACAGTAACTTCTCATTCTCCTCTTCCTCTGGGCAGTCCTGGCAGCCACTGTGAAGTGTTTTTTTCACAGGAAAAAAAAAAAAAAAGAGCAGTTTACAGCCAGCAGTTGTAATTAGATACAGGAGGGAGAGGGTGGGGGTAGACGTAAACTCGGAACGGACTACATGTAGGAGACCTTGACTGTGCTGTGTGTGTGTGTGTGTGCGTGCGTGCGTGCGTGCGTGTGTGTGTGTGTGTGTGTGTGTCTTTAAAAGATGCTCCACCTCCCAGCCCGCCTCCTTGCAATTTGCCACTGGGGTTTTGCAGTCTCCTGATTTCCTCTTGCCCCCCAAGGAGCCAGCATGGGCAATGTCCTTTGTAGTTTCTGGAGCAGGTCTGTTGCCCTGAAGGTTGCATTCTGAGCTGAGGAGTATAAAGGTAACCACTTGTTTTTCCTTTCAAAGATCTGCCCCAAAGATAGGCTGCGGCTCTCCTGGAAAGCCTGATCGGTAGGATTCCTTCAGGGGCTCAGCCCAAAGTGCTTCCTCCCATCCCTTCTCCAACTTCCAAACCAAAGCTTGCCAAGAACCTCTGGAAGGAAACCTGCTGGATTCTAGCATTTTGCACAAATGGCTAATCCTGGAGGTGGTGCTATTTGCAACGGGAATCTGCACAATCACGAGAAACAGAGTGACGGCTCAGCCAGTGGAAACTGCGTGAAGAATGGAATAGTAAAAGAAGCCCAGGTAAGAGACGAGCCCTCCCTGTAGTCTGAATGACTTGGACCTCTCTCCCTCCTCCTTCTCTCCGAGGCTGTTTGGAGCTGCCGCACTGAAAGTTCTTCCTCTGAAGTGCTTTATGTGTTTTGACACTTCGGCTAATTTCAGATGCTTGGCTACGAGAAAGTTGAGCCGTGGATGAAGGGGGTGCATGTCTCTGTACAAAAGCAGGCACACAGACCCGAGAGCCTTAAACTTCCCCCATTATGAACATACCTACTCAACTTTGTTGTGAGCATTTTGGGGGGCAAAGCGCTGACTGTTCAGACTGGTCCCCTGCATTTCCGTGCATCAAACGATCACAGCAGGCTACGCTCCTCGGGCTTGAGCAGGAAAAGAGCAGGGATAGTAAATGTGCTGAGGTGGTGTGGTGTGGGCGGCATTTTTCCCCAGTGCAGGAGAAATGCCTCTCTGGCTGAAAGGCGAATTCTTTGCCTTGTTTAGTGGAGTATTGTCATGGCTTACAGCTTGATTTGGGGCCAGAGCCCTTCTTTGAAGGGACATCACAGGCATTCCTTTCTGAGACACTTCAGAAAGGGTGGCTTATTGTTCACGCTGCACACAGGAACTAAACAGGCTTTTCATTGTTTTCCCATTTGATACTTTTTTGTCTTTCTTGGCTCTTGGCGCTGACAGAATGTTGGATGGGGATGTGCCGGGGAGGAGGAGAAACTTCAGAAATGTTGTCAGTGTGTTCAAAGAGGGAGCCGGGGTGTACGAGGCACCTGTGAAAAGGCAGTGCCCTCCTTCTCACGTAATGCCCTCTGCTAAAGCAGCACAGGTGAGCTCACCTGCTTCAGGAGCAAATTAGCATAGCCAAACAGGTGGCTTCACTCTTGGGAAATGCACAGCTGGGCAGGGAACCCGTGCAGTCCCGCATTACACATCCATCCCCGAGGAGCCAGCACCCACCCACGAAGAAGGTCAGATTGATCTAAGATCACAGGACAGGAATTGCTGGCTGGGGGCTGGCCCAGCACTCAGTGAATTGAATTTGTGCTTCCAGTTCGAAAAGGTGGGTGGGGAGGGGCACTCTGGAGCCTGGGCGGGAGGGGGGGGTCCCAAAATGTGTTCACCTCTTAGCAATAGGCATTACCCCAGGCTTGGACGGGTCCACTGACCCAGCAGAGTATCTGAAACGTATCACAATGTGAAGAGAGAACATTCAACCCCTATCTTCCCCAGAGGGCAATCCTAATAATATCCACCCTCTGTCTGTCAGTGTTGATTCAGACGGCTAACCACCCAGGATGCTCCTATCCCCTGACATGCTGGAAACACCGGCCACACACCCGCTCACCCTCTCATCCAGTCTGACCCTGAGGCCTCTCGTTTGGGCAGAAAGGCCTTCAAAGCTGTTCCTCTGTCTCTTTAGTTTATCTTGGTTTTGTAACCACCTTCTCATGTCTGAGGCTTGAAACTTAGCTCAATGGTTACAACCACTCCTAAGTAAAGATGAAACTCAAGATCCTCGAGATTCATTACTAAGTACTCCTGTAAGGTAGAAAATACCCTTGGACATCAAGGCCTGTCTCAGAGCAGAAGGAAACAGGAGGACTGCTGTTGCCTCTTCCAGAGCTCCCTCTGACGGGCCATCCAGAACCTGTTGGTTCAGATATATTTAGGTGTTCCTAAGTTGGAGTTGGCTTCCACTGAAAGCCTCAGTTATGACTTGAAAAATATTTTCCAGAAAGAATAAACCCGGCTGAGATCTTGGTGCAGGAAGACAGACAAGTGTCTCTGTTCGCCCTTGAGGAGGAGGTAGTCATCTTGACTACATGATCGTCGTCACTAGGTTTAGTACATTTTGCTTTAGAGACCTTCAACCAACAGATCTTAACCCAAACCCTTGACAGTTGGCAAGAGCAATTCATAAAGGCTTACAGATCTCCTGGGCCCGTGGTCTTCCCAACACGTTCTGCCAAGCTTAAGGTCATAGGAAGTAGAATCCAAGATTCTATCAGCTTCTCCCAAGATCCCCTCATGCTTTCTCTACCTGCTTCTTTGCAATCATACAGCAATACCTCTGTTTCTTTTATGTGTCACAGGACCCTGTGGGACTCTGAACAAAGGGTTGTTTGGCACAAAAAAGAGTATGCAAATCGTTGTTAGTCACTCTCTCCTTAGAACCTTCCTTCTCTTTGTCCCAGTGTAGCCTGGTTTCAACACCCTAATGGGAGAGCCCAGCTCACTACCCCGATATCAAGTTGAGCAAGGGAGCAGACTCCTTCTCTCTGGAAAACTTCTAGTTCCTTTCTGGAGTTTTTTGGAGCTTGACCCTGTTGTGTGTTGTTTTCTCTTTAAACCCCACATGACCTGAGGATGCACTGATTCCTGGTTTTCATCACTGATTAAGTCCCTTTATTTGTTCATTTGTAATATGTCATCCTACCTCCGACTTCTAACAGATGGAGCCTCAGTCAGTAACAGAACACTCTTGTCCTAAAGGATTTATTCTCTCTGCTCATGAGCATATCCATATAAATGATGGAAGGGCCCTTAATATCTTAACTCAAACTTGTTATTTCCTATTGATTTACTTAATACCCATAAAATTAACTGGGGATTACTATTCACATAATTGCTTTTTCAATCCCACTCATTAATCCTGACCTGGCTGTACATTCATATTAAGAAAGACTGAAGCTGGAGAGGTAGTCCTAGTGTCTTCTTTGTTCTAAATACTGCATCGCCTCCAAGTTACCTTTTCATGGGTTGGGGTCTTATTTTCCACTTGTTACCCTGATCCTATAGGATCAAGGAAAACTGTTGAACTTCTCCCTAATCACGCCTTCCCTAGAAAACAAAAATGTCCCGACATTAGAGTATTCTAATTTGCTGAGTTTTTGACCCTGAATGTTGTACTTTACAAAATGTAGTATAGACAGACCTGAGAGGTAGTTGCTCATTCTACCATTTATTTGTTCATGCACCAATATTTATTAAGAATCTCTTGTCCTTGGGACATATAAAGATGTACAAAATAGGACTATTTAGCTATTAGGAAAAAGCTTATATGCAAATTGAGCAATAAATACATTAAGTTAAATGATGGTACAGGACAAGAGCTGTCACAAAGCAACTATGATTTAAGGACAAATGAGTGGTACAGATATTAAATACCGGAAGTTCAGAGAGAAGAAAAACAAAGGCCTCTATCAGTGAGATGCTACATACCAGGACTCGACTAAACACTTTACATAGCAATCTCCTGGGCTCTCATTCCAACCCCGTGAAGTGGTAGCATCATGCCCAATTTACAGATGAAAAAACACAAAAGATTAAGGAACCTGTGCAGAGTTACAAGCCCCATAGTCAGGATTTGAACCCAAATCCATATTGCTCCAAAGCCAGTTCCCTCTCTACTATATTCTAAGAAGCTCCAGGTTGGGACGGCCCATGATGGCTTTGTAGAGCAGGGAGGACTCAGACTGAATTTGGAGACATTTGAAATGGCAAAGCAAATAAGGCATTTATTCCTGGGGGCCAAATAAAGAAAAGAAGAGAGAGGAACCCCAGAGATGAATGTGAGCATTGCTAGGTGAGGGGCAGGGGAGAAGAGGTCATAAATCATTCCAGACAGGAAGGGGGGTGGGGGAAGCAAAGGCTGTGAGGCATGACAGAGTGCAGAACATTTGAGACACTTCTCTCAATTTGGTGAGGCTTCAGCATAAGAGAAAGGGCCATGCCCAGTTGGTACTCAATAAAAGTTCCCTGAAGAGGAAAGAATAGGCAGATTTTTGGAAATCCTTCCTAGCTCTGTAACCATTGAATATGAGCCTCTGTTCTCCTTACTTTTTCATATCCTTCTGAAGCCCACAATGTCCTGGTACATCTGCTTTTCTGTTACAGTATAAACTTCTGGACAGTGAGAACCATGACTTACAGTTTAATTGCACATAGTGGTAGCTCCCTGACAGGCCCTTGTTACACCTCCATCCATACCAAATTTCGTGTCTGTGGGGGTCGTCTAAGCTGTGGGGGTCGTCTAAACCACTGATGGAGACAGTGGTCAATAATCTCACCAATTATAAAGAGAACTCATAAACTACAAGTTTTGGAGATTCCTTGCAATTGCTCTGAATGCTCATCCACTCTTGTGTCCTACAATCATTTTCTACTAGCTTTTGTGTTTTGGTTCTCATTTCCTTTAACATATCCTCAACGTGACAATGTTTCTCTGTGATCTCCTTAAAGAGTCTCATTTTTTCACGGGCTCATCATTCTAAAGCATTCCCGTATGTCAGATGCTACAGCCATTCAGATGAAAATATTCTGTCTTCATTTATAGTAGCTCATCAACGTGACAGATAAGTAAATAAATAACTATAATATTTAATGACAAGTTCTATAATAGATGTTGCAATTATTTATTACTGAATAACAACTACTCCAATACCCCCAAAATTCAATAGTTTTAAACAGTTGCTGATTATTTCTGTGGGCTATGAATTCAGGCAAGTCTTGGTAGGGATGGCTGTCTGTGCTCCATATGATGTTTAATGAGCATCCTGTATGGACCCACTGAGACCTTAGTGCTGGCTGTTGTTTGGGGAACCTTGTATCTCCTTCACAGGAGAGACCATGTGGTCTCTCAGTATCAGTAGAGTAGCTCGACCTTCTTTAAATGAAGCCTAGCTTCCAAGAGAGTGAAAATGGAAACCACACTCCTCTTAAGGCTTAGGCTCACTTCTACCACATTCTGTTGTCAAAATTAGTCACAAGATGCAAGGGGAAGAGACATGGGCTTTCCTTCTTAATGAAGCAAGCTTGCAAAGTCACATTACAAAATGTTGTGAGGGATCAGAGGAACTATTGTGACCATCTTTGGAAACAGTTCATCACAGCAGAGATCTATGAACCATGTTTCGAAATACACAGAAGGAAGGGGGCATCTGACCTAGGATAGGAAGGCAAAGAAGTCACTCTTGGCCTGACTTTTAAAGGAAGAGTAACCAGGCACGGGTCATGGAAAGGCATCCTAAACAGAAGGAAACACTCTTAGAAAGATACAAAACATCAAGACATGTTGTGTTTGGTCATTGGATGTTGAGTAAATGGGACTAAGTTTTGGATGTTTAATGGAGATAAGCAAGTAATAAGCCTGTAAAAGTAGGTGGGATAAGCTCATAAAATACCCTTTTCTTAGTTTACATTCCCCCAAGAAACAGACTCAGACATAAGGATTTGAGACAAGAAACTTATTTGGGAGGTGAACCCAGGTATTAAGGGAATGGAGAAGTGAGACACAGAAGAAAAGGAAGTCAATATATTCATGAACAGGTTACCACTGTTGGCAACTAGGGCTCAGGTTTTCTTTTATTTGGGGGGGGGGGGGCAGCAGCAGGCAACTTGATAATGGTGTAGAATGTGCCTCAAAGTTATTCCAACTAAGTCACAAGAAAAAGAGGTATATGTAACTAACACCTGTCCTTCATCAGTTGAGGGACTCTCCCAGGAACATTAACAATAGAGCACTCCTAGCCTGACTAAATAGGACCAGAGATAGCCCTCAAACTGAGTTATAGGTGCATGTAGCAAGAAATCATTAGAATGCCAAGAGATCTGGATAGCAACAAAAGTGTATAACCATATATATTTGTAATGAGGGAGTTTTGAGAAGAGAATCAACATGATCAAATGTGGTTTTCTCAGGCTGTGTGGGTTTTATCTCTGGTGACTTTTATAACATGGCATTGTGGATTATCTTTGGCCTAATGGACTAGTCATTATGGAAGACTAGATTATGCTATTAAGCAACATATTTAGAACCTCCTACTACTGTAGCTGGCAATGGAGAAAACAAAAGGAGTATGTCAGGGTTGAATATCATTAACATGATTTTCTCCCTTTGCATTCAAAGAAACTTGAAAAAGTAGAAATTGTGAAGAAAAATGTGGTGGACTTTATCTACATAAAAATCTAAAACTCTGTATGGGAAAAAAAACATAAAGAACAACGAATAAAAATCAATTGGAAAAAGTAATTGAAATAAAAGCTCCATTTACACTAGCATCAGAAAAATGTTTTACTTGGGAATGAATGTAAGAAGTGAAAAATCAATTTGAAGAGAAAATCTAGTTTTGAAGAGCAGCATTTAAATGCTGCTGAGGGACATAAAAGCAAACTGGAATAAGTGTAAAGGCATACAATCTTCATGGATAGGAAGATTCAAGATAAAAACTATATTAATTCTGCCTAAATTAATCCATAAATTTCATGTGAGCCCAATAAATGAAATAACATCATTTTTTTGAGCCAGATGGAATGACTTTTAAAAATAATGTGGAAAAATTAACAAACAAGAATAAACAGCAAGTTTATGAAAAAGGATGATATTGAGAGGGAACCAGCACTACCAACTAATAAACCATGTTATGCAGTGTAAGAAATAGAGTAGTTTTATGGTAGCACATGGAACACACAGATAAATTTTGTATTAATTGTTAAAATTAATCCATAATAGTGCTAAAAATATAAATTTTTAATAATAGTTGCATGTAGAAACTATAATAGGAGCCATAAAAAAAAACATTGAAAATTTGATGACATAAAAATCAAATATTTCTTGGGGCACCTGGGTGGCTCAGTGGGTTGAAACCTCTGCCTTCAGCTCAGGTCAAGATACTGGGGTTCTGGGATCGAGCCCCATGGCAGGCTCTCTGCTCAGCGGGGGTCCTGCTTCCTCCTTTCTCTCTGCCTGTCTCTCTGCCTACTTGTGATCTCTGTATGTCAAATATATAAATAAAATATTTTAAAAAATCAAATATTTCTTTCTGCATGGCAAGAAAACAAAAATAACACCATAAAATAATCAGAAGGTAAATTACAGACTAGGAAAAATGTTTGCAATTCATATCATGAAATGTAACATATATATATATATATATATATATACACACACACACACACACACACACATATATATGTGTATATATACATAAACTTTCAGAAGCCAATACAAAAAAATGTACAAAACCAAAGCAAAAAAATATAGGGAAAGATATGAAGAAAGTCCAAGTGGAAATACATAAGGTAAGAAATGGGAAAAGATCAGGGAAGTGAGAACAGGGAAGGAAAGGAATATACTAGAATCAGTTTTCCATGAGAAGGGAAAGAAAAGATCGTATTTCATGTTGTATCTGTATGATATAAAAGCAAGTTGAGGGGTGCCTGGGTGGCTCAGTGGGTTAAGCCTCTGCCTTTGCTTAGGTCATGGTCTCAGGATCCTGGGATCGAGCCCCGTGTCAGGTTCTCTGCTCAGTGGGGAGCCTGCTTTCCCCCCTCTCTCTCTGCCTGCTGCCCCGCCTACTTGTGATCTCTATCTCTGTCAAATAAACAAATAAAATCTTAAAAAAAAAAAAAGGCAAGTTGAAACTTAATTGGTATAATCTAATTATTTTGATCACTTCAATTATAATAGTAAGGTCAATAAATAACATTATTGGTAATTGCTCCCTACCAAGTCCTTTTATAAAATTTGCCCCATTTAATTATCATAACAATACTGCCAAATGGATATTATGAGCCATGTTTGTATAGATGAGGAAAGTGAGGCTCTGATAACATAAATAAGTTCCCAAGGTCACACAGCTAGAAGAAAACTGGGACATAAACTCTACATCTTACCCCTTAGCTAATTTCTTTTTATTCCAACACTTTGCCTTAGACCCCATGATATTATCTGCTTTCAATTAAAACTAAGTCTAGAAACCTTTACTTTAAGCACTGAAAATAATTCCAGTTGCCTCAGTTATCAAAGAAAAGAAAGAGTCTTATGCTTTCATTGTGACCACAAATAGTTTAGATTATCATGCTCCCATTCCTAATACATGTTGGCCTATAGTTAAGAACCTTGGGAGGTAATCAAGAAAATAATAACTATAATAATCTCCAACATGTATTGAGTCTTTCTAAATGCATTCTAAGTGCTTTGAATTCATCATCTGCAACATTCCTCTGAGGAATGTTAAAAGAAAATAAAATGGGTCTGATAATAAGAGTATCTATCTGAGGTAGATACTCTTATTATCAGACCCATTTTATTTTATTTTGTTTTATTTTATTTTATGATTTTATGTATTTATTTATTAGAGAGAGAGAGAAAGCACACAGGGATGGGAAAGGTGGCAATGGGTGGTCAAGGAGACACCTCGCTGAGCTTGGAGCCCAGGAGGACTCCCTCCCATGACCCTGAGATCATGACTTGAGCTGAGATCAAGTCATATGCTTAACCTACTGAGCCACCCAAGCAGCCCTATCAGACTCATCATAGAGGTCTGATAGAAGGAACAGAAAGTTTAAGTAAGTTAACCATGGTCCTCAGCTCACAAGTATCAACTCTGGGTTTGGAAACTAGGTTTGTCTAATTCTAGAACCCAAGTCCTTAGTCTACACTGCTTCTCTAACCACAAGATATTAATAGAAATAGAATTCATACCATCTTCCACAGGGAAGGGGAAAACTGAACTCAGCCTTGAAGGGCAGACTCAGTGTGGGTTAAAGGCATTGTGGATTATTTTGCTTTCTTTATTGTTCTTAATGAAAATTTAGCTTAGCACCAAACTGTCACATACCAGAGCTTTCAATACAAAACATAGTCCACTCGTGGACAAACTACATCAATGCACTGGCCATCCCCCACCCCACTGTTCACTTTAAACAACTCTGAACTTAAAGAAAATAGACCCACGTAACTCTAAGTCATATGGACTCAGACTGAGCCCCAGATGTAGCTCTGAAGATTATTCAGTTTTTAGAAGCTTCTTTAAGGGCACATGGCCACCCTGAATAGGTAGTTAAATTAGCACAGGATTTCCTGGTTATAGTAACATCTTGGACATGTGATGTGATATATGAAGGACAGTGTGCAAATTCTTTGGGGTATTCCCATTGAGAGATAGAATCTATTCCACTCCCTTTGAATCTGGGCTGGACCTAATGACTTACTTGGCCAACAGCATGAGACAGAGGGGATAATCTGGAACTTCTGATACTAAGTGACAGGAAGCCTTGTAGCTTGAACCTAGTCCTCGTAGAACACTCCCTCTTGGAACCCAGCCACCATGCTTGGAGAAAGCCCAAGCAGTCCCAAAGAGAAGTCCAAGTATGTCCTTGCTATGCCCCTGGCTAAGATGCAGCACCAATGTAGACTGTGTGAGTAAGCTACCTTGGAGGTAGGTCCTCCAGCCCCGGTGTCTATCTGCTCCTATTGATACTTCATGCCGTAGAGATGTGTTGTCCCCACTGAGCCCTGCTCAAATTATAGACTCCTGAGCAAACAAATGATGTTTTAATGGTTGCAATGGTTTGTTAAACTGCAGGAGATAAAGGAGCCGGTGGATATTCTCTTTCTTTGAAATGCCCAGAAAAATCCCTCTGCAATCTCACTTAATAACCATTTTTAGTGCTGACATTTGCATTTTGAGGGAAGAGTTTGTTTGGGCCATCCATTTGCATTTAACCTGTGGCAAAGATGTCTTTCCCAAAGCTGTACACTTTTATTTTGTTTTGCTTATGTTTTGAAATAAGGACAGTATGCTTTGAGATGAGGGTCTGGTGGGTATATCCAAATACCAAATACGAGAAATGCAAATATCACCAGTGCAAAAACACCATCATTTGAATGCTATCAAATTTGATGTGTAATTATTCAACCGGAGGAGGCTGTAATTCAATGCATTATCTATGAAGAAAGAGCTGACTCAGAAGTATATGTGTGTTCAGGTGCAGATGTTTTTATTAATTGAAAGAATACATGTTTTTAATTAATATATTTAATATCAACCAATTAAATACTAATTTTATCTATTTGTTAAAGTTTCCTAGAACAACTTTCCCTTTGGAAGTACTGCTAAAGATAGATTGATATTAACCTAATTACTTCCGAGAAATCAATTTATTTATTTATTTCACAGATATCACAAGTAGGCAGAGAGGCAGGCAGAGAGAGAGGAGGAAGCAGGCTCCCTGCTGAGCAGAGAGCCCGATGTGGGGCTCGAGCCCAGGACCTTGGGATCATGACCTGAGCCGACGGCAGAGGCTTTAACCCACTGAGCCACCCAGGCACCCCTAAGTACACTTAATCTTTTTATTATGTATTGTTGTATTTGTCTCAGTGGACCTGAACTAATGTAGTTTTTCTGGAATTCTGAAGTATACCAACCCATAAATTCATGTGAGGAGGAGCTGTTGCCGCCAAATTAGAAACAAATTAAATTAGACTAACCATTTAAAAACAACAACAACAACAACACTGTAAGCAAAGCTCTGAGAAGTATTCAAAATCGTTCTCCACAATCTACTTTATTCATCACACTGCCAATCTGAATATTGCAGCCTCAAAAGTTTTACCGTATTGGGTGACAGAACTTGTGATTTTCAAAAGAAGCTGGAAATCCAAATGGGGTAGGAAGAGGTGCCAGAGAGAAAACTATCCTGATTTTTAAGTATTGGCATCTAATCTTTAAAAATCCAAATAGTGTGGATTTCAAGGATACATTGCTACCAGCCACAAATCTGTAACCCCTGAGCTATAGCAAATAGGATGGGAAAACTAAGAGGTCGTTAATTGAAATATTTTATTTGAAAATTGTTCAGGGAATTTGGGTCTTCTTAACTTAGACTTTATATTTTTAGAAAGCAGTAGATGAGTCTCACATCTTCATTTTCCTGAGTTTTTATATTAACATTTGATCCTAAGATGTGTAAGTCTGAGGAAAAAGTACGACCAACCACACATACTTGGTTTCCCTGACCAAATATTAGGTCCCATTTGTCGAAATGTCCTAGAACTGACAATATTTTATTGGTCAAATCTCATCTTCAAGCTTCATAGGAAGTGACATACAAACCTTACATTAGATAATGCAATCATAAGGCCTGGTCACTGTTATTGTTCTCTATATATGCTATAACTGGGCCTTCAAAAGTTGCCTTAAAAAAGATTTTGTGTGGGACGCCTGGGTGGCTCAGTGGGTTAAAGCCTCTGCCTTCAGCTCAGGTCATGATCCCAGGGTCCTAGGATCGAGCCCCGCATCGGGCTCTCTGCTCAGCAGGGAGCCTGCTTCTCCCTCTCTCTCTGCCTGCCTCTCTGCCTACTTGTGATCTCTGTCTGTCAAATAAATAAATAAAATCTTTAAAAAAAAAAAAAAAAGGCTTTGTGCAAGTCATGATCATCCTCGTAACCACAAGTTATACCTGACTGTTCTTTCTCTGCCTTGTGGGGCTTAGCCTCTTAGAAGTCAAGGGTCCTCTTGAGAAGGGGATAGATACTTCCTATGGAAAGATGAGTGTGTCCATGAATCACAGAGCTTTCCATGTAGAGAATTCATGCCAACCCTGATTTTCTCAGATCCCCAGGTTAAGAACCTCAGCTCTGGAGTGCCTTTACTAATTAGGCTACATCTGCTCTCACAACCCAACCAGAAAAACCAGCAAGTCAATCTCTCCAGAGAAGATAGGGTAAGGGATTCATAAGTTGATTCACCAAGGAGAAAAACACATGTAACTCAAAGCCATTCAGGTGACAAGCCCTACATGTGTATTTACTTATTTGGAAAATTTATGTTAGAATTTTGCCTTCTAAAACTCTGCAAAGTATTCATATTTCTTTTACTATAAAACTACTTTTAAACCCTCCACTTAAAACCTTGAGTAAAACTGAACTCAAAGTTAAAAGGTATTTTCTTTTCTGGTGGCTTTTCACACCCCAGCAACCCTCAGGATTTCCCAGGAAATCACTTAAGGAGGAATGGATAGCAGGAAGACCAATATTCAATACCACATAGAGCTGGTTTTTTGAGTCCCAGCTCTGCGCCTTACTTTGACATTCAGTCAGTCAGCATATTCATGATCCTACTTCCAGAGTATATCCAGAATCTATTTCTCACCTTCACACAGCAACCATCCTAGTCTCAGCCACCGTTACCTCTCACCTGGATTGTTACAGGAGGTTCACCTCTTCTCTCTGTGTTCCAGGTACCTATTGCTGGCATAACCAACCATCCCAACACATAGTGGCATTAAACAATAATCATTTTATTATGCTCATAGATCCTGATGGTCAGGAAGTCAGAAAAGACACATCAGGACGGCTCCTGTTCTGTTCCATGATATCTGGGGCCTCAACTGGGATGACTCTGTTGGCTAGGATCTGGAACAGCTGGGCCAGAAGGATCTGTCTCCAAAATGGCTTCCTCACTCCCATGTCTGGCTTCAAGGTTGGAATGGCTGAAAGAAAAGACAAGTAGGGATTACCAATGTGGCCTCTCTAGCAGAAGGTCTTTGAGAGTGTTTTCTAGTAAATGGAGTAGAAATATCATGGCCTTTTGTGACCTAGCCTCAGAGGTCAGCTTCACTTCTACCCTACTCTATAGTTTGAGATAGGGACAAGCGAGCCCACATGGTTCAAGGGGGAAGGGCCTCCCCTCACCCCAATTTCCTAATGGGAAGAAGATCAAAGAATTCATAGACAAATTTTAAAACCACCATATTCTGCTTTTACCTCTGCCTTCCCATCTACCATCACCAGAAAGACTGTTTTCAACAGAACAGCTAGAGGGATCTCGTTGAAATGGAATCCAAAGATGTCACTCTTCTAACCAAATCCTTCCATGGCTCCCATTTTACTCAAAAACAAAATCCTTACAATGATCTAATAAGGCCCCATGGCTTTGTCCTCTTAGACTCATGTCCTCCTCTTTTCCCCAGTTCTTAATCTATTCCAGCCACACTAGAGTAAGCAGGCCATACACATCCTCCCATCTGGGGACATTCATACTTCCTCTCCTGTATGCCCTTCCCAGATGTCCGCATACCTGCACCCTTCCTGCTCTCAAGTCCTCACTCAAATGTTACTATCTCTGTGAGATATAAGCTCACAACCTTATCAGAAACTGCAAACCTTCTCACCCCTTCCCTTCCTTCCTGATTGTTTTCATTTGTCCTTAACACTGTATACACACACACACACACACACACACACACACACACTGATTTCCAATCTTTTGCCTGCTTCATCCTCTAGAATATAAGCACCATGTGGGCAGGGATTTTTGACTTATTTACAGCTGAATCCCCAGCACCTAGACCAGAGTCTGTACATAGTACAGACTATATTATGCTTGATAATATCTGTAGAATGAACAAAAACCACCTATTTGTGTTAATCTGTTGTTTGTAAGAATACTATTTTAGCTTATTTTGTTTGCTATTTAAATTGCCATTTGCTTTCCATATGCCTTGTTCTTTAAAATATAGGGAAAGCCCCACTTAATGTGATATACAGGCTTCTTTGTATATTTCAAAGTGTAAAACCTCTTACTGATTAAATTATAGGGCTCCTAACCTTTGTTGGAGAACATGGTCACTCTTTACTGTCCTCTTTTTAAAAATTACCAAACCACTAGATTATTTTTTAAGACCAGGTAGCTACACACTTTTATACTGCTATACAGATATTATATATATGCTAGATGTGGGATCAGGGAACATGCTTTAAGCAAGTGGAACTTTTTGAAGTAAATGAAAATAGAAATTAAATATCACTGACCCATCCTGATGATTCCCGTTTCTTAGTAGGAGATGAAACACACCTGGATTAGAGAGAAAATGACACATACCTCAGGGTATATAAGCCTGTCATCTGGTTTTAATAAAACTCTGCATTCTTAGGGTTGAATGCCCAAATAAAGTCAGTACAATCTGTTCTCGCATGAATGTCCCTGTATATAAAATGATTTTTAAAATATCATTTAACAAATGTTTACATCACACAACATGCTAAGAACCTTACAAATACTACTAACTCACTGTTCCTCACAACAACTATGTGAGTTTGATACTCTTACTCTATCCCATTTCTTAGATGAGTCAACTGAACATATAAAAATTAAGTAAATTTGCCTAAGAGTAAACCTCTAGTTAGTAGTGCTGGGCTGGCCCCAAGTTCTATGTTTTTATCCCTAGGGGGAAAAAAAATGCCTTTTTCTCAAATGTCTTATTGTGAATATTTGCAAAATCACATAAAAATTAAAGGAGTTCTATAGTAAATATTCATATACTTACCACCTAGATTCTCCAATTAACATTTTACTGTTTTTATTTTATTATATATCTATCCATCTATCCATTCTTTTATCCACTTATCAATCTTTCTGTTTTATGCATTCCAAAGAAAGTTGTAGAATCAGTACACTTCACCCCAAATCTTTCTGCATGAATATCATGTGGTTTCAATAGTTGTCTACAGTTCTTTTCTCTCCCCTTCTTTTGAGGTAAAATCTACATATAATAAAATGGACAAATCTGAATTCCACCACTCAATAAATTTTGACCTACATTGCCTTTTGATTGTTCTTATCGGGAAAATTTCATAATATAGTTTTGACTCTGGAAAGATCTTATAAAGCTGTCCACTTAACATCAGAGAGTTTAATCTCTGGACAAAATGTAACCAAACCAAATGAGAGTTCATCCATCCAGTGTGCAGCAAGCCAAGAAAAACTGACACAGAGCTTTGGCTGTGAAGGAAGATGGGCTATTTATTGGGTGATGTCACCCAGGAGAACAGGAAGCTAACACTCAAAAATCCCAAACTCCCCAATGGTGCACAAGTCAGGGTTTTTAAGGACAAAATTGGGGGCGGGTGTCTTCTGAGAAGGTGAACACTGTTGATCTGAGGCCCATTGAAGTCATGTTAATAGATGTTACCTAGTTGCTTCTGGTGCCCCTCTGTCTGGTCTTATGGAGGCCTATTGCCTCTCAAAAGACTTGGAATTGGAAAAATACCTTTGTTCTTCATGTTGGATATTCTGTTAATTGTATCTGGTTCTTGTTCATTCAGGATAGTACTGCCTGCATGTATTCAAACTATTTGTACATGCATAAGCTAATGAGTTTGCATTTCTGTATGTTTCCTTGAATGACAAAGAAGCATTCTTATTTCTTGAGCCTGGGTCTATATGTCCCCTGGCTGGTCCATTCATGCCTGGGAATGATATGACCTCTATGTTCATTCTTCCATTTGAACTAGCAAGATGGATGCTGGCTTCAAAAAGAAGTGAGTAATGTGTAAATTGGCATCTCCTGAGTTAAAAGAAGGCTCAACAGAAGGTTTGTCTAGAGAAACTTCCCTGTTGCACACATAGAATTCCAAAGGGATTAAGAGCCATTTTGCTTTTTTGGCCTTCGTATAATCCATCTGGAAGAAAGAGACTTCAGTTTAGAAATCCCTACAATTCCACTCCATCCTTTGTCTTCTTACAGATGGAGGAACGAAGGTCAACAAAGCTAATTGATTACCTCCAAGGTCACACCAGTGTGAAGACCCCCTCCCCAGCCACATAGGGTTAAAGCAAATAGCTAGGGACGACAATATCCAAAGACTCAAAGTGGTATCTGTTATTTCAAATTCATTAGCTTCCCCTTTCAAAATTAATATCTCAAAATTGCATTTGTCTCATGTAAGAAGTAAAGCATCTCCTTTCCTATTTCCCAAAATAAAAGCCACATGTGGAAAGCTTTTTTTGTGTGTGTGTGTGTATCTGAGAACAGCATGTCAGAAAAATCAATATTAATTAGAGTGAATGATTGCGACGATGTGGTTTTATGCTTTTTGAAATAGTACTGTTAATCCTCACAATGGGTTTTCGAATTTCACACATAAGGATCCAAGGTTTGAAAAGGTCAGACAGTCACTCACATGGCTAGTAAGTAGTGGACCCAGGATCATCTGACTCCTAATGTCACTGTTGGCCCTGTGTAGACTTGAATTCCAGCTTTGCGTTGGTAGCTCTGTAATCTTGAGCAAGTGGCATAATCCCTTTGTGCCTCAGTTTCCCCATCTGGAAGGGAGGGTCAGTTGCCCACAGTAGTAAGTGACTTGACAGTACACTCTTCCCTGATTTCCTTCCCTTCCCTATCTCATTCTCCCTCTCTACCAGTGCTTCCTGGGGTCACTTTCTAGATAAGCAACCCCCATTTGAGTCTTTTCCTCAGGGTCTGCTTCTGGGGAACCCAAAATTAAGACAATGATTTCTTAAAAACTTAACAATTCTTTGCCCTTTCAACTCTCAGCATCAAGTACCCAGATCCTTATAACTGTACAATCAGCCTATATCCAGGATCTTACTGGATTCATACAACAGATAGAATGACTGTTATTGGCCCATTTTAGGGATGAAAAAACCAGGGCTTAGAAAAATAATGAGGCCAATCAAAAGAAATGAAATCTTGCCATTTGCGACAATGTGGATGGAACTAGAGGGTATTATGCTTAGTGAAATAAGTCAATGTCATTCTCCGAAAGACAACTATCATATGATCTCCCTGATATGAGGAAGTGGAGATGCAATGTGGGGGGTTTGGGGAGTAGGAAAAGAATAAATGAAACAAGATGGGATCGGGAGGGAGACAAACCATAAGAGATGGTTTAATGTCACAAAACAAACTGAGGGTGGCTGAGGGGAGGTGGGTAGGGAGAGGGTGGTGGGGTTATGGACATTGGGGAGGGTATGTGCTATGGTGAGTGCTGTGAAGTGTGTAAACCTGGTGATTCACAGACCTGTACCCCTGGGGCTAATAATACATTATATGTTTATTAAAAAAATAAAAAGATTAAAAAAAAAAAAAAGAAAGAAAAAGAATGAGGCCAAAGCCACATGGATGATGGGCACAGAGCTGAACAACAGTCTCAGACATTCTGACTCTAAAGTTCCAAGAGGTCTCAAAGGACTGGCTGCAGTACACATTAATCTAGCCCTTATTCAGCACATAACTCCATCAACTGCTCCTAGCAAGAACACGTGGGAAGTGAAAATAACCAAGGCATCTTTCCTTCAGTGGTGTAATTCACAAGAAGAAGAGCGCTCTTTTTGGTATTAAACTTAGAAGAACAGCTTTAGGGGTCAGTCTTAGTAAATTAAAGAACAAAAATCCTCGAGATTCTAAAAGCCTTGAAAAAATGTTAATTTCTACCCTACCTGTCCCTAGTCAGACAGCAACTTTCTATAAATCTTTCTTTTAAAATCGTTTGCCTTTGTCTTCCCATTGTTATGTTATATAGCATATGTAAAGTACCTTTTCTTGAGCCTTTTGTCAACCTAAAGTTCTTTTTCAAACACTTACTATCATGAACACTTGCTTCTAATCAGTTCAGTTCTTGGTTCCTTTTCTGAGTTTGCCCAAGGCAATGACATTGATGATGACACAGTAGGAGTTCCAGGGTTCTTGCTATATAGCATGTTTCTTAATCACCCACTTGATCATTATTCCTAAAGAAACTAGGCTCCAGATCATCTCAAACACTTGAACAATGATGGCAGAACTGATCTCAAATCTCAGAGAAGCACGTTATCTCATTTTCTAGATCTGGACACATTTCTCAATAGGCAACTGAGACTTGAATAGGTGTCATCACTTGCCCAAGACCTCAAAATGGCCAATCCAGAGAAAGACACACCTATGTCCACTGCCAGTTTCTAGCACCACTACACAACACTGTCTTTCACATCATAGAACTGAAACAAACCCCAGAAGAGCTCTTGGCATGAGCACTTTTTGCCAACTCATGCAAATAATTCAGGATGCCAGGAAAAATCCCACAACTGATGCACCTCAGGATTTGGTTTGTCAGTTATGCAAAAGGGGCTGGCATTTTCTTTAAAGGGCCATGCTTGCCACTTGGCCAATTCTTTTTTTTTTTTCTTTTTCTTCTTAAATAAATTCTATGCCCAAAGTTGGATTTGAACTCCAGAGCCCCAAGATTAATGACATGCTCTACTGACTGAGCCAACCAGGTGCCCCACCACAGATAAGTTCTTAGCAAGACCACTGATTCAAGTGCCTACAGACTGAAAACAAAAGTACTCCACATGGTGGCCTGAGAAAATGACAGAAAGCCTGAAAAAAATCAGGTCATGACCAGAGGGGTTTTTTGTTGTTGTTGTTAGGTGTAATTAATCTTTACACCAATCAGACAACTCGAACCTTGCACCCATTCATTACTTAGGGATCAGAAACTGATGGCTAAAATGGCTAAAAATGCCTGAATCTACTTAGTTGGTTGATGTAGGAGTACAGATAAGAATTAGTCAAGATCAACCTTGCTCTTGGAGAAGTTACTTTTTTCTACATTATATGTCACATGATAAGAAAAATTAACCAGATAAGGGGTGCCTGGGTGGCTCAGTGGGTTGGGCCTCTGCCTTTAGCTCAGGTCATGATCTCAGGGTCCTGGGATCGAGCCCCGCATCGGGCTCTCTGCTCAGCGGAGAGCCTGCTTCTCCCTCTCTCTCTCTGCCTGCCTCTCTGCCTACTTGTGATCTCTGTCTGTCAAATAAATAAATAAAATCTTTAAAAAAAAATTAACCAGATAATTATAGCTATGACCATGGAAATTATCAGATCTTTTGGAAGCAAAGAAATAATTTGTTACGGTATCACATTCTTGGTGAATGGGTTGTTGGGAGACAGTATACTTATTTTTCCAAGGAGAAAAATGTTTTCATGGAACATAAGATAGTGCTTCCTTCCACAGAAACAAAAGATTTCAGTGAGGAAATGCTAGCAATGTTCAACTAATCTCTTTAAGGACACATTCTGGGGGTGCCTGGGTGGCTCAGTCAGTTAAGCCTCCGACTCTTGATTTTAGCACAGATCATGATCACAGGGTCATGGGATCGAGCCCTGAGTTGGGCTCCGTGCTGGGCATGGATCCTGCTTACCATTATCTCTCTCCTTCTCTGTCTGCCCCTGCCCATTTGCCCCCCACCCCACATCTGCTGGGCATGCTCACTCTCTCAAAAAAAAAAAAAAAAAAAAAAAAAACAACCAAAACCAAAACCAAAAACTAAACAAAACAAACAAACAAACAAACAAAAAAACATTCTCACATTCTGTCTTTGAAGGCAAGCAAAATATGAACCAGGTTATAGGTTCCTAAGCTGCTCTTGACATGCATAAAATGTGTGTGATTTTATAGGGTGAGAGTCAGAGAAAGGGAAGAGAAAAGCAAGGAGAATAGGTATGTACAACCATGGACCAAATACTAAGAAACATATAGAGAAGAAACAGCAACTGGATCCTTGGTAGTTTCTCTCTTTCTAGGTAGCAGGGCCTTCTGCGTCTTCATGTTGCTGAAAGTCAGGCACTGTTTGGCCTAGCTTCACAGAACAGGAAGTTTTGGGTGCGGCCCAAGTATGTAGTTCAGCATCACTGAGGTGCAAGAAAAAAATAGATTCAGTTTGATTCAAAGAGAAAAACCATTGTTTGTAATCCAAGTTCAGTCCACTGAGCTCAGCCAAATGACTCCCAGAACCACATTTTGTGCTCTTCCGAGAGCCCCACCCTTGTTGTAACTCACCTATGAGTCACGGGCTGCCTGGCGTGTTAAAGAAATACCACAGTGCACACCTCACCTAGTGTCCAAGCACACCTCTGCTGTTGGCTCATTCCCATACAGTTACAGTTTAATCAAATCCTTTTGATTTGGGATTGTAAATTCAAAATTTCAGGATCACCAGAATAAGTTTGCTTCATTAGATCTTCTTCCAGGGTGGATATAGGAAAGACTTTGAAATTACCAACCAGATGACCACAGCACTGTGAATCATTGAATGTTGGTATTCCCAAAGATCTTTTCTTCACCCAGTTTCCAAGGGCCCTTTGAAAACACGTATCTGATCACATTCTTAAGCTACAGATTTTTCTCAAACTCATCAGTGGTTATCTTGTTAGGATCAAGGCTGAAATCCTAAATTTCGTTTATGAGCTCAGCATAACCTCCCTGGGCTATTCACTTAGTCATTCATTCACCAAATATTTATTGGATAGCTACTACGTATCAGACATCATTCTAGGCACTGATGTAGTAGTAATGGACAGAGTGTATGGACTCCCTCCCACCCTCCAGAAATGACCTTGACCATGACTGCCCCTTCACTGTCCATGCCTACCAAACACTGTGCCCTCTCCCTGCTTCCCATAGTTCTTCAGGCTCTTCCTTCTGCTGATAACATTGTGCCTGGTAAACTCCTACTGATTATTCAGATCTCATTTTAAACAGTGTCTTCTTAAGGAAGGTCTTTCTCTTTTCCTAAACTAGGTCAGATCCCAAATCTGTCCAAGGCAGAGGCTTTAACTCACTGAGCCACCCAGGCGCCCGGCATCCCATAACATTCTTATTTATACATCATTTCCCTTTTTTTAAGTATTTGTTATGAATCCATATTTCCATCTAGACCAGGGGTTGGCAAAATTTTTCTCTAAAGGGCCAGATAATAAATTTTTTTCAGCTCTGTGGGCCATATAGCCTCTGTCACAACCATTCAATTCTGCCATTATAGCTTAAAAGCAGTCATAGACAATACATAAACAAATATGTGTAGCTGTAGTCCAATAAAACTTTATTTGTAAAAGCAAGTGGTGGGCCCTATCTGGTCTACAGGCTGCAATTGGCTGACCTCTGAACAACAGAATTTCCTGTGGTAATGGAAATGTTGTAGATCTGTTCCCTTTCATAAGGTAGTCACCAGCCACATGTGGTTATCAAGCACTTGTAATGTGGTTAGTGGAACTGAGGATCTAAGTCTCTAAATTGATTTAATTGTAACTCTTTAACTTTAAATGTAAGTAGCCACATGTGGCTGGTGATTATTTTATTGGATAGCACACACACAGACCATGAGGTCAGAGGCTGGGACCCCCTTGGTCACCACCATGTCACTTGGACCTAGCACAGCAGTGGCACAGGGTAGGTACTCAATATTTACTTGCTAAATGAATGAATGAGTGAATGAACAAATGTATAAGGATGGGATGTCTTAGCAAACTTCCTGTTTGCTTTTTACCACTGCTATATACTTGATGAGATGTTGCCACTGAATGCTTCTTATTCTCTTATCCTGAAATATTATATTTTGTATGCATATTTTATCTCCCCATTAGCCCATCAGCTCTATAAAGATGGGGCTATAAGAGAGACTCCTTGGATGATTCCCCCAGTGCCCAGTACAGGAATATCCCCATGGTAACCAGCCTTCCCACAGAGTGTTTGCAGTTACCTGTACTTACCTGGAAAGGGAAAAGATTCAGCCCTATAGCTATTTTATTTCTGAAATATGTTTCAGTCTGTCCCAAAAGTCTAAATTCAAGCTTTTCTGCTTCAATATTGCTGTTGTAAAATTGAGAAATTCAACTTTGCCCTGACCTATCCTGCCTTCCCCAAGCAACCTTAGGGAAGTTGCTTAATGCCCTATGCCTCTCTTATTAAGCAAAGAGAATTCTAATACTATTGCAGTTTTCTACCACCTACCTCTTAAGAATGTCCTGTAAATAAATAAGAACATGGTCATATACCTTCAAACATCTCAGAGAGAGGCACTCTTCTTACACGGCACATTATAACTGATCAACAAGATAATAGATGGTAGTGCTTCTCAGTGATATTTAATTACTGGTACATTGTTTTCTTTGATTTATCAGGATAACTCAGTAAAAGCTCTGTGTTCCTCAAGTAAGCTAGGTGGTTATAAATAATATCAGAAGAATACAATCATTGGAGGGTGGTGAAGGACAGACATTTTGTTTGAATTATGTCAAATTGACTTTAGAGCCTACCCTCCAGCTGTCATCCCAGGTAAGATCTGAGGATCTTTCAAATCTTTCTGCCCTATATCCATCCTCCTGCAGTTCTGATAAAGAGGCATCCCAATGAAGGCATACCTTTCTTCCACTGCTATCTGAAACAGAAAGTCTACTTTACCTTGCCACAGAAGGCTCATTCAGTACCTGTGCACTCCATACCTCTCATCTCTAAGCAGGTAATACATAAGGTCCAGCCAGAGGCCCAAGCAAAGTTCTGTTTCCACCCAGCAACAAGTGCCCATGCTGGTCTTCCTGTCCCAGAAATCCACGCTCACCTATCCAAGCCTTTCCCAAGCGTGGCTCTCTCCCTCTCATTTACTCATTCCTACAACAGATATTCATTGGGCATTCTGCTAGGGACTCTTTACATCTCTCCAAGCAATCCTGCCCTTTATTTTGAATCCTTCATTTCCCAATCTGGGTGTGTCCTGTGGAAGCCTATGGCTTTCTTCATGGGCTGCCCTGACCTATTGGCTACCTTTTCAGATGGTGAAGAGGAAAGCCAAGATAATGGGAAACAAACTTAATCCCAGAAGAACTGAACTTGTTCATCAATAAGAAAAGAAAAAAAAAATGGACTGATGTAGCTAATATGTAAGGACCTTATCCCCTGAAAAATTCCATGTTTATAATCTTGTCTCTCTTTCTTTGTGATGTCTGTGGTCACTGAAGCCTAAATCGTGTGATATCCTTTTATCTATCATGCACTGCTCAACATACATAGATGCTCAATGAATCAAGAATTGAATCTTTGACTCAGTTCATTTTCTGGCATAAACTTCCCAGATTTATATTTGAATTTTGGTCAGCCCAGATGGGTCCTGATACACATGTTTCCTTGGGGACGTGACTCAGTTCTTAGACTTCTCCCAAACACATCTAAGCAAGGGTTAGAAACAAAAACATTTTAACAGAATCCCTATAGAATGTATTCATTTACATAATAATAGATGCCATAGTAAGTGAGCCACCAAATCTCAATGGCATAACCCAACAGAAGTTTATTTCTCACCCGTAGTAAGTCTAATTGACAGTGATAGGAAGCTGGAGGATAAATTGGTGAGGACTTTGCTCACAGAGTTATTCAGAGAATCAGGCTAACAAGAGTTCTGCCATCTTTAATTGTGGCTTTCAAGGTCACCTTGGCTATCAGCATTCAGAAGGCAACAGGGGAAAGAGAGAAAGAATTGGATCACAAGAGAGGCTTTTTCTATGGGCCAGGCATGAAAGCAGCACATTTCCCTTCTACCCATTTCATGTTGGTCTACAGGCAGTCACATGGCCACATCTGCCTGCAAGGGAGGAGGGAAATGTAGCCCAGCTGGGAGGAAGAGGAAAGAGAACTGGGTTTGGTGATTAGCCAGTCTTTACCACACTGGACAAACAACAGGGTTAAAATATTTGAAATATTTGAAAGGCCTGAATGCAAGATAATGAAAGCTATTATTTTGCAAGTAATCCTTTATTTTCTGTCCTTTTATTAAATGCCTTGTCTTCTAAAAATATTATTGTAACATGTTGTGGTAAGTATAATGATGGTGTTACACCATGAGACGATCAAGCCTGGATCTTCTTACGAAGTGAAGCAGCCAGAGCTGGTCTTAAGCAGAGGCTATCAGGCAGGCAAAGGGGGTGTGTGTTGTGTGGAAAAGAGGGTGGGGTGGCAGCAGAAGACAGTTTGGGAAGGGAGTAGAAACTGAAGAAATTACAGGAAAGTGGCAGCATGAGAAAAGTTGTGAAGGAGATAAAATCAAGGTGTGAAATGAAAATTTAATGTTACTTAAGCAACAAATGTAAGGCAGGAAATGGGAGGTCTTGAGGCAAGTCATGTCTATGCTAAGAAACTTAGCTTTATGTGGAAAACCAGCACTTCCCCAAGAGAGTCTTTTGTCATGGTCTAGGTAGATATATATGAAAGGTGAAAAACACATTTGATACATGTGCTGGATTTCCCAAAGTTAAAAGGCAAAAGATTTATGTGATCTGAAGAGAAACCAGAGTATTGGATTTCCCAAAGTTAAATGGTGTTTCACTCTTATTATTTTAATAGCATTCAATAAGCTGATTCAATGAGCAAGTATTTATTCAACACCTACCATGGGAAGCTGTGTGCTAGCAATAGGGAGTAACACTGAAGAACATATATTCTACCTTCTGTATACTGCAAATACCCAAGAGACACAGAAGTATATAGCCTTTCCAAAAACGCTTTCTGTTAGTGGCCTTCTCTAGAGAGCGCTTTGGAAATGCTGTGATAAATGGATTTTACAGCTAAAGTTACTTAAGCAGCTGCAGATCTGAAGAGTCAGGATGGAATAAGAAGAGCATCCAGGAGGTGAGAGGGTGATTGCATTGGCCCTGGAGATGGGCTGATGGGCATCTCCTCTGATGCTTCCAGTTCCAAGTTGGGGATCTTTCTCTCCATCCATTCCTCCTGCCCTTATCCTTCCTGCCCGCATCTTTCAAGCCCTTAGTCAACTGCATTCTCATTCATGAAGCCCCCCCTACCTTTTCCAGCCAGGGTTAGATACAACCTTCTCCCAATTCCCACAGAACCCTGAACATCTCTCTCTGGTCATAGCTGTCAGCCTGTAGTCTGTGGGCACATCCTGGCAGATACTCCTGCAGAGCATTTGGTAACACGGGCACAGTAAGGCTTGGTTTAGTGTTGAAATAGAAAAAAAAAAAAAACAATAATAATGAAATCTTTCAGGCATACTTGAGGCTGGAGTTTGAAGACTGTGTGGAAAAAAAAAAAAGTTTTAACCTAAGTTGTCATATGTTCATGTATCTCAGTGGCCTGAACAATTTGAGTTGGCTGAGCAAATGTTTCTTTTACACCAGCTATCCTCCTGGAATACCCTAGAGAAGAGGTTTCCACTTGGTTTTATCATGGAGAACATTTTATGCTAGGGTTTGCCAGTAGTCAATGATTAGTTATACCAGGTGACTGTAGAAGTCCAAAATAAAATTCGTAAGGTGCTTATGCCCAAATTAAACATGACTATAAACATACAGAATTAAATGATCCACTCTGAGCAGAAGTGTCTCACCTATTTGTGACAGGATGATAGGACCTAGACTAAACTGAGACATAAGAGTTTTATAAAGCATCTCTAAACATTTATATCTACCAAACACATGATATAAGGCTGTGGTTAAAGTACTCATTTGTTAAGGGGCACCTGGGTGGCTCAGTGGGTTAAGCCTCTGCCTTCGGCTCAGGTCATGATCCCGGAGTTCTGGGATCGAGCCCCACATCGGGCTCTCTGCTCGGTAGGGAGGCTGCTTCCTCCTCTCTCTCTGCCTGCCTCTCTGTCTACTTGTGATCTCTCTCTCTGTCAAATAAATAAAATCTTTAAAAAAAAAAAAAAAGTACTCATTTGTTAATAACCCCAGACAACTTGCGGGTTGTCAACTGAAGTACCTTCCAAATAAGGTAGAATTGTGGGGCGCCTGGGTGGCTCAGTGGGTTAAAGCCTCTGCCTTCGGCTCAGGCATGATCCCAGGGTCCTGGGATTGAGCCCTGCATCCTGGGATCGAGTCCCGCATCGGGCTCTCTGCTCAGCAGGGAGCCTGCTTCTCCATTTCTCTCTGCCTGCCTCTCTGCCTACTTGTGATCTCTATCTGTCAAATAGATAAATGAAATCTTAAAAAAAAAAAAGGTAGAATTGTGTATGCTCGTCATTTTTGTATCATTCCACTTTTATGAGTTTTCAGGCTGTATCATTTGTATATAATTGACATTTCAAAGTATTTTAGAAGAGAAATAAATGGCAATGTGGGAATCAATAAGACAAATATGTTAGAGTAAAAGTAAAAATTCTACTGAAGAAAGAGCTGCTTTGAATTTTACTACCTTTGGGATGATAATTTTTTTAGAAAAAGAAAAAAATATATATATATACTAGCCATACACACACACACACACACACACACACACACACACACACATACAAACAATAAATAAATGTTTCCTCGTTTGCTGTATGTCCTTAAGACAATTTCTAGCTACATGGCTGTATTTTTATAATTTTAACCAGTTATGCTTGTTTTACTGCTAAGATGGTCCATGGAAGTTCTTCATGGCACCACTGTGGAAACAGTCTCCCCTCCCTTGGATTTTTAATCAACTCCCACATTTGAGTACAGCTTAATCACTGGAATAAGTCTCTTATTCGATATCATTCAGAGTGGTTCTGTTTCTCTGCTCAAAACCTAGCAACTACAATGTAGGTAGACACTCATTCTCAAAATGCCAGTATCCTCAGAAGTTCGTGTTCTACCCAGAAGACCTCAGAGGAGGTTTACCCCACTCTCATAATGTGGAAAGTTCTGCATTATTCCACTTCAGAAAGGAATATGGCCCTCTCCTTATCCCCAGTGCTCTAACTTCCCTTCAGCATTTTGTCATCTTGGAGACAATCTTATTCCTAGACTTCCTACCCTCAAAGTGATTCAAACCTGACAGTCTCTTCATTCTCATCTTGTCTCTTCTTCCCATGGACCAACCCAGCAGTACAATGAAATGTGCCATGTTCCATGGGCTGCCTCAGTCTGAAAACAAAACCTTCCTTGTGAGTGGGTCGTTAATCTACAGAATTAACTTGATTCCAGATTTTCTCATCCCTTTTTATCCCATTCTAAGGACTACAGCAGAGCAAAGGCCTGCAGCTTGTTTGGGATTTGTTTGTTTGTTTGTTTTTCAGAATTCTGAGGGGAAAAATTCTACTGAGACTGTCCATGTCCTTCTGGTCAAAATAGTCACATGTGCTCTCCTCCCACCCCCTCAGGGGCACTGTTCTGGGAATTATACCATCTCTTCCTTTTATCTCTGGTTTGTCCTTAATCCATTGGGTACTTTCCTCAATTCCTCAATATGATATTTCTTTATTCACAAAGAAGCAGCTCCCTTCACTATTAGTACCTAAAGCCACCACCTCCTGCCTATCCTATCCTTCACCAGTGAGTAGTCGCCACCCCAAGGTCTGTTGCCTCTACACCCTCTTTCTCCTTAAATCCTGCTGTCCATAAAACCACTCAGGAAACAGGTGGATAAAATCACTTGCTGAAGTTTTCTTGTGAGCGTCCCATATGCAATGTTCTTCCTCAGTTCCAGTGTCCCAACCCTCTGACTTTCTCCCCCTTAAACCTCCCACTACTTCTTCCCTCACATGTGCTGCCTCCCAGTGGATTCTCCTTCTGCTTCTCCCTGGGTCTAGGTACCCGCCAGGGCTCCACATGTATTCTTTCCCTTTCTTCCCAAATGTTTTAGTGTAACTCTTTAATCTGTCTTCTCTATTCAGAATATTTCATGAAAATCATAACATTTCATAAATACTTACTCTGGCAGGTACTTTGCATATATTACCTTGTTTAATTTTCAAATAAACCTTCAGAGCACCTGGGTGGCTGAGTTAATTGGCCATCCGACTCTTGGTTTTGGCACAGATCATGATCTCAGGGTCCAGAGATGGAACCCTGTGACCTGTGCTGGTCATGGGGAGTCTGCTGTATATTCTCTCCCACTGCCTCGACTCCCCTCATGCTCACTCTCACACTCTCTCTTAAATAAATAAATCTTGGTGGGCGGGGACAACACTTATTAGCTCCATTGTATACTGTGGCATTTGAGGGCAAGAAAAATTAAGGAACTTGCCAAGGTCATCCAGTCAGCAAATGAAAGTGCCAGGATTTGAACCCAGATAGTCTCATGGCTGCCAAAGAGCTCTCCACCATTTAGCTCTTTAGGCCTGGGCTCAAATTCTACCTCCTTCAGGAAGCCTCTCCTGACCCCCTAGTGTGATATGGTCCCTCCATTTGTGGCAACCTATGACATTTATTTTTTACTCGATGTTATGGTCATTTTCACTCCCTTCCCTCCCCGTCCCTACCCCACCTCCCACATACACCGTAACATTATCAATTCTGGGAGAAAGGGACTGTATTTATTGATTTCATATCCCTCTAATGTTAGCATAAGACTGTCTTCAGCCAGCAGAAGACCTGCTAATTTGAATGGAAGACTCGTCCCCTATAAAAGTGGGTCCTCCCAGCATGCCCAACACCCTGATAATTTCCAGATGTGACAGGAATCCAAGAAGTGAACAAACTTCAGGGTGTCGCGTGTTGCAAATGAGCAGGCACTCTAGGCCAGGTGGCTCAGGATCTGTTTATTTTCAAGGCTGTGAAAGAAAAGGTAGAGCAGAGAAAGAAAGTGCATTATGGACTCCCATGCTTTGTCTGTCAGCCTTTGGCCAGCAAACTTATTAAGTAAGATTTTAATGCTTCACTCATTTTGGAAAGACAAAATCTCATATTTAAGAATAACTATCCAACCCCAGATTGAGAAACCTTTCCCAAGAGGTTATGATGGACTTCAATTTTAGATAAAGGGATGTAGGGACGCCTGGGTGGCTCAGTGGGTTAAGCCTCTGCCTTAGGCTCAGGTCATGATCTCAGGGTCCTGGAATCGAGCCCTGCATCCCCCCCCGCCCCGCCACTGCCTGCCTCTCTGCTTACTTGTGATCTCTGTCTGTCACATAAATAAATAAAATCTCTAAAAATATATAATAAATAAATAAATAAAGGGATGTTGTTAATGAGTCACTTTCCATCTGTTAAGAAAGACCTATATATTTCCCAATAACTTTGTTCTCCATCAAGGTATCTCATTTTCTCTCTGCCAAATAAAATTACATTAAATTAAATTAAAATAAATAAATCAAGTTTTATGAGAGAAAGTAGATGTTGGTCTGAACTGACGGACCTTGTTGAAAATTTCTTCTTTATGTTATAACTTTCTTCCAGAACAAGCCACAGGGGCAAAAATACATAAATACATAAATAAATAAATAAATCACCGAAGCCCAGGCTGTGCACCCCACTGACAGTGTTACTGCAGTGTTACGGCAACAGGTAGCTGTTCTGTGCAGTACAGGTTTGCCGCAGAGCCAGTTCAAGCAGAAAGTTCCCATGGATTTCAGGGGAAATGTGCTGCTTGATTTGGCCATATACAGAGCTCAGAAATGGATACAGGCCAGAAAAGGAAAAAAGGGAAAATCTTCAGCTGATCTTCACAGGATGGCCTGGAAATGTATCTCTTTACATGTGGCTTCATAACTTAGCCATCTTCTAAGTCAACTAAAGCAGTTAATTTGTGTGTGACGTCACCTGTATTGAGCCCCTTTCACTCACTCCTCTTCCTCTATGATGCCCTTAAAATCAGTGGGTTCCCAGATTCTATCTCAAACCCACTGTTTTTCTCTCTTTACAATTTGTCCTTTATCACATTCACCTTCAACTGTGGCTTAGACTGCCTTGTAGCAGTTGACTCCGTTTCAGCCAGGGGCTCTCACTTTTCCTGCATCTCTAACTGCCTGACAAATGGTCCCACTTCTGTGAGCCCTAACCACCTCCAATTCAGTCTTCCCCCCATAAGCAGCCCCCTTTCTAATTCCCTGTCTTTTTATCAACAATAACAAAATTCTCCTTGCAGATCCTTTCCACTTCCCTCTTCCTTGATCTTGTACCTAACCAGTCACAAAAGTTCATCAAATTCTTCTTCATGAGGCTCTTGAAGTCCCTTCCTGGAATCTGACAAATTGAGGAAAGAAGGAAAACAATGGCGTGTCTCCATGATGTGAAAGGAGCCAGGAGATGGTTCCTAACCAGGTTAGGAGGTCACTTGGAATGCAGAACACAGAAGTAATCCAAAGGTTAAGCACAGAACAGAGCTAAGGATCAGAGCTGGCATCAGAATACTGAGATCAGCTCTCCATCAGACCTAGAGGATAGGTGGGAGGACATAGTGAGATGGAGGTCAAGAGGTCAGGAACCAGGGACCTGGTCTGTTTTGTTCATCTTCTAATCTCCAGAACCTTGCCCATAGCTCACAGTAGGCACACATTGCATTCCCTATGATCCCAAATACAAGGCAATGGTTATAACCTCTCATTCAAGACCTCATATTAAGCAATGCTCTCTCACTGTCATTACTTGAGACACCAGGTAATGTTTGGGGAAGTCATATGAGACAAGAGCAACATCCATCCATCCATGTTAATTTGGAGGATCTAGAGAAGTAACCTGATAGAATGCATAAATAAGGAGGCAAGGAATTTTAATAAGATTTAGTGGTATCTCATGAGGGTTTTGACTTAACAAGTCAAGTGCTCAATGTCATCATAAAAGGGTTTTTTAAAAAATTATTTTAAAACAAGTGATGTAGAAATAAAAAAAATACTCATCTACAGACAGATTTTTTTGATTGTCATGTATTTTGGGGCTTGGGATAAAACTTGCAGTGACTAAGTCACACAGAGATTTCCAAAATATTGCTGCTTAAACAACATAGGGGAAAGGAAGGTGACATATTTTGGAAAGCTGTGATGATGGAATCAAACAGTGTTTGTTGTGGCAACAAAGATTATGGCAGTAGCAAAAACAATGCTTCTATTTAATAAGATTTTATATAACACATGATTCTAAATATATATGTGTAAATTAAATTAATACATTAAATACTAGTAGACATTTGACAATTTCCTGTAAGTCACTAAAAGTTATATATTCCACATGGTCCATATACTTTCGCATTGAGAAAAGCAGAATCTGGGCATTGCATTATATTTGTTGAGTGAAATAATGAATGAATGTATGAATACTTATTAAAGACTAAAACTTTAATTAAATCTTAGCTTTAGGAATAATTTACTCACTAATCCACTGAGCCAATATTGATTGTGTTATAATGTGCAATTCAGTTAAACAGGAATCAGAATGGCTTGGTACTAAAAGTTACTTCCACTGGAATTTTGACACCTAATACAAAGAAATACTTCCTCTAACTTTCTGTTATAAAAAATTTCAAACACACTCAAAAGTGGAAAAATAATTTAACCAACATTCACATGACCTCCACCTAGACCCAACAGTAACTTTTTTTAAAGAGAGCAATAGAGATATATGGGGTTGGGGGGGTCAGCAGGAAAGGGAGAGAGAATCTTAAGCAGGCTCCACACTCAGCACAGAGCTTGACATGGGCTCAATCTCACAATCCTGAGACGATGACCCGAGCCAAAATTGAGAATTGGATGCTTAACCGACTGGAGCCACCCAGGCGCCCCATAGACTCAACAGTTATTAACATTTTCTCAAAATTGTTCCATATATATGTTCAATTTTTGATGGACCATTTAAAAAAATTATAGGTGTCATAACATTTAATTCCCCTAATACTTCAGCATGCCCTGAAGTATTTCCTCATATAACTGTAATACTACTACCGCTCCTAACAAAATTAACAATAATTCCTTAATAAGATTTGGAATAATATAGGTCCTATAATAACCTAGGTCCACATTTGGACCTATGCAGTTGTTCAAAATATGGATTTTTTTAACCAGGTTTTTACAACAACAACAAAACAGGATCCAATGAAGGAATACACACTGCATTGGGTTGTGTCTTTTAAGTTTCTTCCGCCACCCCTCTTTTTTTCTTCTGCTGTCCAGTTTTATTGAGGTATAATTAACAAATAAAAATGTTTTTAATTGATAATTAATATATCAATCACTTCACCTCATTACCATTTTTGTGTGTGTGGTGAGAACACTTTAGATATATTGTCTTATCAAATTTCAAATACACTATATGGTGTTATTAACCATAGTTAACATCTAACCATGTTAGATCCCAGAACTTACTCATCTTATAACTGAAGACTTACATACTTTGGCCAGTATCTCCCTATTTCCCCTATTTCCTGCCCCTGGTCACCACCATTCTACTCTCTGCTTCTGTGAGGTCAGCTTTCTTAGATTCTACATATAAATAAGTTCATGCAGTATCCCTCTTTCTATGCCTGGCTTATTTCATTTAGCATGTAGCCCAAATTCATTTACATTGTTGGAAATGGCATGATTCCCTTCTTTTTTGTAGCTAAATAATATTCTACAGTATTTTATATTCTTTATCCATTCATCCATCTACAGACACTTAGATTATTTCTGTATCTTGGTTATCGAAAATAATGATGCAATGAACTTGGAGGTACAGATATCTCTTCAAGACACCGATTTCATTTCCTATGGATATATACCCGGAACTGGGATGACTGAATCACGTGGTAGTTCTGTTTTTTTAAATTTTTTGAGAAACCTCATATGGGTTGTACATTTTCATAATGGTTGTATGAACTTGTATTCCTACCAACAGTGTACAAAGGGTTGCCTTTTCTCCACATCCTCACCCACACTTGTTATCATTTACCTTTTTGATAGTACCCATACTTTAATAGGTGGTATCTCGTTGTGGTTTTCATTTGCATTTCCCTGAAGATTAATGATGTTGAGTACTTTTTCATAGGCTTATTGGCCATTTGTAGGTCTTCTTTGGGAAAATATTTAGGACTTTGCTCATTTTTAAATCAGGTTACATGAGGGGTTTTTAGCTGCATGAGTTCTTCATTTGAGATTTGGTTTGCAAATATTTCTGCCCATCGGTTGCCTTTTCATTTTGTTGATAATTTCCTTTGCTGTGCACATTGTGGATTATCTGATTGTTTCTTCATGAAGTCATTTGCCACCTTCCCTTCTCTTGATGTTTCTGGTGAAATGGAAGTTTGATATGAAAACTTGACTAAATTCAGGTTAAACGCATCATTAGTGTATTGAATCTTACATTCTGGTAAGAGCACAAGTGCTCTTGTTCCAACATTGGGAATGGAATTTGATCACCCGGTCAAGGTAGTAACCTCAGATTTGTGATTAGGGAGTAACTGATGGGAGTGATAACTTTGACATCTTACAAAAACTGTGTTCCTCATTAACCTTTCACTTAATGGATTTAACGCCTGTTGAGAATTTTTGCCTGAATCCAGTATTTTATTAGGGTGTTGTAAAATAAAATGCACCTTTCTAATTGCCCTCATTCATGATCAACTTCCATTTTTCTCTGAGCACTTTTTATGGTCTTAAACGTGTTCTTTGAAAGTTAAAAGCTTCAAAGTCCAAAATTTTAAATATATGTTTTATTGTAATGGAAGAGAACTAACCTTCTATTTCCTTTTGTGTTTTCAGCAAAATGGGTGGTCACATGTTTACGATAAGCCACTTGTTGAATCCTTTGAGGAAGCACCTCTTCACGTGATGGTTTTCACTTACTTGGGATATGGACTTGGAACCCTATTTGGCTATCTCAGAGACTTTTTGAGGAGCTGTGGAATAGAAAAGTGTAATGCAGCCATAGAGCGAGAAGAACAAAAAGTATGTATGTGTACCTCCTTGGATCTTTGTCAATGCATATTCTTCTCTTAAGTGTTCTCAGAAGTTGTGATGCATGTACAGATCCTATAAAAGAGTGAGACACTCAGAAACCACTCAGGGTAAATTCTATTCATCTCCATCCCATAAACCCCATCTTCCACGTGTCGGATTTGAGTTTTTTTTTTTTTAAACAAATATTTTATTAAGAAACTACTGTTCTCTAGACACTAAACTAAGGGTTTTCTCATACATCATCATATTTAATTTTTATATCAATACCATGTGACAGGTATTAAAATGCCATTTTAAAGGTGAAAAATCAAAATATAAGAACAAGGACTTTTGGATAGGACTGGACTCTGGTCTCCTTGTTGCAAGATGAATATTGTTTATGTTCTATCCTAGAATAGAAAAGTGTGCCTGAGTGAAACATGAAATTTTAATTTTGTATAGGTCATGATTTCTCAACTTTGGTACCGTTGACATTTTCGATTGGATAATTCTTTGACGTGGAAGGCTGCCCTATGCACTGTAAGATTTTTAACTGCATTCACTGGCCTCTATTCATATCAGTGAGTTAGCATTCTACCACACACTTGTGACAATCAAACATTTCTCCCAACATTGTCAAATGGTATCATGAAGTTCAAAAAACCCCAATTTAGAACCACTAATATAGATAGTTTTGAGAGTTAACCCAAAAAAGTCTACATCATCCTCTTTTCACATAGAGCTACTAGGACATCCTGGCAAATATTCAGGGAACTGCAAAGAGCCTGCATTTTCCTAACATGTTCTCCGAATTGGTTCATATGACTTATGATGCCCTGAATTCCTTTTTTCTAAAAATTTCTTTGAAATACTATGATGATTATGGGCAAGGATCGTTCCACGTGAGGGAGCCTCAAACACATCTAAGCAAAGAACATAGGGAAAGAAAACATGGTGTGAAAGAGGTAAGAGAAAGCATTGTACATTCAAGAAACCAAGGAATTCCAATGACTGGACTATTGTGAGTGACAGTGGGAGTATGTGGGGAGAAAGATTGTTTGAGAGGCAAGTAGGGACCAGATTATAATGGGTTTTTATAAGCCAAAGGTATTTATTATAAGAACAATGGGTAGGCATTGAAGGAATTCAGGCAGAGGAATGTGGATTTACAGATTAGAAAGACTGTGTTCACTAGCCTATGAAGAAGGGATTGCAGGACAGCACAAACCAAAAAACCAGTTAAGAGACTGATGCAGATATCTAGCTTAAAAATAAAAAAAGCTAAGTGGGACCTTGGGGTAGGACCAGGGTAGTTATAATAGGGGTGGTGGTAAGAGATAAGGCCAAGAGATGTTAAAGAAGATGGAATTAAGGATGGTTGTCTTGACTTGGGGAATTAGGGAGACGGACAAATGAAAGACCACACCCAGGTCTATGCCTTGGGTAGCTGGGCAGGAAGAGGCTGTGGCATTCATTGAAATGGGAAATAGAGCAGGAAGAGTCAATTGGAGGAGAAAATGGTCAATTCTTTTTTTTGACAAGTTGAGAACTGGCAGTTAGGTAGAAAGGTCTAGATCCCTGGAGAAACATCCCTGATGGATATTGTGGCATCTTTAGCATATCTTAAGCATATCAACATTAATCAAAGCCACAGAAGTAGATGAGATCTCCCAAGGAAGGTCTATAGAGAAAAAAGAGGAAGGGAGAGATGAGCATGAAAAAGTTTAGAGAATTTAATAGATGTAGGAGATGAAATTCCAATTCAAGACTAGTAGCAAAGTGACAATTTAAAAAGACTTAAAATGGTTTAGGAAAGAGATATTTGTCCTTAAACTGGGAAAGAGGTAGATGGAATGAAGAAAAGGGAATTATAGAGATATTTAGGAGGTAGATATAGAAAATATGATAAAGGGAAGAAACCAAGGTAATCCCAACTTTTTGCTTTGGTCAGACACGAGAATGGTGGTGGCACACCCATCACAATGGCAAAGTTTCATATTAACAAAATTATGTGCACAGATACAGTTTTGAGGATGTACAGGTCTGTAAATGGCAAAGGGTATAGAAACAGCTGAATCTAGTAGGAGCTGGTAATGAAATGGGAGACTGGGATAAGAAAAGCAAGTTCTTCCTGGCCATTCTCACAAGGATCCCCACAGCCCCTCCCTGACACCAGCTCGAAGCTCTCTTATCACCAATCTGCCTGCTCCCCAGGTGTAGGTAACCAGTGCCCGATAGATCAGCACATTTTAGAATATTTACTGGGACAGAGGGTGAGTCAAATGTTAATTTCTCAGGTGTGGCATCCCTTAGCAAGCTTCGGCTTCAGCTCTGCTATCTATTTCTACCCTGTGCCAATGTTCTTGCTCAAGCAACCCAACAGGGCTAGTCACTTTGGTCTTTCCAAAGCATTTCTTACATTTCAAGCAGAACATAGTTATATAGGCAAACTGGTTCCCAGGGAAGCAGACTCTGAGATGGAGGCTTGAGGGCAGAAAGGTTTCTGGGGTGCACTTCTGGAAACAACACCTGTACACCTGCAAGGGAGCAAAGGGAGCAAGATGAGACAGGTGAATTGTGATGCAGTCCGAGTCAAGGCCCCAGTGGATCCCACAGGGAGCTCTGGAGAGGGAAGGGCCTTCCAGAAGCCTTCCTCAGGGATGGTAGGGTGTGGAGTCTCCAGTGATGATAGATGGGGGCTACCACTGTAGAGGGATGTGATCCCGGGCCAGGCAGCTCCCTTCAGTAAGCTGTCTGCCTCCAACACTCCTGGCACTGGGGGAAGGGGTGCCTGGTCCCCAGCAATGAGCAATCTGGGCTTAGTAGCCTGCATGGTAGCACCTGTCACTACAGCTGCAAGCATGACTCAAACCACCTCCCAGGAGGAAGACATTGCATCAGAAATATGAATGCCCTGTACTTCTTGACAAAATAAATTCTTTCCCTCCTGGTTGATCTCTGTGAGGTAGAGAGCACCAGTCAATCAACTCACCTTGGTGGTCATACCTTTCACATGGCACACTTTTATTACACGTTCCTTCTTTTGGAGCCCCTTTAGACATTTATAATCTTCTAGAGTACCTGGTTTTAATAAATTGCAGTGGCTACAGCTGCTATGTCCTTTTTGATGGGACTTGGTCATGAGAAACCCTGTCTTCAGGCTGACCTTTAGCCTTTTACTATTTTTTCCCCAGCCCCGTCCCTCGGACAGCACCCTTGCTTTGTGTTAATAAGCTCCTTGAGCCACGTCTTGAAGTCTCTTGCTGGAAACACACTGCTTCCCAATGACTCCTTGTTCTCTTAGCAGAAATGAGCATTATATTCTATTCTTTTTTAAAAAGATTTTATTTATTTATTTGAGAGAGAGAATGAGAGAGAGAGAGCATGAGAGGAGAGAGGTCAGGAGAAGCAGACTCCCCACTGAGTAGGGAGCCTGAAGGGGGACTTGATCCCAGGACCTCAGGATCATAACCTGAGCCATAGGCAGTTGCTTAACCAACTGAGCCACCCAGGCACCCTATATTCTATTCTAAAAGTGTGGTCACTGAGATAGCAGAATGAATCATCCCTTTAGACAAACCAGCCAAGAGCAAAGTGACCCAGGAAAAAAGTGCATCCAAAAGACCAATTATTTTTTTCAAAAAGATCATGAAGAGATGCTGATTCTGATTACACTCTTGTACTCCATGTGCATTCTTTCTATTTTTAATAAAAGTTGCATTTAAGTGTACAGCATGATATTTTGATGAAAATATACAGATGTCATTACAGATAAAAATGATGGTTGCCGTGAAGCTAACTGACATGTCCCCTTCTTCATTTCTTTCCTGTTTTTCAAATACAGGAATTTATTAACCCAATTTTCCTATTTTCTCCCTCACTGGGATGACTCTTCTCATATCAAACCATCCATTCAAACTAAAATGTTGCCCCAAATTTAGAATCTTTTTGCATTCTGCTTCTTCTTGATTTCTAGCCCCAACACCCTGAAGCTGACTCCAAAACATAAGGGGTCTGATAATCCTCTTATCTATATCACTTGGTGACTGATTCACTTAGTATTACTGATTCACTTAGTATAAACTAAGTGAAAAGAAAAAAAAAAATCAAAATCTTCCTCCAGAAGAGCATTAAAAAACAAATCACAGGCCCAGGACATGAGGCACATCAGATCGACTCCACTAGCAATCAGAAGACACTGGCAAAAATAGGACAATACAGACATGTACAAGTTTAAATATTCTTGCTTAAATTCTCCTTTTAATGCTTAATTTGGGGGACACATGTATCTTTTATTTAAAATCCAAGGCCACCGCAGCAATGAATTGCAATTCATTAAAGACCTCTCGATAAATCACTTTCTTAACTTTGACTTAACTTTGCAAAATCCAGAAGATGTCAGCAAATAGATTAATCACATGAATGTCAAGCGTCATCAGAGACTTGAAAACTCCAAGCACAGTCCCATTTCTCAATCCCTGTAGTTTGATAACAGGTTAAGCAAGACCTGCTCCACAGGGCATCAGCCTGTTAGAAAACATAGCAGTGCAAGTCCATGTTCACACTAGACCTAGGGCATCCCTGTAGCTCCTCTATAAGTACATCCCAGACATTTCTGGCCCATCCCCAGAGATTTTTACTCCCACATGAAACAAAGAGGGTTCAGCAAGTTGTAACTGTAAAGAATTTTAAGACAAATCTCCAAATATGTGCCGGAATTAAAAATTGCCCTTTTGTATGTACATTTTGCACCCTGCTACAATAACAAGATTTACCCAGAGAGACTTTCTTCTGAGTAATTTGAAGGATGAGTTCCATTAAGGTCACGGGGTATGAGTTTTGTCCAAAGCAAACAGATGGCCCAAGCACTGGTCTTCCTGTTTGGACCTGGGTAAGTCCAAAGTCAGAGAGCTTTCACTGGGGTTTCCTTGGAAACTTAACATACTAGCCAGCAGCTGCTGAGATGGTAATATTAGACCAGTGATTCTCAGCCTCGGCTGCACATTGGAATCACCTAAGAAGTTTTAAAAGCTACTATACCTGAGCTTTACCCACAAATATTCTAATTAAATTGTCTGTGGTATACCCTTGGTGAGGTTCATAAAAGCTTCCCAGGTGATTCTCATATGCAGAGAGTTAGAGGCCAGTGTTTTAGAACAATGCTTCTTGAACTTTCCTGGGGGCACAAAGGGTCACTCCCTCACTTCCTTGACTTAACTATCTACTAAGAAATCAATAGCTTTAAATGCAGCAGAAATTTCTGGCCAGTGAAATCCCCAGTCTCCCCAACCAGACTTCATTCCAAATACCTCCCAGATGCTTCTAAAAAGCAAATGCACCCTCACAAGGAGTGAATATTTTCCACGATTGCTTCTAGGAGAGAAATACGGGCCATAGGTTGGAACAGTAACTCTAAAATCAAAGTTCTAGAAATATTTTGTGAAATAAGACCATCAGTAAAATCAGATCACAGCCTCAACATAGTGAATACTCAGGTCAGTATTTATTCGGGAACATCCAAATAAATACACATATATACATGTTATACACACACATATAACTTCTGCTGTGTCATTAAAATGTTAGTTTAAACATTTTTTAGTACTTTTACAGTATAGACTTTGCTTCCCTTTGCAAGAAGGAATCTACAAATAGGAGGAAAGCAGAGTTCACTGATTTTTTTTAATTCTACCAAATATTTATTTATTTATTTATTTATTGTTCAATTAGCCACCATGTAGTCCATCATTAGTTTTTGATGTAGTGTTCAACGATTCATTAGTTTCATATAACACTCAGTGCTCATCACAACACATGCCCTCCTTAAATACCCATCACACAGTTACCCCTTTCCTCCATCCCCCTCCCTTCTGTAACGCTCTGTTTCCTGGAGTCCAGAGTCTCTCATGGTTTGTCTCCCTTTCTGATTTCTTCCCTTTCAGTTTTCCCTCCCTTCCCCTTGGTTCTCTGTGCTATTCCTTATATTCTACATATAAGTGAAACCACACTGATAAGGTAGAGCTTTACTCTGTACACCAATGGTACTAAGCCAGTGTGTGATATGGGTGGATTGATTATGACAAGTCCTAATGAAGAGCCCCTCAAATCTGTGTCTTTTTTTCCCTTTCCTTTTTGTTACAGAAATAACGAACAAAATCCGTCTTCCTGTGTTTTTCGTGCACTTAATTACACATAGGTTCATTTGCACCCATTCTGTCTTTTCCTTAGCATAAATGGGATTGCGTCATACAGACTTCTGTGTGATTCACTTTTTTCTCACCTAACTATGTCTGAAGACCTTCGCATGCCAATACAAGTTTACCTCATTCCTTTTAATACTTTGCATGATGGTATTCCATAATGTGGGTATATGATTATTTGTATTACCATTTTTTATTATTTTATTACTTCAGATAATTCCTCAATGAGCAGCACATGCATTTATTTGAGCATGATTCCTAGAAGTAGCTTTCTGGGTTCAAGGAATGTATACTTCAACTTCTGAGAGATTGGCAAATTGCCTTCCAAAAGAGCGTACCCAGATAGACTCTAGTGAGCAGTTCCTAGGAGTGCTTGCTTCCTTACCAGCCTTTGATATGTTGATATGATCAATGTGTTTTTTACTTTGGCCAGTGGATAGGTGAACATTTTTTGTTCTTGTCTTCATTTGCATTTTCCTGATTAATAGTGAGACTGAGCTTCTTTTCATATGATTGTTAGTACTTTATACTTACTCTTCTTGAATTGCCTATTTTTATCCCTTGCTCTTGATTTTATTAAATTGGTTTTTTCTCACTGATTTAGAGGAGACTTTTCTATATACCCATATATGAATAATTTATCTATTAAATGATTTCAGGTATTTTTAAAATTCTGTTTCTTGGTTCTTAATTTTTTCTATGTTCTATTTAGCCATATTTACATTTTTAATTTTTAAGTTGTATGTATGAGACATTTTCTTTTGTTTTCCTTGTTGTTAGTTTTTGCTCTTTGGGGAGAGAGAGGACTTTAAAAAAAATTATTTAAATTCTAGTTAGTTAACATGTAGTGTAATATTAGTTACAGGCATTGAATTTATTGATTCATGACTTACATATAATACTCAGTGCTCAACACAGGTGCCTTCCTTAGTACTCATCACCCATTTAGCCCCTCCCCTGCCCACCTCCCCTCAGCAACGCTCAGTTTTTTCTTTAGTTGAGTCTGTTGTGGTTTGACTTCCTCTCTTTTTTATTTCCTTTCTCCTATGTTTATCTATTTTGTTTCTTAAATTCCACATATGAGTGAATTGGATGGTATTTGTCTTACTCTGACTGACTTATTTTGTTTAGCATAGTGCGCTCTAGCTCCATCCATGTCATTGCAAATGGCAAGATTTCATTCTTTTTGATGACTGAGTAATATTCCTGTGTGTGTGTGTGTGTGTGTGTGTGTGTGTGTGTGTGTGTGTAACACATCTTCTTTATCCATTCATCTGTTGATGGGCATTTAGGCTCTTTCCATAATTTGGCTATTGTTGATAATACTGTTGTAAACATCAGGGTGAGTATGCCCCTTCAAATCGGTATTTTTGTATCTTTGGGGTAAATACCTAGTAATGCAATTGCTGGGTCACAGGGCAGTTCTATTTTTAACTTTCTCAGGAATCTCCATACTGTTTTCCAGAGTGGCTGCACTAGTTTGCATTCCCACCAACTGTGTAAGAGGGTTCCCCTTTCTCCGCATACTCACCAACATCTGTTGTTTTTTGACTCATTAATTTTAGCCATTCTGATGGGTGCAACATGGTATCTCATTGTGGTTTTGATTTGTAGTTCCCTGAAGAAGAGTAATGTTGAGCATCTTTTCATGTGAGGAGGACTTTCTTTTTTAAAAGAGTGTTTTAAATTGTCTTTAATTGAAATTTTTACCCCCTGATTTGAATTACTGACCTATTTGTCCATTTTTTAGGTAAATTTGGAAGTTTTTAGCTAATTCCTAAAGATCTTTTCTCTGTATATACTTTAGAATTAGCTTGTCAGGCATTGAATTTTTTTTTTAAAGAAACTGTTGTCATTTAATTGGTAATATATTATTAAATCTATAGATATAGGTTAACTTTGGAAAGTTTTGGCATTTAATAACATTTAATCTTCCCATTTAGAAACATGATATGTCTCTCCATTTATTTAGGTATTTCTCAGTCCTTTAATAAAATTTTATAACTTTCTTTATTCTAAGGTCTGATATTTCCTCTTATGATCATTATTTGGGTACGAATTTTTGATGGTGGTGGTATTTGAATATTATCTTTTTTCTCTATCCCATATTCTAATTAGTTATTGATGGCATATAGGAAAGCTATTGGTATTTTCATATTTTAATTCCAGATGCTACCACCTTAATGAATATCTCTCTTCAGGTGCCACAGCTTCTCAGATAGTTGTATTGGAATGTCTTGTAATTTTCCATGCGTGCCATGAAAAACTGAACACTGTCTTTTTAAGTCTATTAGAACAAACTTGCTAACTATGTAATTTGGATCCTCTAGACTTATTTATTTTTTGTCTTCTTACACTTATAATTTCTGAGAACATGTGTTAATGTCTTCTACTGTGATTATGGATTTGTTAGTTTTTCTCTTTCTTATGTATTTCAGTGTAACTCTTAGATACATGAGTTACAGCTCCTACAGTTCTTGGTGGGTTTCTTCCTTTTATCTTACTTTACTTTGCACTCTGTTGTGTCTAATATGAATATTTATACATCTGCTTTTTCTTCAACAGTCATCTCTTTATTTCAGTCTTCATCACTTTCAGAAAATGTAGCCCTCTTGTAAGCAGCATATCAATTTATTTTAAACCAAACGTGAGAGCTTTTGTGTTTTAATAAAATAATATAAGTTATGAACAATTACTTTCTTGAAACATATGAAATTGCTGTTCTTATAGGTCAAAAACAAACATTGGCGACTCCTTATGGACTTATGACTCCTCACTATCCCTGGAGACTGAAATTGAATCAGTACCTAGTAGATCATTTACACCTTAAGATTCAAATCTTTCTTCCTTTCTGTAATTTCCCCCTGCCCCTCCTCCTCCATCTTTTTTTTACCTTTTTTTCCTCTTCTTGCACTTCTTCTTATCCTCCTTTTTTTCAATCTTGCAACTCCCATTAGAGAGATATTGGATCTTCTGAATCTGTCTTACATATCTCTTGACTTGCTTCATATTTTCTTCTCTATCCTTTTTCATCATGTCCTGGAAAACTTAACCAATTTGTTATTCTAGCTTATTAATTTGCTTTTCGGGTGTCCGTTTTACTTTTGAACTGTTGATCTTTTTAAAGGATGCATTGTTCTGCTGTTTGTCTCAAAAGATGAATATATTTTAAATTCTTCCTCTGTTTTTTCTGTTAAGTCTTTTCGTTAGTTGTTCCGCTTGCTGAATGTGGTACCTCTTATGCTAGTTTTCCTTAAATAGCACTGACACTTTGTTCTATGTTCATTTCTTTTTTTTTTTTAATTAAAGAATCCTTTTTTTCCTACATATTCGCCTATCTTGAGTGACCGGAGAAGGGAAATGGAAGGAATTGCCAGGACCAATAGCTTCTATTCTCGCAGTGTGGACTCCCAATCTCTCTACATTGGGGCATTGCTCTTCCATTCCGTTCCTGGTACCTAGCAAGGAGATTTGTCCTGTGGACATCACAACTGCTTCTTACTTATTAACCCAATAAAAAGAAGACAAAGAGATCTAGCTTTCCACTTAATAACCCTATCAATTTCTTTTTTAAAAAAAAGATTTTATTTATTTATTTGAGGGGGAGACAGTGAGAGAGGGCATGAGAGGGGAGAAGATCAGAGGGAGAAGCAGACTTCCCGTGGAGCTGGGAGCCTGATGCGGGACTCGATCCCCAGGCTCTGGTGCCCTGACTACCCATTTCTTATGGTTATTCACTTTTAACTTTAAACTCCCCTACAGTTAGCTTATGTCCAAACCAATCTTCTCAGCATATGTTTAGAACTATGGTTTCTGGGTGGCTCAGTGGGTTAAACCTCTGCCTTTGGCTTAGGTCATGATCCCAGAATCCTGGGATCGAGCCCTGCTGAGCAGACAGCCTACGTCCCCCCTTCTCTCTCTGCCTGCCTCTCTGCCTATTTGTGATCTCTGTCAAATAAATAAATAAAATATTTTTTTAAAAAAAGAACAATGGTTTCCTAGGGTTTTACGTCTCCATTGGTCAGATCTTATATGTGTTCCATCTTTTGTGATGCTTCAGTATTTCTGATTCAGTAATGATACTCTTGATTGTCTTTCTAGGCATTTATAAATTTATTTTACTTCTTAAACATCTTTTGTCACTTCAGAGGACTTTTAGACGAGTAGTAGAATACTTATAAGCACTGAGTCTACCATTTTTATTCAAATATCCCTCTAATTCCTTAATAGAATTAAACTTAGTCATCTTGACTTTATGCTTCTCATACTTCAAAGAACTGTTTATGATACATTGTCCTTTCCAACAACAAAGAAAAAATGAACGTTTTATTATTATCCAGAGCTTGACCTTGATTGGAGAAATGGCTGTTTCCCAAAAGGAAATAATGACATAAAATGAAATATTAGGTGAGAACAGAAGTGTAGGTGAAAACAAAGTGTTGATGTGGGCAAAAATTAATAATTGATGTTTGATAATGATTTTTTCTCTCTACAAATTCATGATTCTATTTCATACTGAACAAGCAAGTAGTTAAATCAAATAAGAAGCATGCTTCCAAATTTGGCAGTATTTTTCACAATGGGCCATGGATATGTTCTCTTCACTTCCTTACAAACACCTAGCCCTATAGCATGATTATTGAAAAGAACACTGGTTTTAGAACTCTAATTCCCAATTTGTCCACTCAGATTTTCTGACTTTCCACTGATTTGTCTATAAACGTTGGACAGAAATATGTATAACACTTGGAAAATTATAAAGTATCCTATAAGCTTAAAGGTGGAAAAAGATTGTCATATTGCAGTAGAAACAAAGACATTTTTGTGGCTGCATTTTTAGATTTTGCTCAACCTTCCTGTACCCCACCCCCCAAAACGATTCTGTCCTTATGGCCCAAATTTCACTGTCACATCTAGCCATTTGTGTCAGGAAGAAAAAGAAAGATAGTGAGTAGGCCAAGTGACACGTTACATCTACAGATGGTTACAGGTATGTCCTCTTGCAGTGCTCCTGTTTTTGCAATATCTAGTCCAGTTTCATTTTCTGGTATCGCGAAAATGCTGTGGGAGGCTTACCTGAGATTAGAGGACATTGACCTTTGGAAGGTGTTGGCTGCTCCTGAAGAAACCTCACTGGTGCTCAAAGGAATGGGGTGGGGTGAACATACACCCATGCAGATACAGGAAGCTTACAGGTGCAGAGGAAGCAGGACAATGCCACAAAAGAAGGCAGTTCTTACCCAAACCAGACCTTGAAATCTAAGTAGTTCCCTCTCAGGGACACATAGACTGCTGAGCTTGTGTTTTAGATCTGGGTTAGCACTCACACAACTCACGAAGAAATGGCTCTCCATGGCTAAACAAAACACGCAAAACAAGACAAAACAAAACAAAACAAACTAGCTTATCCCTTTGGCAGAGAAGTTTCCGCCAAATTCTATTCTAATTACTAAGAAATACGAAGATCATTTCCTACTACAAAGTCTTCTCTGATCCCACAGAATAGGTTAGAATCCCTGGATCTTGCCCTCAAAGCATTTGTCTCAATAAAAAACTGGCCGCCCATTTCCTTGTAGATAGAAAATCTGGATCTCTGGGTCAGAAAGTTTGGGCAAGGTAGAGTATTTTCTCACCTTCCCTCAAGAGGCCATGATAGCATATCTTTATGAGGTTCAATGACGAAATGCCCTAAGTTGTTTCCTGAAGTAAATGCCAAGTTCCTTAAGATGAGCGGACACTCCTCCATGGTCTGGCAAACTGTTGGCATTAACTTTCCATATCATGGGTCATGGTTTTTTTTTAATAACTGGGGTTTTGGGGGAAGCTTGTACAAGTGGGGAAGGTGCCAGCCTGAAGTCACTCTGAAGTGACTGCTGAGAAGGTGACCAAAGCCAGAGGCTGACTAGAGTTCAGCTACTCACCTTGTTGGGTCTAATTTTCCTCACATGTCAAATGGGTGCTTGAAATCTACAGTTTCTATGTACCCCCTGCCCTGGTATCCTGTGCATCTTGTCATTCTGCACTGAAATTACTTTTGTTTTTGGTGCACCTGAGTGACTCAGTCAGTTAGGCATCTGCCTTCAGCTCAGGTCATGATCCCAAGGTCCTGGGCTCAAACCTTGCATCAGGCTTTCTGCTCAATGAGGAACCTGCTTCTCCCTCTCCCTCTGCCATTCCCTCATTCTCACTCTCTCTCAAATAAATAAATAAATAAAATATTTAAGAAAAAAAGAAATTAATTTTGTTTTAATACTATAGACATAATATTTTGTTTTTCCTACCTAAAGTGTTTTCCTAAACCAACTATTAACTTTATTTTGAGTAAGATTTCTCAAAAAGTCTAAAACTATAATTCCATTTGGAGTCTTAAAATAGGACTTACAGACCTACTTCTCTATTTTCTCTTGATAGTATGAATGTATATGATGTCATTTCAATTAAGGAATAAAAAATTAAAAATAGAAGGACACAACATTTGGGGATATGGAGCAATCTAAAAGTCAGTAAACAGTTTTAAAAAAAGAAGAAGAAATTGTTTGGAAAAGATTTTCCTGAAATTATACAATCTCCTTTTCTCTCAAAAATATGTCAGGGTATGTGCTATGGTGAGTACTGTGAAATGTGTAAGCCTAATGATTCACAGACCCGTACCACTGGGGCAAATAATATATTATATGTTAATAAAAATAATTTTTAAAAAATGTCCATTTCCCTGTTAGAACATAAATGGGTATAATTATCATAACTTTGTAGCTTTGAATCTTAAAACTTCTATCAGGATACTTAGATATTAAAGGACAAATGCATTTAGTATGAAATTTTCAACTTACAGATGTAACCAGTAAAGTTGTCCTTTTCGTCCTCCAAATTTGCATGCAATAGATAGTCCCCAGCATGTGCTGGGGTTGTGGTTATAAACATTCTTTCTTATAGGCAATCACAACTCCCTCCCCAGAAATGATGCCATGCACTGAAAACCTAAAGATGTTGCAAACCAAACTGTGGCTTGGGTGCAACCACCAGCCATCAAAGCCTGCAGATTCTCTATATTTTTCTCTGGAATGGATTAGCTCGAGAGATGAGTGAGCCAAACCAGTAGCACAAGAAGGTCTTCCACAAAGCCTTAGCCCTAGTCCTCCTTGTTCCCTCAGGAAATCAGCTCTATTCCATTATAGGAAGGAGAGCAAAGAACTCAGAAAGGATAGGAGAATAGGAAAGCTCCCTCTTGGTTATTCAGTGGTTCCTCATTGACTCCAAGATAATGTGTGAGTTCTTCATCCAGACACTAAAAGGTCCCACTTTCTGTGCCCCACTGGATTTGCCACCTTAACACACCACAGGGAATAATAGTGGATGGGATTAGGAAGGTAACAGGGAGCAGATCGCTCAGAACGTTGGCTTTGACCTAAGTGCGGTGGGAGCCATTATAGATCAAGCAAGAATGACAAGAACTGTCATATGTTTTATTTTTGCTCATTCTCAAAAACACCCTACACTTCTAACACAGACCCATTCATGCTGAGTGCCCTCTCCAAGCATCCATGCCCAAAGCAATTTCATTCCACCTTCAGTGCCCAGCTTCGAGACCCCTCCCACGTAAACTACCTTGATTTCTCCAGCAAGACGTGACTCTCCCTCTCATTCTAATCTTACAAATTGCCCAAAGTACTTGGCTTAGACCAAGGTTTTGTAATTTCTGCCTTGTACTATTAGGAGTTAGACGACCAAAAGTTAGATATGTTTTGCTTTGAGCCTCAGCTGGATTGTCAACCCCTCAAGCATGGCTTACCTTTTATAGAGCAAAAACGGTACTGTCACTGCAACTGTGGGAGAAGCCAGGTGTCTCCACAAGCTCATCAACTCAGTTTCTAGGCCCTCGGCTATGTGACAGCCAGCCAGCTGCCAAGAGTTTTGCCAATAGGTTCAAGATCAAGTTCATCCACATTTCTGAAAACATGAATGGGAATATTCATGTTCAAAAAAATTAAGACCAAATTATCATCTCACCACTTTTCTCTCCAAAACTCCTTTGATATAAACATCTATTGTTACTTTTCAGATGGAATCCTGCAAAGATTCCTTGTGCCCACCACTCATTTGGGGACTTACCTCATGTTGCACTATCATCTTTGCTACCTTTCTGTGTCATGTTTTTCTTACTTCCTTCCACTAAAATGTTAATTGTTTACGGTTGGAGGCCTCACAGTGTTCTCTGTGGACCCACCTGTCCCCTTACCGATAGGCCCTTGCTCCAAAACCATGTGCTGTGGACTATGTTCATGGCTCTTCCAGCCTTCAATTGCTAAGAAAATACAAAAAGCAGGAGACCAAAGGTAAACTGCTGCCTCTGTTGTAACAGGATTTTGTGCCGCTTTATCAAAACTTTGAGAATTTTTACACGCGGAACCTGTACATGAGAATCAGAGACAACTGGAACCGGCCCATCTGCAGTGCCCCGGGGTCTCGGTTCGATGTGATGGAGAGGGTGTCGGATGACTACAACTGGACATTTAGGTGAGGCAGCCTTCTGGAGGGTCTTGGTTGAAAGAAATTCTTCCCAGGAAATCCTAGCATGGGCATTAAATTACAGAGCTGATAAACACCAAACCGTGGAAGTTGCTGGTCTTCCATCATTGAGCCTTTTGCAAGCCCTGGTAATTCCAGTGGGGGAAGTCATGGTTATTCAGTTGCCAAGGGTGGCTGTGTTAGATTAAAATAAAGCCTGTGTCAGAAAGTGCGGGATACACAGAGCTAGCCATGAAGAGCCTTTTCAGCTTTATTGACAATTTTACCCCCCTACTTCTTGCTGAAGGAGGCAGTGATGACCAGGGCTCTTTCTCACCTACAAAGTTCTTGCTGGAATTTAAACAAGAGCACAGGTGTCACAGGAGTGAGCACCCAAGGAAAACCAGGGCTAAATGATACTCCATGGCTTGTGATACCTTTTTCCAATACTCTGCCCAGCTTCATTTTGGCGTTACTGTCCTCCAAGGGCAGACCATTTTGTATTGACAGCAATGCACACCAGAAAGGAAAAACAAAATATATGATTGGGGCCAGACCCAAGATCTCCTTGTATGAGTCTTCTGTGGGGCACTAGGATGATGTCAAATGAGAAAGCCCTTTGTGGTCTTCTCTCTGCAGGTTCACTGGAAGAATCATCAAAGATGTCATCAACATGGGCTCGTACAACTTCCTTGGCCTGGCTGCCAGTTACGATGAATCTATGAGGACAGTAAAGGATGTTTTAGAGGAGTATGGCTTAGGTGTGGCCAGCACCAGACATGAAATGGGTATGTATGTTCACCATTTTGAAATTTTGTCCAGTTGGACCTCAGATTCCCTGTGGCGATTTCTCAAACCTAGATCGAATCTAGACTGTGTACCTCAAAATGTTGTTATAAATTGGAAAATGAGAAAGATACCTGAAGGTCTCTTTGGGAATTTCAAACATTATGCTCTTGTCAGATAGTTTATTAATTACAGGTTTAAATTCTCCAGAAAAAACGAAAATGGATCTTTCTTTAGACCACATTATCTAAAATAACTCTTGTGCCTCTTCCATCTGGTCCATTTCAGGATCCTTCCTTACCCTTTTCTTTTTTTAAAACAGCTTTAGTGAAGTATAATTGATATTGTTAAAAACTATGCTTACTTAATTTATACAATTTGATGGGTTTTGATATATAAAAACACTCTGAAACCACCACTGCAATCGAGGTAATAAACATGTCCACCACCTTGGAAAGTTTCTTTGTGTCCCCACTTTTTGTGGTAAGAACACTTCACATGAGATCTACCATTTCAACAAATTTTTAAAGTGCACAGTGCAGTATTAATTATAGACACAATGCTGTACGCCTCTCTAGAACGTACTCTTGTGTGCCTGAAATTGTATATCCATTGAACAAATCTTCGTTTAGATTTTGCTCTTTCTTAATGATGCCCGTCACTGATCTTGCTTTTGTATTTGGATATTGCCCATTGCTGCTACTAAAACATAAGTTTCATGAAGGATAGAATTGGGAAGGATAGAATTGGCCTTGTGGTCTGTTGTGTTGAATAAGTAAGTGAATGATGAATGAATGAATGAAGGTGGAACAGATGGCCTATTTGTTTCTCTTTTAGCTGAAACATCTTCCTCTTATTCAAAGGAGTGAAATCTGTGAGAAGGAAACTTCTGGTCCTCTCCACCTCAGGGAGAAAGAGTGAGGCAAGCTTTCTCCTACAGAGTGTCTTGCTATTCCTGACACAGTGTTTTCTTATATATCATCTCATTTATTACTCACAAAAGTCCTCTGCTCAAGGAGGCAGCACAGGCAACATTATTTCATCTTCTAGAGGAGGAAATGGGATCATAGTGACTAAGCAATGTCCCACCACTGGCTTATTAATCATACTAACTCCCAGTCTAGCTAGCTTCTTCTGACAGCAGTTTCCCATCCGGAATGATATATGCATGGTTTACCATGTCAGTTTCAGGCCATTCTAAGAACCCAAGGTAAACCTATTAAAAAGGGATTTACCATTAATGACAAATGAGCCACCTGCCCCTCTTAGAATCCAGTTGACAGAAGATCATTAAAAACCCATGCAACAAAGAACAATTCAAGTTGAACAAAGTAATTTTTTTTAAATAAAGATTTTATTTATTTATTTGACAGACAGAGATCACGAGTAGGCAGAGAGGCAGTCAGAGAGAGAGGAGGAAGCAGGCTCCCTGCTGAGCGGAGAGCCGGATGCGGGGCTCGATCCCAGGACCCTGAGATCATGACCTGAGCCGAAGGCAGAGGCCTTAACCCACTGAGCCACCCAGGCACCCCCAAAGTAATTTTTTAATCCATACATTCAGTAAACATTTAGCTAAAGCTCCAGAGTTTATAAGCGGTTGCCCAGATTTTTTAAGAAAGTCATCTTTCTTCATTTTGAGGTAGGAGAGCTGCAGATATAAGCAGAATGCAGAAGGAAGCTTCTACTTCATGTAGCAGAACTAGGTGACCCATGATACCCCATTTGGGATGGGGCAGAATCTGGAAGGTTTACCCTCAGTCATAAAAGACGTGGAGTCAGTAAGTAAGCTTTGTGGATATTTCCTCAACACCAGGATTGTTAATGAACCAGACAGAAAACACTTTTCCTGAGGATGATGACCACCCCCCCCAACTCATTGAGACAGAACACTCCCCAATCACAGCCAGCAGAAGCTAAACCTGACATAGTCAATGGCCTCTTTCCAGATATGGAATAGGAGTTCCTGATTTGGCAGACTCAATGAACCAGAGAAGCCAGGCAGAGATAAAGATCATAGTTTGGACTGTCTGCAGCCTAAGTTCTTTCTCCACTTCTTCCTCAGCCTTCTGAATGGCTAGACTTTGATTGTTTATCTGCTTCACTTGGTCTCTGGCTCAAGCTCTAGGAAGAAGATTTTAACAGTTCTCAAGGAAATGGTGAGAAAGCAAAAACAGAAACCACCCACACCAATTTTAAGCAAACAGAAGACTTGATAACAAGGATGGATATGAGCAGTCAGAAAATAGAGAAGTAAACGGGGTTCATTTGAAAGTATTGTGTAACAGAAGCTGTAACCTTAGCATAGCACGCAAGAATTAGTAGCATAGTTTTGAATGCCACTTATTTCAAGAAATGCAAATAACTTTTAGAAAGCGTAAGCTATCTAGTCTTAAGAAAATGTTTAACAGTGCCTGTGGATTGTCAATGAAAATGTGGGAATATAGAGGCTTACCAATTTAGCAACCAAAAATACTTCTTGAGGAGCCCAAAGTAAACGTTTAGGAACATTTAATCACTTGAGTACCTTCCCAGAGCTTTTAAAAATAGTTTCCAATGTTCTGGAGGGAAAAGCCCACAAAAAAAAAAAAAAATCATATTACAAAATAGGAAATTAAAAAAGAAATCAAGAGGAAGTATTTAAAGCACAGTAAAAGGAGAGAAGACCACACACAGTATCTTGGCCAAAAATATGTGAGAAGAGCATATTTTCCCACCGAAAGAAAAGGACTGAGATTTTGCCAAAAACCCAAACTCAACTATGTGCTATAATCACAAACAAATACAAGTAAATTTAAATTATTCCTAAGGGTGAAAAGTAGAAAGAGAAGTCCCAACCAGACACCTGGTTCTCTCCTCCCTGCTGCAACCACCGCTAAAATGCACTCAGTGCCCAAGAGGGAGGTCAGTTCTATACAAAGCACAGCAAAGACCCCAAGAGAAAAGCTGTGTGTCCAGTTTGTATCTACAAGTGCTAGGACTGAGCTTGAAATACAGCTGAGCTGTAAGGAATGAAACATTTCCAGACACAGACGTACAAATTGCAAATGCTATGTTTAACATGTGGAATGATGCGCTGCTATTTATTTTCATGTATAACTAAAAAACACTGGCACACAGAATGAAGGGAGGCTTTGACTGTCTTGTGGTCAATTTAACTTTCCATAGGCTGATGGAAGGGATGGCACGTTTTTCTGATATCCTAAATATGAGGCAGAGTGAAATGGCAATTTGCAATCATCATCAAGCATTTGAAATGCCTGACACATTTTTAATTCTTACCATCTATATTCATGGGGGCCTTTTTATTAGCATTCTTCTTGATCGGGGAGGTCTCCTTCAAATTGCGTGTCATATGTCATATCTTTGGTAATTACAGCCTAGTTTTTCCTAAGAACTTTTTTTTTTTATCTATTTTTTCCTAAGAACTTTCTTTCTTTCTTTTTTTTTTTTTTTATTTTATTTTATCTATTTGACAGAGAGAGAGATCACAAGTAGAGAGGCAGGCCCGGAGAGAAGGGGAAGCAGGCTCCCCACTGAGCAGAGAGCCCGATGCGGGACTCGATCCCAGGAGATCATGATCCCTGAGACCATGATCTGAGCCAAACGCAGAGGCTTAACCCACTGAGCCGCCCAGGCGCCCCTCCTAAGAACTTTCTTAATGTACCATGAAAGATTAGAAATTTTTGAGAATTGTCATGTGTGATATTACGTTGTGTTCTAGACCGAACATCTTACCAAAAGTTGAAGAGACTGCTGCTCAACATCCTCTTCTTAATGTGGCTTGCCTCCAGACTTTCAGCTGGAAAGTCACTTGAATAACTGTTTACAGATTCTAAAATTACCTGGATTTTTAGATTTTCAGCACCAGGATCGAGAATTGTTCATGATGTCTGAGTATTAACATCAAACAATATGCAGTAATAGCTCCATTATGCAAGATATTTCCACATTTGTTCTTTGAGTTTCTTCATCAGAAGGAACTATTTAATTTTTCAGTACATGGAAGGCGTTTGTCTGAATATGTTGGTTTCACAATGAAAAATGTAATGCAGCAGCCCCTGAGGCAAAGTAAATGTATAGCTGCTTGTTCTTTCATATAAGCCAAAGAGTAAAGAACAAGCTAAAACTTAAAAAATAAATAAATAAACAAACAAACAACCTAAATGTGTGGTATGAATGCAAACACAAAGGAAAGCAGAAGATTAGCTTAAGGTTATTAGTTATTATTAAACATAAGAAGAGACTCACTGGGGTCCCTGGGTGGTTCAGGGGGTTAAGTCCTCTGCCTTCGGCTCAGGTCATGATCTCAGGCTCTCTGCTCAGTGGGGACCCTGCTCCCCCCCTCCTTTCTGCCTGCCTCTCTGCCTACTTGTGATCTCTGTCTGTCAAATAAATAAATAAAATCTTAAAAAAAAAAAAAGAGAGACTCACCTTATAAAAATTATGTGGAGCACCCATAATGTAGACAGATTCAACTCCTATATTTTCTATGCCTCAATTAACACAGTGCAGACAAGATGGCTGTCTATCTTTCTGTACACCTGGAAGTTAGGAAAATGAATGATGAGAGGCTTTAAAAGTCATGTAGGTCAATTTAACATTCCACAAGCTGATTAGAAACAAAAACGAGACAAATAAAATAGTAATAGGAGACCACAAAGTACCTCTCAGTCCTTGAAAAGTAAAAAAAAAAAAAAAAAAGGGGGAGGGAGACAGGGAGGGAGAAAGGAAGAGAGGGGGTGGAGGGATGGAGATGGGGAGGAAGGAAGGAAGGAAAAAGGAAAGGAAGAAAGAAAAAAAGGAAAGAATGAGAGAATAAAGGAGAGAAGGAAAGAAGGAAGGAAGGGAGGGAAGAAAGAAAGGAATGTGAGAGGGCAGGAAGGAAAGAGGGAAGGAGGGAAGGAAAGAGGAAGGAAGTGAAGGAGGACAGGAAGACATAGAACATAAAGGACACTAAGAGTAATTACTGACTTTCATTTAATATTTATATATTGAATTACAAGCCTTTAAACATATTGCCAGTATACTTCATCTTTTTAAATACTTAGTAAAGTTTCACAAAAATTTACTATATTTTATGCTACAAAGAAAAGCTCATTAGATTCCAAAAAGTGGAATCTACATAGGTCACATTCTTGGATCATGGTGAAACAAAGCTAAAAATAAATAATAAAATAGAAACAAATCCCTTTTAAAAAAAATATCTGGAAGGTTTTAAAGCCCTTTCCTAAGAGACTGTAGAATTAAAAGGGAAATGGAATTACATTTGTATCATATACAGAAACTAACCACTATGAGAACACCATCGGGTCCAGCTAGCTGTGTACCCAGAGAAAAATATATAGTCTTACTTTACTAAAGAAGAAAGATTGAAGCTAGTAAACTCAGCTACCCATGCAGTAAGGAATAAAAGGTAAGCAAAAGTGTTGAATTATTAAAAATAAAAACACAAACTTAAGAATTAGAGAAGAAAAATTTCTATCGGGTTGAGGCATCTGTGTCTTAGTAAGTCGCTAGAGGTGATTTTGTTGAGCGGCAACCAGAGTGGGAAACCGCTGAACGAAATTTGACAAACAAGCACTTAACAACAACAAAAAAAAGTTATGTAAGGAATTGACACTGTAAATCCAACAGTATACTCAAATAACAAGATACCATGATCAAGTAGTTCTTTTCGGGAACTATGAGGATAGTTAGCTGAATAATAAAACAATTCATAAAATTGAAAAATCCTAGAAGAAAACATATGATTATCTTGATAGGTGACACTAAAACATTTATAAAATTCAGTATCTGTTCCTAATACAAATTTTTTTAAAGATTTTATTTATTTATTTGACAGACAGAGATCACAAGTAGGCAGAGAGGAAGGCAGAGAGAGAGAGGAGGAAGCAGGCTCGCCGTTGAGCAGAGAGCCCGATGTGGGGCTCGGTCCCAGGACCCTGAGACCATGACCTGAGCCAAAGGCAGAGGCTTAACTCACTGAGCCACCCAGGCACCCCCCAATACATATTTTAATAGAATAAAAATAGGAGATCCAGAATGCAATAAAAAACACCTACTTCAAACAAAGATACTGTACTGTATTTTGTGATGAGACACTAGAAACTTTCACTTTAAAGTCAGAAAAAAGAGGAAGATGGGTTTATCCACCATTTTTAATAACCTGGGAAAGAACTAGACAACATAATTTTATTTTTCATTCTTTAAGTCAATACAGATTTATTGAAGGACTACCATGTGACAGAATAAGAAGGATGGGTATAATAAGAGGTAAACTAACCATTATTTGTAGATGATCTGGTTGCTCACCTCTCTGGTTTTCAAGCTGTGATCTGTTGAGGAGCAAAGGGAACCTCTGCAGGGGCTTTTCACCATCAATATGAGAGGGAGCTGGGCAGGAACGACAGAGTTTGGGTCTACTTTCTTCCAGTTTACAAATCTGAATAATCAAAAATTTATTAGAAATAATAAATATCTAATAAAAAACTCAATAAAGACACTGCATGTAGACCAACTTTTAAAATTCTAAAGTCAGTAATTAACAATCAGAAAATATATTGGAGAAATTATATTAATAAATATGAGCAAAACTAGCAAACACCTAGGGAATTCTGTCGAAAATATCTAGAAACTCTTTGAAGAAAACTATAAAACTTTTTGTAAAAGACTTAAGACTCAAAAAAATTGAGGTAACAAATCCCAGAAGGGAATGACCTGGTGTCACACTTCTATCAGTACTTCTCCAAATGGATATGTGAATTGAACACCATCCCAATGACATTAATAGATGGGAAGAAGAGTTGTGGAGTCTACATGGAAATCTAGAGACAGACACAACTTGAAATACTCATTTGTATACAGTGAGAACAATTTTGAAATCAGTTGGAAAAAGACCAATTATGTCACACATAGTATTATGATAACTAGCTGATCACAGAAGGACATGTCAGATCCCTACCTCACATATTATATCTCAGTAAATTCTGCTTATGTAAATTGCAAATGCATTTGAGATTGAAATATAAAAAATAAGAACCACCACCACAAGAAATAACTATAAAGGTAAAATAGAAACTGAATGGACAACTGAAGTGATGAATGAATGAACAAATGAACAGAGCAAAAGGACCTCAACAACTCAAATACAAAATGCACGTGTGTGCTTTCCTTGGTTAGGGCCCTGCTAAGATTGTCAGGCTGTCATTCCTTTGATGAGTGCACCCCCCCCGCCGGCCCCGTCCAAATCCCTTCAGGCTGCTGTGACAAAATATCACAGCCTGGTGGCTTGTAAACAACAAAGTTCATTTCTCACAGTTCTGGAGGTTGCCAGCGTCAAGTGAGGGCCCTTTTCCATGGTGCAAACTTCTGGTTGTACCCTCATGTGGTGGAAGGGAGGAGCCAGCTGTCTGGACCTCTTTTATAAGGACACTAATCCTATTTATGAAGGCTCCATCTCTATGACCTAATCACTTCCCAAAGGCCCCACCTCTTATTACCATCACTTTGGCCATTAGGTTTCCAATACGAATTTTGGAGAGACATAAACATTCATCCACAGCAGCCTCTGCTCTAGACCTGTCGCTTGTAATCACCCTTCGATTCTGTAACCCATAATGACCTCCAGTGGAACTCACCTTACCTAACTCACCCTACCTGGCAGTATGTCCTCTTAGTGGGAGGGATCCATTTGAAATGACTTCCAGGCTGACTCCATGCAACACAGGCCACCCTTGTCTGTGGAAAACAAGCACTCTTCCCTGCTAGAGGAAAGACAGCTTGCTCCCACCCCAGCCTCTAGACACAACTACTTTCCCTTCAGACTTGTCAAGCCTCATTCAGACAGTAGTCTCCTGTGTCCTCATGCTCCAGAGAACCAAAGAAAGCACATCCAGAAATCATGGGGAAAAGAGCCAACAAAATGAAGCATTTAAACTTCTCTACATAAAAACCATGTCAACAAAGTTGAAAGTCAAGGAACAAAATTAGAAAAGGTTATGCAAAATATAAGACAAAATGTTAATATTCTTCACACGAAAGACTTACAAATCAGAAGAAAAGGAACATCCCAACTTAAGAAGTGGGCTAAGAATTTGCAATGACATGGACGGAACTAGAGGGTATTACGCTGAGCAAATTAAGTCAATCAGAGAAAGACAATTATCATATGATCTCTCTGATATGAGGAATTTGAGAGGCAGGGCAGGGGGTCGTGGGGGGAAGGGAGGAGAAAAATAATGAAACAAGATGGGACCAGGGAGGAAGACTAACCATAAGAGACTCAGGAAACAGGATCTCAAGATCTCAGGAAACAAACTGAGGGTTGCTGGGGGATGAGAGGGAAAGAGATAGGGTGACTGGGTTATGGACATTGGGGAGGGTATGTGCTATGGTGAGTGCTGGGAAATGTGTAGCCTGATGATTCATAGACCTGTACCCCGGAAGCAAATAATACATTATATGTTAATTAAAAAAACAAATAAGTGGGCCAAGATTTTGAGAAAGTCAAGAGGTAAAACATGCACAGTCCAAATTGTGTAATGTTTCTCAAGCTTTTCTTTATCACTCTCTCCTCTGATATTTTAATATTGCAGATATAGTATATATCTGTTTATGTAGGTCATGGATATCTGTGTCTTATACATAGAGTAAGTTATCTGTCCTTCCTCCAAGAACAGATTGTCAACCCTTTGGGACCAATATCATAGCTGTTGAGAATGTATACGATAGTAATTACCCTTCAGGGGAAGTAGATGGTGACCAGAAGGGGGCACGATGGGACTTCTCAGGTACTGTCTATATTGTTTTTGAGGGTTTTTTTATGCAGTAATATGTGTGTGTTCACTTTTTGAAACCCCACAGGGCTCAATACTTACAATTTGTTCTCTTTTCTACATGTATGTTATAGTGTAATTGAAATTTTACATTAAAAAGCAGGTCCAGTACACAAAATGGCAATTAAGGAAAAAAGGAAATATAAGTAGCCAATGAAAGTGTGGAAAATACTCTGTTCCGTTAATAGTCAAAGACTGATTAAGACAGAGTTACCATTTTCCACCTAATTGACAAAAGTTTATAAAAAAAAAAAAAAAGTAATACCCCTTTAGAGACACCTGGATGGCTTAGTCGGTTAAGCATCTGCCTTAGGCTCAGGTCATGATCCCCAGGGTCCTGAGATCCAGCCCTGCATCAGGCTCCCTGCTCAGGAGGGAGTCTGCTTCTCCTTCTTCTTTGGTCCCTCTCCCTCCTGGTGCTCTCTCTCTCACTCAAATAAATAAATGAAATCTTTTAAAAATAATAATATCCCATAGTTTCAAAGGAATAAAGAAAAGGACACCCTTACATACTGTTGATAGAGTACATTGGAAGGCAATTTGAAAATATATCAACAGAAAGCCATTTAATTCAGCAATTTTGTTTCAAGAAATTTTGCCTTAAAATTTTTGAATAAGTGTTCTAAGATGTGTGATCTAGAGTAATCAATGCAATATGCTTAATAATAGTAAAATAAAGTGAGTTTCCAACAATAGGAAATTGATTAAATATACTTTGTAGATCTGTTTAACATAATGCTATTTAACCATGCAAAATTACAATGCAGTTTCTTAGCAGGGTGGTTGAGAGCAAAGGCTCTGGAATTAGTTTGCTTGGATTCAAATCCTCATTCTCCCCTTTAACTAGCTAGGGCCTGAGATAAACTCTATGCCTTCCCAGTCCTCAATATTCTGAAAACAGAAAATACATTGTTAAGAGAATAAAACAAGTTACAGAAGAGTATGTTTATTATGAATCCATCTTTAAACACATATTTTACTTGAATATTTGCATTGATAAAGATGATTATATTTTATTTTGTAGTATCTTCTGATGTCTCCACAATGAGCTCATATTTCCACAGTTAATGATTTCTTTAAAAGTCAACAGGAGTCTAAAATGAAGGCGCAGACTTATGAAAATAGTTCTGGCGTTTCCAAGACTTGCCCACTGAATCAGACTAACCAAATTTTCCAGTCTCCTGAAGGGACCCCACCATGGGCTATGTGGATTCTTGAGTTTACACCCGTGGTTCTCAAACTTTAGCTTACATCAGATATCACCTGCAAGGCTTGGAAAAATACAGGTTGTTGGCCCTACCTACAGAGTTTCCGGTTTAGCCCTGTTGGAATAGAACCCAAGATCTCACTTTTTTTTTTTTTTTTAATTTCTTTTCAGCATAACAGTATTCATTGTTTTTGCATCACACCCAGTGCTCCATGCAATACGTGCCCCTCCCCAATACCCACCACCTGGTTCCCCCAACCTCCCACCCCCTGCCCCTTCAAAACCCTCAGATTGTTTTTCAGTGTCCATAGTCTCTCATGGTTCACCTCCCCTTCCAATTTCCCTCAACTCCCTTCTCCTCTCCATCTCCCCATGTCCTCCATGTTATTTGTTATGCTCCACAAATAAGTGAAACCATATGATAATTGGCTCTCTCTGCTTGACTTATTTCACTCAGCATAATCTCTTCCAGTCCCGTCCATGTTGCTACAAAAGTTGGGTATTCATCCTTTCTGATGGAGGCATAATACTCCATAGTGTATATGGACCACATCTTCCTTATCCATTCGTCTGTTGAAGGGCATCTTGGTTCTTTCCGCAGTTTGGCGACTGTGGCCATTGCTGCTATAAACAGTGGGGTACAGATGGCCCTTCTTTTCACTACATCTGTATCTTTGGGGTAAATGCCCAGTAGTGCAATTGCAGGGCCATAGGGAAGCTCTATTTTTAATTTCTTGATGAATCTCCACACTGTTCTCCAAAGTGGCTGCACCAGTTTGCATTCCCACCAACAGTGTAAGAGGGTTCCCCTTTCTCCACATCCTCTCCAACACACATTGTTTCCTGTCTTGCTAATTTTGGCCATTCTAACTGGTATAAGGTGGTATCTCAATGTGGCTTTAATTTGAATCTCCCTAATGGCTAGTGATGACGAACATTTTTTCATGTGTCTGATAGCCATTTGTATGTCTTCATTGGAGAAGTGTCTGTTTATATCTTCTGCCCATTTTTTTTGATATGATTATCAGTTTTGTGTGTGTTGAGTTTGAGAAGATCTCACATTTTTAATGACTTCCCAGGCATTGCCCATGTTGCTGCTCTGGAGACTACACTTTGGGAATCAATGGATACTATCTAGCATGGCTGACTTTCTTGACCAAATTAGTCAAATATTTTCCAAAATGCAATGGTCTTTTACTTTATGTGGAGTGAGTACCACATGTGGCTGGGGGATGAGATCTATAAATAAAAACTGGAAAGTAGGTAAAAGACAAGCCAGAAAATCAATGCAGGAAGTTAGTTTTGATTGCTGAGGACATCCTGCCATGCACTGCTGCTCTGGATTTCCAAATCCAGGAAAGGCTAATCTCAGGCAAACAGAACAGAAACTTTTGTTTCCTTTCTTCCCCTTCCCCCCACTTTTATTCTACAAGGGTGTTTAGTTTCTTGGTCTTTCTTTCCCTGGTTAAGAGCAGATACGTTGTAACAATATTATTTGGAAGTCTATGCTCTGTAAGTCCTTTGTGCTGGAGCAACTGTTAGTCAGAGGTTCACTTCTAAGAAAACAAATTCGTGGAACGCCACAAGGAAAGCTGGTCTCTACTAGGAGACTTCTTCCTTTGAGAAGGAAAGCCTTGTGCTTGATTCAGCTCAAAAGGGAAACTTGAAGACTAAGCACACCTCAAAACTGCTTGGTGGAGAATATTCATTCAAATTATAGTTACAACTTTTAAGAAGTAGCCTTCAAATATTTTCATCTTAAAGACACCAGAAAGGATGCATTAACTCAGAAATTGATATGACTGGCTATAATGGGAAATCACTTTCCATTTTCAAGTTTGACATGTGATTTTTATGCTAGTTGTAATGTACCAACTTGCTGAAATTTCTGTTTCTCAGCTTGAGAATATGGTCCTAACTCACTTGATAGTTCGTCTCCCTCTTTATCTTCCTAAAGTTTTCTGCTAGCATCTCATTCAAATTTGCAAGGCTCTTTCTGTGTTTCTTTCTCAAATATTTGTGTCTAGATCCAGGAAATGTATAGTCTCACTAGTCTGAACTATTGAAAAAGGGGCCAGCCTGAGTCTGCACACTGTCTAAATTAAATCAATTTCAAATAAATATCATCTTATGGCCTTCAAGTTCCTATGCAAATAAGCAGCTTCTAACAAATTGCTACCAAGTAGAGATTTTGTTTTCTTTTTTTAAAAAAAGCAATTGTAATTAACACACTTTTATGCAAATCAATGCCATAGACATGCTCTAAAGCTGTGCATTTGATTAAATAAGCTGTAAACATCCCCACATCAATTAGTTTCACCTTCTTAATTTACAACAGCAAAATTCTTCTTCATAAACAGTGCCGATTCCTCTCCGACCAAATTATTGTAATTCTGATTAATGAGATTTCATTCCATTTCTCTCAAGCCTCTTTATTTTCCTTTAAGAGTATTTGTAAAGGGAAACAGACTCTAGGAGGAATTGTTTGAGAGTAGGAAAATGAAAGTACCTCTTGGTTTCTGAAAGCCTTTGGGCAATTTCCTGATACCTGTTATAGTTCTGACAAGGTAATTGCCCTTCTCTTGACAATGACAGAAATTACAGCACAACCAAATTGCAACTAGCAGAGATATTTCTGCAAGTGTAGATTTGGCCTTGTAAGTCAACAAAGCCAAGCAGGCATAACAACTCAACAAGATATCCCAATAATTTTATGTAAGTAAAATACTTGCCAGCGAGGTAACACCTGGGTTGACTGAACAAAGTTGAAACTCATAGAATTTCAGAATATGTGGCTTTTCCACCATCTTCTCTCCACCCACACAAATAACATAAAATGAGATACATGAAGCCTAGGGTTTTTTAATAAGCTGCCAATCAATGTTTTTATGGTCTGTAGGTTGAGAAGTCAAAAGTAGAGACCAGTTCTCCTGAGTCCCACCAAAGAACTCTTGACACTACCCCATACTATTCATAGCTAAAATCGGACGCTATCGCCATCGAGAGTCACCAGACTATTCCAGCTGCCTCCTGCTTTTGTATTGCCTCCAGGTCACAAGTAGTTTTTATACTTTTAAATGGTTGAAAAAATAAAAATACTATTTTGCAACTTGTGAAATTACATAGAATTTAAATTTCAGTATCCACAAATAAAGTTTTATTGGTACACACCCAAAGCCATTCCTTTGTTTATTGTCTATGGGTGCTTGCACTTTACAATAACAGGGTGGAATAGTTGTAACAGAGACCATCTGGCCCACAAAGTCCAAACTATTTTCTCTCTGGCCCTCCATAACATGTTTGCTGTTGTAGATAAGCGCCTGGCCTCATGGCAACTTGGGAAGAAGAATCCTCTAGATTTATTAGCAATTGTCCAGATTTCCAAATTCAAGGCACATCACTGTACATCAAAGTTTAGTCTCTTTTACTTCATTTAGACAAGAAATCCTGTATATCCAAACACACTGAGGATACAGATTAACTTTCATTGACATCAGCACCTATGTATATCCTGTATAGCCACTGATACCAACTTGAGGAAGACCAAGGGCATTGTCAATGTCTGCCCAAACTTCCCACATCCATGCTCCCAGTTCAAGCGAAGTGGCTCAGATTGGGATGATATCCATGGCACATTTGGAACAGCCAGGTGAGCCTGTTGACAGGTTGTCACAACAAATGCCAACTTTGTCCTAGTCTAAGAAACTACAAAGAGGACAAAAAGGGACTACAGTCACAGTTTGGAAAATAGTCTTCACAGGTATCACACAAGAAGAATTGGTGGTAGTGAAATAGGCTTATTAATAACACCCACACTCTTTACTATTACTCAGCGTCAGTTTGAAAGCCAGCAGTCTTTATGTTCTGACTAAAAAGTATGAGCCAGTCAGTATCAGTAAAAATCCAGCAGAAGTACACAGTCCATAAACATAATACTGGTATTTTCTCCTGCGTCTGATTTTTATTGATTTGACTGATGGCGGCAAGCCCAGTGTTTGGCACATGGAAATACCACTGAGAGAGCTGGGAAGAGGAGACATCCAACTTGTATTTATTCTTTTATTCACAAAGCAGGTTTTCATTATCCCTTTGGACAAATAAACCTTTAGGATGAGAACAAGTGTCAATATATGCACAACATAGCAATCTGGAGATCCATTGTCACTAGCCAATTTGTGACTGTGGTTGACCTACAGAGACTAAAAAAACACTAAAGTCAGAGAAAAAGAGAAATAAAAATCACTATGAATTTATCTGTACCTTGGGTAAGGATTGCAGCCCTACTTTCAGGGGTTAAAAAAAAACTTCCCATATTTACATAACAAAGACAAAATGTTGAATATAATTATTAGAACCACTCAAGTACTCAGACCACCAACTTCAGCTTGACATGACTCAGACATCTCCACCCAATTAGGATCCGGCCTGAATGTTTGTAGGAAGCAAGCTCATCAAGTTTTTGTGACTGCTTTGTTTCCCCAAGGTCTTCCTACATTTTAGTTCTTCATTGTGAAGAGCAGGAGGAGGAAAGCAGCACTCAATTAATACACATGAGCCATACTTTCAGTATTCCTTAATGAACACCCCATCCAGACAGCCCAGCCTAACTTTTAGAGGCATGGCTTCCTGATGTAGAAAACGTCCAGACATCCTGAGACTCTCTCATAACTGTTTATTAAGTTTGAGCTGTGAGCACCAAACAGAGATATTCTATAAAAATGGGAATTGAGAGTGGGGACTGTTACTTTCTACAAATGAAGGTAAGCCCCTAGATGCAAAATGACTCATAACTCAGCTGTGAGACATGTGGTCATAAGAATAGGTATATTTGAATATTAGTTTACTCTCTGCTTGACCACTGGAAATCCAGAAGAAGACCGGATCTGGAGACCTAATATGGACACTTGCATTTCCTCTCTTCTTCCTCTGCACAAGCCAGGGCTAATGATGAAGACTCACAGAGGGCACTTTCTCAGGATGTTCTTGGATATACCCACTTTTAGTAGTTGCTTGGCTGTTTCATTGCTTACAACACATTCTACATTATCCTAAGGACTTCTAGTGATGCATCTGTTATAGATAAACCCCTGGATGGCAGACTTGGGGAAGATGAAAGTGGAGGAAGACATCACAGACACTCACCGTGAAGTTCTACTCATTATTTCTGGGCCAGGACACAGTTGTCACCTGACTCTCTAGAAAGGAAAGGGGAAATTTACCAAGGTGACAATGTTTGGGCACCCTCCATCCTTGCTGGAGGCCTTCCTCAGTTATGGTTGTTTTCAAGGTGGAGCTCATTACCTAATCACCTTGTTGCCCTAGCATCATGTGACCTCTTGACCTTCTTCCCTGTGACATCCCCTATTCTGGGGTTATTCTCCATCGAAAGACAGCATTCAATTCAACAAGCTCCTACTATGTACCAGTACTGTGCTATACTGTGTCAGTACTCTGTGTTTGCCAAGATGAACATCCAACACACAGTATCGGCACCCCAAGGGCTCTTTCTGTAGTAGAGAAGATGGCCTCATGAATGTTCAACTTAGTAAGTGCTATAATCATTATGTGATGAAACTTATGTGGTCTCAGAAGAAAATGACCAAATTTGCCTGGGGAAACTAAGAACAGCATCCAAGAAAAGACATCATATGTGGTGGGCATCAAAGAATGAGTGGGATCTACAAGAAGACCATTATGTGGAGGAAAGACCATTCCCAACATCAGGGAAGCCTAAAACACCACCTCTCCCAACCTCTCTGGAAATTTCGAGGAGAGGTAGCCAGAGGCCACTCAACAGTTTAGTGGAAGAGCTTAGGCCAGAACCCAAGGCTGTCATGCCCAGACCAATGGTCTTTTCACTACATATCTTTGGGGCCATTTCCCTTGGGATACAGTCTCCGTTAGATAAAAACAAATCTGATGAGTGATTATGTGCCCATGTTTTATCTTTAAATTTTAGTATTTCTTTTCTCTCTGTATCTTTGTTAATAAAGTTTTAAATGACAGTTTAGATTTTTAACTCCTTACCCCCCAAAATTGATTCTGCTAGAATACTTGTTTTACTATGGTTTCTGACAATTTAGGGGTAAATGAATTTTATATCAAGAAGAGGGCCATCAGCCATCTGTTGTATGACAATGTGACCACTCAGGAAGGACAAAGATGATCCATGAAATGTCTTCTTTCATATTAAATGCAAAATAAGTCTGAACTCACTAATCCATGCCTTCTTAAGTTTAACTCTTCACCATGTTAGCACAGTAAGCAAGATAATTTACCAATTTAATAAAATTCTGGTATCACACTATGTATAGTAAAATATGTTGATCCTTAGGTTGAAAAAAGCAAGTTTATAGTGGTCCCAAATATGCTAACAATATTCCTCTAATTTAAATCTGAGTTAAATCTGCTTCTATGTTCTGTGGTTGCAAATTACAATATCTCTCCACTTGTACATTTTTATGTTCTGTCAAGTGTATCATGTAGAGCAGCACTGTCCAATAAAAATACAATGCAAGACACATGTGGAATGTAAAATTTCTAGTAGCTGGGGCACCTGGGTGGCTCAGCAGGTTAGGCCTCTGCCTTTAGCTCAGGTCATGATCTCAGGGTCCTGGGATTGAGCCCCGCATTGGGCTCTCTGCTCAGGAGGGAGCCTGCTTCTCCCTCTCTCTCTCTGCCTGCCTCTCTGCCTACTTGTGATCTTTCTTTCTGTCAAATAAATAAATAAGATCTTTTTAAAAAATAAAATAAATAATAAATAATAAATAAAATTTCTAGTAGCCACATTAAAAAAAGTTTAAAGAAAAGAGGTAAACTTAATTTCATAATACGTTTTGTTTGACCTAAAATATCCAAAATGGTATCATTTAAAGAAGTAATCAATATAGGGCGCCTGGGTGGCTCAGTGGGTTAAAACCTCTGCCTTCAGCTCGGGTCATGATCCCAGGGTCCTGGGATCGAGCCCCATATCGGGCTCTCTGCTCAGCGGAGAGCCTGCTTCCTCCTCTCTCTCTGCCTGCCTCTCTGCCTACTTGTGATGTGTTAAATAAATTAAAAAAATAAAATAAATAAGAAGTAATCAGTATAAAAATATCGATGAACTATTTTACATTATTTTATTGTTGTTGTTGTACTAAGCATTCAAAAAATAATATATATTTTACTCTTACTGGATATCTCAATTCAGACACTAAATTTTCATTGTTTAAAGTGAAATAAGTAGAATATAATCCTACATGAATAATAAAGTTGTGCTCAGTGGAAAATATTTTATAGTACTTCCATTTCTTTTTAAAGATTTTATTTACTTATTTGACAGACAGAGATCACAACTAGGCAGAGAGGCAAGGGGGAAGCAGGCTCCCCACTGAGTGGGGAGCCCAAAGTGGGACTCGATCCCAGGACCCTGAGATCATGACCTGAGTTGAAGGCAGAGGCTTAACTCACTAAGCCACCCAGGAACCCTACAGTGCTTCCATTTTTAAGCTTAAATAAAGTTAACTAAAATTAAATGCAATTTAAAACTCTTGCACTGACCAGATGTAGCTAGTGGCTACTATATTGGACACAGCAGATCTAGAAGTTAAAGTGATGGCAAAAAGAAAAATATGAGGATCATTAACATTTACTCTTAGTAAGGCATAGAGGTAATGTATGAGAAGGAATCAGAGCATAAGCATATAAAAGGTAGCAGAGTGGTAAAAACATGAACTTTGGAGTTAGACCAGATTATCTCTATTGGTTTTTATCTGTGACCTCTTTATACCTCAACTCTCTAATCTGTAAAGTAATGATATCTGTATTATGGTGCTTTTAAGATTAAATGAGATAACCTAAATAGTGGGCTTTGAATTCTAGCACTTTCCAAAGGTTTGCTAAGTTATAACTAGATTTACTAATATCTATAGAAATCATGGGATCTGATTGTATTTAAGTGCAGGACCCCTCGGAAGGGGTTATAATTTAATTAATCACTTGAGGGAGGTAGGGTGTGAGGAGAGAAAAATTATAGTATTTTTTGTAGACTTTATTGCATTATCAGTATTTATGTAGAAAAACATGCCAATCCTAACTATACAGCTCAAAAGATTTTCACAAAGCAAACATACCTGTGTAACCAGCACCCAAATCTAGAAACAAAACATTGAAAGAATCTCAAAGCTCTCATTGTGCTCACAACAAAATTAACTTAAAATTAACTATACTGATGGCTAACACTATAGGGTAGGTTTGTCCGTTTATAAACTTAATACAAATGGACCCAGCCTATATGAGTGTATAAGTGTCTGACTTCTTGCACTCAACAACATATTTGTGAGATTTTTTTCATTTTGTTGTATAGCGTAATAGATTCTTCCTTCTCACTACGGTGTTTAATTCCACTATGTAAATACCTCCACAAGGTATTTAATTTATCCATTCGACAGTATGTAGACATGTGGGTTGTTTCTTGATGGCAGCTGTGACAAATATATCTGCTACATACACTCTTACACGTGTCTTTTGGTGATGGGTATGCACTGGATTTTGAGTTTCCAAACTTGTTGAGAAGAGAAGACTCACTCATCCCATGATTTCACGTGCAGGAACCTTGGATAAGCATGAAGAATTGGAGAACCTTGTGGCTAAGTTCCTGAATGTAGAAGCAGCTATGGTCTTTGGGATGGGATTTGCAACCAACTCAATGAATATCCCTGCACTAGTCGGCAAGGTGAGAATCTGTCAATATAACTGTCTTCTGCTGTGTTACCCCTAAGAATTACAACTCTGAGCAAGTCCTTCATTAAAAGTATGGTGGAGAAGGTCCTTTTTCTAGGAAAAGCTGATTGAATGTCCAGCTTTTTATATAAATATACCAGTTTGGTCCAGCAAATCTGTTTATAATGATATTCTGCTTATAGAATTGCAGTCCTAGATGTGGGTCAAATGTACTCTTTGATGATTGTTTAGCAAGATCAATGAGATTTTAAGGCTCTCATATCCTCACTTACAATGTAGAAAATGCTTATTGGACATTTATTTGAACAAAACATTTTGCTCATGCCACTCATTCCATTTATTCATTCAACAGATCACTTATTGAGAAACAACTTTGTCCACATATAAAGCAAGATACGGGGCATAAAAAGATAAATAAGACCTGTGCCTTATAAATGTACGTTGTTTACAGTCTAGTGGGGGAAACAATGCACCAAATAAAATAGGACGAATACTACAGAAAAGCCATGCACATCCACTGAGAAGGGCAAAAGAGTTGCTTCCAAGCTCTTCTTGGGAAAGGCTGAGATGCCTGTGCAAAGTGGGTGACATGAAACTGAATCTGTTACTCACCTGTTGAGTTTTTACTTTAAGATAAGGAAGAGGGAACAGCATGCATAAAGCACAGAGCTTTGGACAAACTAAAATGTAAGGTTGTAGGTGAGTAAGAGACCAGAGATGAAGGCAAGTTGGAAAAAGCCTCATATATAGTCATGCTTGAGTACTGGAAATTCTTTCTGATGAAAATGGGGAAATCGGTTGGCTCAGTTTAAGTAAGCAAGGGTCATAACCAGATTTAGGTTTAAAAAAATCTGATTCATGACAACTAAATGCAATATATGATCTTTGATTAGATTCTGCATTAAAAAAATAGAAGGAAATAAAACATCTATAATTTAAGACACTGATACCATTAGGACAGTGGGGGAAATGTGAATTCAGGCTGTATCTTAGGTGATAGCACTTTATGAATTTTGGATTTCTTGGGTATGATCATTGTACTGTGATTTAGCCAGAGAATGTCCTTGTTCTTAGTAAATACATGATGAAGAATTTAGGGGTGAGGTGTCATGAGGTTTATAAGTAACTGTCAAATGCTCACCAAAGAAATTATAAATACACACACACACACACACACACACACGTAGAGTATGGAGGTATGAGAATATTGCTGACTCTTGCCCCCAAAACTTAAAACATGCCATGTGTGAAGTTTCCAAAATATGAGCAAGACCTCAAAGATTCTGGGTGGCCACAAATGGCCACCAGAGTTTGTCTCTGCATTTTTGGTTCACTTGAGCAATTTTAAAATTTAGAAATATTTAAATTAAAAAAAGAAAATGAATTTCACAATTATAATTTATATGCAGTAAATTCAATTGATCTTTATCACTCACCTCAGACTGAATTGCCATCCACACTTTTCCAAATGCAACTTTTTAGCTGGAAAGCAGTGACGCTTTTATCTACAAGGATGTCAATACAGAAGAGAATGAGAATAGGAAAACAAGGGCTTGAAAAGCTTAGCAGAAAAAGCCCCTGCCCTCCAGACGGAGTACACCAAAACTGTCCCAAATAATCCAGCACAGCATTGAAGAACCCCAGCAAACCACGACCCACCCAAAGTATATCCACTACTCCCATCAAAGATCAACTCTTTAGAAAATGGTAACTGGCATTTTACCAAGGTCTTGAACGATCTTTTCAAATGCAAATGGTTAAAGATGTAATCCCTTAAAATAATCCCCATCTTTATCAGCTAATTGTCTACAGGCTTTTACCCACATAGACATCAGGCGAAACTCGTCCTTTTAAAATTAAAGAGGGTTTGGGGGGTGTATGTTACATGTCTCTAAGTGTCTTTCTGTTCCCACATGCTGTTTTTCTTTCGTTTTATTTACTTTTTTGTGTGTTTTGTGTGCTTGCTTTCTGAACAGGGATGCCTCATTTTAAGTGATGAGTTAAATCATGCATCTCTTGTACTTGGGGCTCGACTCTCAGGTGCAACCATAAGGATCTTCAAACACAACAGTGAGTATCAATCAATTTATGCCAACATTTGCTGCTTGCTTCTAGAGGAGAGTAAAGATTATTGATGGGGCTTTGTCCTTGCTCTTCCAACTGGGAATTTAGCCTCATGAAACACAATTATGTTTATATTCACTACTGGCTTGTTAACCTCTGCTGACCTGAAACAAATGGTTGAAGTGCTTTAAACACCCAGATTGCAAAGTGTAACCCAAACACATTAATGTCACTGTTATTAGTGGTCTTGCAATGCAGCCTCTGTAGACATGACTGATCTCGTAGGAGACTGACGTTCAATTATCAGAAGTGTTATAACTCTTCCTTTTCTATAATTCTGCCTTTGGAAAGTTTTAAGACTTGAGTTCTATGTTACAGTCAGGTAAAAAAGTTATGTTCTTCCTTAAAATAATGCCTCCTTTCACTATCCCCACCCAGCACATGCTTACAATCTAGTAGGAGAAGCAGATATGTCCCTATACTATGACCCATAAATTCCTCATCGGAATTTCCAGTGTATGTCCACCCAAAGGCTTGTACAAGAATGTCCGTAGAAGCTTTAGTCATTATAGCCAAGACTGGAAACAACCCAAATTTCTATCAGCAGGAGAATGGAAAAGATCTGTGCTGTATTTATGTAATAAAATATGACCCTCTGATAAAAAAAAAAAAAGAATACACTACTGATACACACACCATGGATGATTCTCAAGAAAAATTATTTTTGATGAAATAAACCTGACATAAAACAGTATATACTATATGAGTTTATTTATAGTAAATAAAAGAAACTTTTAGGCAAAACTGACCTATGGTGATAGAAATCATAACAATGTTTTCCCCTGATTTTGGGGGAGGAACTTGGTGAGAAGAGGAATAAAGGAACTTTCTGGGATGATAGAAATGTTTGTTATTTTGATTGGGCTGATGTGTACATTCTTATTAAAATTCATTGAATTCTACATTTAAACTCTGTCAGTTTCCTTGTAAATAAGTTTTCCTAAAATATAATTGTTATCATACAATATCTTTGGTATTGAAAAGAAAAAACATATAGGCTTTGGCCCAAGCATCTGTGTCCTTGTTCTATAGCTTATTAGCATGTGATCCTTGGCAAATTACTTAAACTTCTCGGATCTCAATTTACCTGTTGCAAAAATGAGGGTAATTACAATGCCTGTTTCACAATATGTTGGAAAAGGCACATAAACTTCTTGCTTAGCATGAAGCCTGGCAATGGAAACTTCTGAGTTGCTTGTATCTGCTGTTATTAGGTTATTATCATCGCCATCATTTTCATTGCCAGTGCCACTAAAGGACCGTAGAAAACATTATGAAAACCCAGAAGAATGCAGAGGTCATTTCACTTTGGGGATTGTATGAAAATGATAGTATTTGCCAAAGACTTTGAAGGATTAAGAGAATTCTGATCAGAGATAAGGGAAAGGGTATTTCAAATAGAATAATCTGGAGTGTGTAAAGAGCAGCAAAAGCTCTAGCGTGAAGCTGAACTACTGGAGAAGAGCCTGAAAAAAAGGTCTTGGCCAGTTAAGGTAGAGCCACTAAGATATATATACAAGCGAAGATATATGTACTTGAAGAAGCAACAAAGAGTGTTTGGGCAGTTCTGCTTCATTCTGTGTTGTTCTCTGGATGAACTGTATTTGCTCAAAGCATTTAGTAACCGCCCCCTCCATGTCTAGTGGCAGTGAAAACAGAGATACAAGCTTTGAGTTAAGTTAAAGCTTTGAACAGAATCAGGTGGAAAAGACAATATGCTTATGGATTGTGAAGATCAGCTGTCCCCAAAACAGTTGTTGTACACCTTCTCTATGTGTTATTATATGGAATTTAGCCCAAATTCTACCATTCTCTACTTTTCCCTTGAAGGCTTTACTAGAGAGAGAGAGACAAGCATATATAAACAACAGAGAGTTTTCTTATTCACTAACCAAGAATTTCCTACTCTAAAAATAAAAGGCAGGGGGTGGGCACCTCAGTGGCTCAGTCGTTAAGCATCTGCCTTCAGTTCAGGTCATGATCCCAGGGTCCTGGGATCAAGCCCCACATCGGGCTCCCTGCTGAGCAGGAAGCCTGCTTCTCCTTCTCCCACTCCCCCTGTTTGTGTTCGCTCTCTCTCACTGTGTCTCTCTCTGTCAAATAAATAGATAAAATTACAAAAAAAAAGAAAAGAAAAGAAAAAAAAAGAATTTCCTACTCTCCAACCTAGGACCTACGGTTGTGATTCTCCAGTGACTTCTCCCCCTCCCAGAATTTATGCTCTTGGGTAGCGCCTTCCTTCATTGTCTCAGGGTTGGCTTATGTGGTCAAAAGAACACAGTAGAAGTGATGATACGTCATTCTTAAGGCTGGTTTTTTAGAGGCATTATGGCTTTTGCCTGTTCCTCCCTCTGGCATCACTAGGGGGCGCACTTAAACAGCCTGTGCAGATGAGCTGAAGGCTCTTGCCAACAACCCTGTGAATGGGATATCACTCAAGCCTTCAGATGACTGTAGCTCCAACATCCTGACTGCAGCTCACAACTTTCTTGAGCCAGAACACCCACCTAAGGTCCCCAGATTCCTAACCTACAGAATCTGTGGATAATAAGTGTTTGTTGTTTGGGGGTAATTTGTGACATAGCCATAGATAACTAACACAGCTTCTCTAACCACCAGTGCTGTGGCAGGAGCTGGACACCCATGCATGATTTCCCACTTCTTCCTCTTATGAATCTAAAACGACTTAGCAGACTCAGTCCTTTCACCTAGCTACTTTACACCCCTCGTCACTGGCGAAGAAGCCAAAATGGGAAAACTTGGATGACAGACCATTCTTGGTCTGCATGGAGGCAAGAAACTTGAAAGCCTATAGGACAGAGGTCAGGAAGTGACATAGGTCATAGGTCAGGAAGTGAACTAGGGTTTGGTTAATGCTTCTTGAGATGGTTTCCTATGGCCCGTATGGCAAAGGAATGTCAGGCCCTGACCCCCCTATGTTAACAACCCTTCTTTTGAGGGGAGTGGGGCAGGGGATGGCTTGAATTGATTCTTTGCCTGTTGGCTGAGGCTGAAATATGAAGAGAAGGGGATAATCACCACCTGTATTCCAGTCCCACAAACAGTTACCAAAAAATACTGCTCTTATTCTTGCATATATAGAATAGATACCAACAACAGGAACACATCAGTGAAGATTATTTCCACATTTTTGTTCATACACACACACACACACACACACACACACACACACACACAATTTAGCAGAAACAGTATAATGGGAAAACTTCTAAACAGACCGCTATAAGACAACCTTATTTTAAATATTAAAATAAAGTGATGCAGTTCAGCCACGGATTGAATCTTTCCATTAGTTCCAACTCCTCCGTAATTGTTCAACTGGCTTCTCCTGGTCCAGCCCATAACACCCTAGGCAGCTAGCTGTATCATATCTTCTACTTCAGATTCCAGCTCAGGATAACAATTCCAGTGAAAATACATCCAAAAGGAAGCATAGTAACTACACTGGGAAGAAATCTGACACCATCTGGACAGCAGGTAAAAACTGACATCATTGATGAGGGGCAGAGGGACAGTGTGTATCCCCAGATACGATACCCCAAGAAGGACTCAATATGACTTACATAGTAGTCAGATCAGAATGCTGAATTTTATTTTTAGGCAGCACCGAAGTAGAAATGTTCTATTGAAAAGAAAACAGGGGGGCGAAAATGGAATGTATTCTCCACATAACGCAAATATCGTAAAAGACAAAGAAAGGCTGAGGAGATGATCCAGATTAAAGGATACCAAAATGCTGTAATAACTAAATACAGTCCCTGACTCTGGACTGGGTTCTTCTTCTTCTTTTTTTTTTCTTTTCTTTTTTTAAAAGATTTTATTTACTTGACACAGAGAGAGAAGAGAGCACCAGCAGGGGGAGCGGCAGGCAGAGGGAGAGAGAGAAGCAGACACCCCACTGAACAGGAAGCCCGATATGGGGCTCTGGGTTCCAAAAGAGACAGGGAGGTGCTATAAAGGACATTCCTGAGTAGTTCACAAAACTGGAACTTGCCAGGGGTTAGATATTACTAAATAAGACTATGGTATCAACATTAAATGTACTGAAGCAGACAGATCCTCTGTCATCCAGGGTAAACAAGCTATGGCCTGGGAGCCAAGAATAGATTTCACATTCTTAAAAGATTGTATAAAGTACAGAGAAGAATGTGTGACCACAAAAGCTGAAGTATTACTGCCTGGTCCTCTACAGGAAAAGTTTTCTGGCCCTTGCTGTATTCTCATAAGAGGATATACCCTTATTCTTAGGGAAGATACACTACAATGTTCAGAAATACCATTATATATGCAAAGTAGTCTCAGTTCAGTAAAAGACTGTACGAGATAAAAATAAATAGATAGATCAATCAGTTGATCGATCAATAGATAGACAGGTGAAAGTGATCAATTAAATGGAATAAAATGTTAAGAGATGGATCTAGATCAAAGGGTATGTGGGTGTTCTTTGTAGTACTCTTATTCTTGCAAATTTTTTTGTTAGGTTTGCTATTACTTTCAAATAACATTTTAATTCCTTAATCCTTTGCTCAAATTCTAATACAAGAATTTCATTTTCTCTTCCAATTTTAGAAAGCTCTCAAAACATTTAGTAACTTGTTCCTCATGCCCTCCCTTTGTCCTCGCAGAACGCAGAGAATAGCTCTCATTTACATCTCTATAATGAATGTTAACTGTGGTTATTTTATATCAGCAACCAGCACTCACTGAGGATTTTACGCTGTGGCAGATGCTGAGCTAGTGGCCTTCTCTTATGTACTTACTTAATTTCATGGACGACCCCATGAGGCAGGTGCTGGTTTACCAATGAGGAGATGTGGGCTTTGTCCAAGATCCTACAACTGCTCAATGATGGGGAAGCCGGGAGCTGCCTGTGTAAATTCTGCCCCTTCCAACTAACGGAGAGCTGTGTGCAGCAAGGGTTCAAACTCCATCATCTAGTGAAAATTCTCTCATGTATGAGCTGCCGTTGCTCTTTTCTGTTAGGTAGGATAATGGCCTTTAAAGATGTCCATGTCCTGCGGGCACCTGGGTGGCTCATTCGATCAAGCGTCTGAACCACAGCTCAGGTCTTGATCTCAGGATCCTTTGTTGGGCTTCATGTTGGGTATGGAGCCTACTTAGGGGGAAAAAAAAAGTCTGTGTCCTAATCCCCAAAGCCTGTGAATATATTATGTTATGTGATAAAGGGGAATTGAAGTTGCAGATGGAATTCAGGTTGCTCAACAATGAACATTAACATAGAGATCGTCCGCACAGTTCCGGTGTAATCACAGGGTCCTTAAATGTAGGAAAGGGAAGCAGGAGCGTGAGTGTCAGAGTGATGCTACGTGAGAAAGATGCTGCTGGCTTTGAAGTGGGCGAAGGTCACACACCAAGCAGTGCCAGAAGCCCCTGAAAGCCGGAAAATGGATTCTCCCCTAGAGTTTCCAGAAAGGAAAGCAACCCAGCCTATACCCTGATTTGAGCCCAGGGAGAGGGTTTCAGATTTCTGGCTTCCGGAATTGTAAGATAACAAATCTATGTTGTTTTTGACCATGTCTGTGCTAATTTCTCCCAGCCTAAAGGGAAACTAATACACTTTCACTCCCAGACACATAAAGCCCTTGTTCCCACTCACTGACATGCTTACTACTTTTGCAAATGGGCGTACTTTCCCAGCTATTGTGTTCGTAGCATGAAAACACCCACTTCCGGGAGCCGGGGTACCTCTGGGGTCCTTTGAATGACTTGTTCCTCGAGAGGTGAGAGAAGTGGAATGGTATATGGAGGGGAAAGAATTAAATGAGGTCACAACACGGAAGGCTTCAGTTGCTGCTGGCTGTCTTTCTTGCTTTGCCATTCCCAGGAGAACACTAAATTCCTCAATAAACGGTGATGCTTTAATCCTTAATATGCATCCATGCAGATTGGAATGATAATGTAAAGAAGATGTAGAAGATACTAAATTGCCTTCCTGTGTGTGTATGCAGCATGCAACCAGCCCAGACCGAAGCTAGTAACTTGTGAGACGGGTCCTTAAGAATGGCCACCTCGACCCAATGTTCTTAAACACCACGATGATGGGATTTCATACAATTCTCTGCTTCTGCTCTCCTGGGCTCTCCCCTGCCTGTGTCCTCTGCTTACACGTTGAGGATACTCCCCTGACTTGTGGAGAAGAGGCGGTCATATTTTATACAAATCAGTACTAGAGAATCCCCTTTGCTATTTACAACTGTGTATAAATCAGAATTCTGGACCCTTGAATTTCTGAATTATGCATGGGTAGAATATACCTAAGGAACAGTTAAACCTGTTCAGACCATTGCAAGCTTTAAATCCTATTTGAACAAGCTTGATGACTAACTTGAAGCTATTCCTCATTTCTCTTTCAATTTCCCACAAAATTAGAATAAGGATCAAAGGAGACCAAACAGAAGGAAAATTCTGAAAGGGAACAAAATCAGAACATGCGAAGGCTAGTTTCCAAGGAAACTCTCCAAGGACTCAGAAGAACATTTTCAGTGGTACTAAATTCAAAGTTGGGTACCAGACTTCTTTATCACCAATAGATTAGTTCCTCCTAGATAGTGAATATGGACAATTACTGAGACCCTACCTGTCATTTATTCTTCATTCCCTGGCGCCAAACTCTATGTTAAGCCCTTTATATAATCAGTTCATTTAATTTTAACAAAACCCCATATTCATAGTTTTCTCCATTATCTCTCCATTGTTAAGAGGAAACTGATTCTCAGAGTAATTGAATGACCTGCCTAATGTCACACATGATAAATGGCCAGAGTAAAAATTCAAACCCAAGTGTGTTGCTCTTCTCTTGGTTCATTTCTCCCAGGAGCAGAGTCTGAGGCAAGGGTTTGGGTGTAAGTGATTTATTTAGGATGAGAACCCCAGGAAGCACCAGCAGATGAGCAGGGAATGGAGACAGAGAAGGAAAGGCAGTCAACAAAGGGCATGTTGTCAAGCAAGCTACCACAATAGACAACTGAAGCTCAATCCTACTAGGAACCTCTTTATACTAGTGTAGACATACCTCAGTGTTATCCCACTTGAGGTGTCAGGAAGCTGCATTATTTATACACCAATTCCCATTTGTGGTGAATGGAGGCTGTTCCTGCTCAGGCTGAGTATGGCCCCCGCAGCCAGGAAAAAAAAGCGCTCGGACAAAGAATGGCCTGTGTTTGCAATAAGAGGTGGGTTGAGGGATGTAGGCAGGGCCCATACAGCATTCGCTAATGCTCTGATCCACTAAGTGAAGTTCAGCTACTGGCAGAGTGAATGTAGGACCCAGAGAGGTAGGGCTCCTGTGTAAAAATCAGTTTAGTGTGACAACTTATCCTGTTAGTTGTCCAAATTTTAACTCGGAATCCTAAAGTTTGGCCTCTAAATTCCTCTGGCCAAGTGCCAAGAATATCTCCTTCTGTTTTTTCCTTTGGGCAGCTTCAGTGAACTAGTCAGTCCTTGGGTTGCCTTCATGACTCCTCAGGTGTCACAAATCAGACTCTTCAGACATTTCATAACCAAAGCTAAGGAGTCAGCTCCAAGCAGGGACCAATAAGTCTGTTCTCCATCATGATTCTGGTACATTTTGAGGATGTGGTCCACAGCCCCTTGGGGCACTTGGATGCCCTGGGTAAACACATCCTCCAGGCTGAGAATTAACACCCTGGCTTTCCAGGACTTCAAGCCCTGGATAAATTTCAACTCTCTGGAAAAACTAACAACTTCTTCCAGAGATTTGGAAACTCGGGACTGAGGTGATTTTTTTCGCTGAATTTGCTCACTTTACTGATAATGATGTGGGACCTAGATTCTGGAATAATGTTTCTCAGACTTTAACATACACTAAATTCACTAGAGGGATTTTGTTAAAATACAGACTCGGATGCAGTAGATCTGGGGTGAGGCCTGAGCTTCAGCATTTCTGCCAGTCTCCCAGGTAACGCCAATGGTGCTGGTGTGGGACCACACTTAGTGAGGGTAAAGGCAATCTCTGTCCTCAAGGGCATCACAAAGGGCTTCTTGAACTAGTCTTGGAGAGGAGAAGCAGTCTTCTCAGCTAGAATTGCCATGGGGTCAGAGCCCTGGGCAGGCCAAGGATTTGGAGAAGTTGGTATAAATTAATTAACTAACTAGTTAATTAATTAATTTTTTTTGAAAAGGTGGAGAAACAGAACCAAGGTTCTACCTAAAGGCATTTAAAGCCAAGAGGAGACAGAAGAATGAGTGCAATGTTTGTGGGGAAACTCTTGGGTTCTGCCTCTGAGGGCTCAGCAGTGCTTTTTCAGTGGAAGTTCAGACCTAGAAACAGCACCGAGACTACTTTTTATGAGCCACAACATTTTAGATCTTAAGGTCTGACTTGGACTCCTGAACTGGGTTGTTTTCTTTAATAAATACAGTGATCGCCTCAATATGCTCTAACAACTAACAGTACTGAACCTTTGCTGTAATGAGCCTTTTACATGTACTAACTCATTTGAGCCTCATAAACACAAGGCACCTGCTAAGATTATCCCCTTTTTTACACACAAAGAAACAGGCACACAAAGTGGGAAGGAGAGACAGAGCTAATAAGAGGCAGAGCTGGCATGTACACCAAGGAGACCTGACTCTAGTTCCCATTCTTAAGCATGATGCACTTTTACCTCCTTTCCAAGCTGCCTCCCTCTGGCTGGTGAAGGGCAGGAGCCTCCCTCTCCCTCTCCCATGCAACTCTCCTTGAGCAGGGCAGTTGGGTTAGGCAGATGCAGCCACGGTTCACGCTGGTTACCCTTGAACTGAGATGCAGGACCCCATCCCAGCACTGACTTCTGAGCCCCCACATCATTCCCCAAGTCACATCTGACCTTCCTGCATTGACCTCAATGGTCAAGTTGCTCGTATGATCCTCTCCTCTGGTACACAGGCCCTGCCCCTAGCACCTGCCTCACCTTCAAATCAGCTTGGTCCTTTACTCCCAGTTGCCTTGGTGCCCTTGCAAGGAGATCACCTTGCTTCTTGCAGACCTGCCCCAAGGCCATGCAACACCTCTCCACATACCCACAGGGCTATCAAGAAAATCTGAACCAAACTATTTACCCAAACTGCAAAACTTAATGTACCAAATTTTCAAAGCATGAGAAATTCCCCCATTAATCTCAAAAACATTTACTTTGCTTACCAAAGTTAGCCATTATGATTATGCTTTCCCCCAAAGGATAAACAAGGTACATTTCCCCCCATCATCATCTAAAAAGTACGTATAATTTATTTATCATCGTTCCCAGTCACTTGAGTAATATTGCTTCACAGTTCACATTTCAGTTCAACGTTCAAGGATGAAACTGAGCATCTCCAAAGGAACAAGAAGAATGGAGGACAGATGGAGAGCAAGGACTTAGAGTAACCAGTAGTGTTCCTTCATCATCCAACCGTCTTTTCACTTAAGAGATAGCTGATGAATGCCTATCATGCGCAGGCATGATAATATTTTTGGTGAGGAGCCCACGGAACAGGGAAGCAGAGGGTGTAGCTAAATGCACCTTGAGGTGGTTTTTGCGGAGCCCTGAAGATCAAGGGAAGAACCATCAGCCACACTGGGCAGCATAGGAAAACAGAGCTGATGATCATCGCAAGCACCATGACTGGCCCTGGATCCAGAGGCGTGCTGGTATTATCGGGGCTTTGAATTTAAGGACAGGCTCAGGAACAAGCCCGCAAAGGGTGTTTGTCACATAAGCCTGATGGTAGTTTCTGGCACATCGTTGGATTATTCCAAGTATTTAGCAATTCAGTAATCTGATTCACCATGCCTTTCACAAACTAGGGCTTGCTTTGCATGGATCTCCAGAATGTGGCCTCCGTGCCTTCATTTTTGATAGCTAACAGTTCATCCCCCATCATGCCAGCTCGCTCCTCTCAGCCAGTCACAAACCAAAGGAAATCATCTTAGTGAGCCAGGCGGTGGTGAATGATGCTGAAGGCATTGCTGATATCCAAACTTGTGGTAAAATTACGAGTCCATAGTGTGCAATAAGTTTAGAACTATATTATAGTGTTGTGTGTGTGTGCCTCGAGGGCATCAAATTTATTTTTTTTATTTTAACTTCCATTTCTCAGACCTTTCTTTATAAATCAACAAGAAATTGGTTTGTTTGGGTTTGGTTTTGGGTGGTTGGTTTTACAAACCTTCTGGCATTAGTTTGTTCATCAGAGAAAACAAAAACTTAATCATTCTTTCCGACTCCTTAGAGGTGTCATGAGAATTAACTTAATGCAAATATAAGTGCTTTATTAAGCATCATTATTTAAAAATCCCTTGCAGATGTTAGTGTGCGGCTTGCTGAAATAGTACACTCTCACAAGGCCTGCAGAACATAAACCACAAAGCCCTAAATCCTACGGGTCTGTAACCCACACAAGCTCTTAGCATTAATAGAGCAAGACCCTAAGAACCAAAGAGAAGCTGCCAGACACTAATGTAGGTCTGGAATCCCACACTGAGTGAAGTCATCCCTTTTTCTGCCCAGCTTCTCTGTTTCTAAGGGGCCGGTGAGCTTCTGCTTACTGGAAATAAGGTGGGAAATAAGGCTTATTGATTTTTACCCTGCTCAAGAATCCCAGTGTGTGGACACCAGCAGCTGTGTGATGTTTCACCAAAGCCTAGCCCCGTGGAACTCTCTATTCGAGTGAAACAGGTCCCTACCATAGAAGGGACCACGATTCCTCTCGCTTCCATCAGCATAATGCATGAAACACATCATGGCCATTGAAAGGCTTGTTCTCTGTCCTGCTTATTATTAAAAGAATGGGGAGAACCTTGTTTTTCTTTAGTGTTGTTTATTTTAAACCTAATCCCATGCTAAGCCTATAATATGTATGGGACCTATTTGATTGCATAAACAATAGAATATTCTCTGCCTATACATATTTTTCAAAATCTTAGAATAGTCATTTTTTATTTTTTTATTTTTTTAAAGATTTTATTTATTTATTTGACAGACAGAGATCACAAGTAGGCAGAGAGGCAGGCAGAGAGAGAGGGGGAAGCAGGCTCCCCGCCGAGCAGAGAGCCTGATGTGGGGCTCAGTCCCAGGACCCTGAGATCATGACATGAACCGAAGGCAGAGGCTTTAACCCACTGAGCCACACAAGTGCCCCAGAATAGTCATTTTTTAAATGGCTGGTAGTTTCGTTCACTTGGGTTTGTTTTTATTACTATGGCATTGGGACCACACTGATCATGTGTCCTTTCTGTACCAAACAAAACTTATAAATTCCAATTCCCAGAAGGAAAAACACTCTTTAAACAGGAATGATTATATTCATCATCTCTTCGTTCCGTTCAGAGACTAACAGGCCTGCAGTAGATTATAGAAAACGGAGCTGTCTCCCTCAATCACAGGGGCTCCTTCAACATCTTAGGAACCCAGCCTAAAGCAAAATGTCCATACAGGTGAAGGTTTATTATCCTGGAAATTCTCGAACGAAGAAGAGCTGCTTTTCATTTCCTTGGCTGCCATCTAGTGGGTAATGATGTCATGTCACTAAAACACATGACATCTGTGAAGACAAAAGATGTCTGCCTGTCTTTAAAACAAACCCCCCAAACACAGGTAATTAAAGAAATATTATTGCAGACACGAGGCATTTATCCTTTCTCGTAACTTCTATTTAGATCCAATGGGTTATTCTCCTTCCTTTTTCCATGGGAAGGCAACCGATCGAATGATCATTGATATGGCGCTAATATTGTGCACTAGGACGAATGCTGTAAGGAAGCCCTAAGGCAGATCCAACCACAGACTGGGAACTAAAAGGTAAAGTTTCAGGGCTCTCCATTGAAACCAAGAACCCCAGCTAACTTGAGCTTAGACCAGCGATAACCCAACGAATAGCTGTTTCTTTGGCACACCTGCTTCTTGTTGCAGTGACCAAAATCAATATTGAGACTGTGCCGTTTTAGATTTATCTCTACTAAGTTTATCCTGTGAGCATTTTTAATGGGGTCTCTAATTCCTGGAGAACATTATATAACAGGTCAGCTGTTTAGTAGCATCTCCGTCTTTCCAAATTACAATCAGATTCCAGACTAAGTTACATTGGTTTCAGATTCTCAAAAAGGGAGGGCTCAGGGAGGTACAAAACAAAACAAAAAAAAACAAAAACACACACACACACACAGTAGAAATACAAGGAGTCTAAAAAAACAAGCCCATAAGCCTCTGCCTTTTATCTCTCTCTCTGGGCTTTGCAGGTTAAACATACACACAAACATGCACACACACACACACACACACACACACGCAGCTGAAATGTAGACCAATCTTTCCCAGTGGTCTCTCAACCGAAGCCCGGTCATCTACATGTGATTGCAGATAAATGAAAAGTCCATACTAATTATATTTGACGCCACAAGTTAAGAAGAATTTTCTAGCAGACATCCATCCTTCCTTGTTCTACATGACCATGGGGCTTGAAGAAGGGACAACAGCACTCATTTAAGGCAGTCGAAGGTAGTGGTTCCAAATGTGGGTCATGGTACAAGACTGCATGGGTTCAAATCCTGGCTTTGCTGGATTTGACCTCATAGACCTCAGGAGACTTACCAGACTTTCCTGTGCCCTGGTTTCATGAAACATAAAATGAAGGTGCCTCCTCTTTAGGGTCTTGGTAAGGATTAGAAGAATTCTTACAAAAAATGTGCTTGGAAGGATACCTGGAATGCAGACAGGGCTCGATAATGGGGAGCGCCTATTAATGTGTCCAGATGTTTCCAAATAATTTGCAAAGGAGTGCTGATGGTTCCCCTGATTTGGAGTTCTGAGGATGTCAAAGGTCAGGTCTCAAAGTATAGACAGTGAGACACCTGCCAGCAAGGCCACCACTCTGTACAAACTCAACTAACTCTAAACATGCTCATGCCTAAACAATTGGTGAGTGTTAGTTTATGATATCTCTGTGAGTTCATTTTAACCTGGTAACAAAGCTGAAGTCCCAGGGATGCATGTAATGTAGCATTTCTATTTCTGTTGAAGCAGGAGAGGAGAGCCTTTAAGAGCTTATGAAACAATGTGCCTCCAGTGGGGGTTGATTCTGCCTGTTATACAAACCCCACAAGTCATCTTGTTGGAGTTAAGTTGTACTAAAATGTAAGCCCTTCTCTCCCCCCAGGTGTTCTCTGATTCCGATTTTGCTCCCCGAAAAGCTCAGGTCTGAGCCTGAGCCCAAGAAATCTGATGCTGTCTCAAAAAAGAAAATGGGGGAGGATAGAAAAACCTTCTTATGACTCAGTTTCTCTTTTGGTATTATTTAAAGACATGCAAAGCCTTGAGAAGCTCCTGAGAGATGCTGTAATCTACGGCCAGCCTCGAATCCGCAGAGCCTGGAAGAAGATTCTCATCCTAGTGGAGGGCATCTACAGGTATGGAAATAACCAGAGACATTTTAAGGCACTGGGGCCCACAGTGAGCTGACAACTGAGGAAAGTCTGACCTCTCCTAGCTCCATGGAAAAATGAGTTGGATGTAAGATATTATGAAGGGACTGAAGCCAGAGCTATTAATGTGAGCTGTCAGGCCTTGGGTCACCTGGCTTTTTAATGTCTCTGCATATGACAGAACACTTCAGAGGCTGGATTCTTGTGAAGGTGTCCTCAGAAATGTCCTCCCAGGGCACTGATAACTTGCATTGATTCTCTCCACTACCGTTGGCTGCCCCACAGTTTCAAAGGCCTAGAGGGGCTGGGTTACTCAACATCAGAACCCTTCTTGCCTAGGGTGTGTGAGTTTTTCAGTTGGTTAAGCATCAGATTCTTGATTTCTACTCAGGTCATGATCTCAGGGTCACAAGATGGAGCCCTGAACTGGGCTCTACACTGAGCAAGGAGCCTGCTTAAGATTCTCCACTTTCCCTCTCTCTTTGTCCCTTCCCAGCCCCCCACTCGCAAGCTCTTTCTCTCCAAAAAAAAAAAAAAAAAAAAAAAGAGAGAGAGAGAGAAAAGGAATGCTTCTTGCCTTCATGGCATTGCTGGTAGGTACCCAGATGCTTCTAGTTGGCGAGTGCACCCAAATGCAAATTGCCTGCTGAACTGGGCCAGTTGTTGGCATTAGAACACAAAAAGCCAGCGCATTTTCCACAAGGTTAAGACTAATCTCAAAGACAATTCTTGATCCAGAGCTGGAAGTGGCTGGACTTAGCATCTGAAGGTGTGCTCAGTTTCCCACTGCTTTGAAGCCATGCAGACAAAACACCCACTAAGCCACTGAGAGCTTGTACAAGGCAAGTTGTGATGGAATTGGTTTCATTCTCTGTCTGAATTGGTTATCACTACTGAAATGGAAATTGCCTCCAGGCCATTCTTCTCTCTAATGCCCTTGTCCCTGAGTCAAGGAAACATCATCTCAGAGTGCTCCCTCCTTAAATCAGTTCTCAAACAATCTTCATGTTCAAAGAATTGAGGGAGTTGTTTCTTAGAATTATGGAGAAGCAAACAATATCAGATGGAAGAGAATGAGAGCTTAACTTCCCCACAAGGAGAAGTGTGCTCGCAAAGGAGACTTAGATCTGATGGGACTTTCCACTCAGCCAGAGTGTGCATCATTTCCATTCCATGAATGGATAACAAGCAGCAGAAGAAACGTGTCTCTACCCTTTTTGGGAAAAAGAAGTGCGTTCTCCTTGATTTAAAATAATAATAATAATAATAATAATAATAATAGTAACAGTAATAGTAATAATAATGAGCCAGGTACCATCTTGTTTTTTTCCCTCGCCCTCACTGTCCCAGCGCCTGGTGTTCTGGATGTCCCCAGTGCTACTGTAGAGTTGCAAAGATGGCATTGCAAGTTTCCAGCAGCCCACGTTATGTATCCCCATCAATAACTCCTCGGGTCAGCCCCCAGACGGTACCCTATTTATGAAGTCTTTTGGGGTCACTCTGGCGCAGCATTCTCAATCAAGGTGATTCCCTCCCACAACCTGCCCCTATCTTGGAGAATTTGGACAATTTTCAGTTGGCACAACAGCCACAGAGTACTACTGGCATCTAGTGGGCAGAGGCCAGGGATACCGCTAAGCATCCTACAATGCACAGGACAGGCCCCCACCACAGAGAATCAATCTGCTCAAAGTGTCAACAGTGCCAAGTCTGAAAGACCCTACTGTAGAGTCATTCAATTAATAATTCAATTTTATAAATAGTTTACTCACTAGCCTTAAACTTGCTACTTTTCAGAAATAATCTTATTGACTCTGGGTTGTCATAACCTCAAGCCCAGATCTTTCTCCCTGTGTGATCTGTGCCAGCTGCCCATCTGGGAAGAGAGTCTTTATCTAAACACATGTCATTCGGACCTGGACTTGTGGGAGCATGGATCAGCTGAGGGAGAGCAGACTGGGCATCTCCTTTAACCAGAATTGACAGAATCCAACTGCAAGTAAACAGAACTTGGCTCCACTAAAGGAAAGTTGTGTTTGAAGTACTTTGATTGTAGCTGAAATTAAGTGGACCGGACCACCAGCATTTTACTGTCAACTAGTCCCATCAGTTACACAGACAACTCACTCCAGCAGCTGGGCTTGTTCATGGCTGGGCCTGTGTCCTACCATGATCTCAGGAGGACAGCAGAGACAGGTGTGGACTTCTGGCTCCAAGCCGGCATGGCACCAAACCACAATCTGGGCTTTACTAGCAATGGGTCCTGCCCTGTTATCTGATACCGTGTTACAAACCACCCAGAGCATGATGGCTTACACAGCAATGAGTTATTATTTCCCACACCACGATGGGTTGCCTGGACCCACTGGGCAGTTCTTCTGCTCTACATGGTGTTGCCTGGGGTCATTCATGGGGTTGCATTCAGCTGGGAGTCCAGCTGGAATCTGGAACATCCAAAATGACCTCACTCAATACTAGCTGTTGGCCAAAGTACCTTGTTCCCTTCTCTTCTCTGGGGTGCTTGGTCTATAGGCTCTTCTTATTCAGCAATCAAGCCAGAACTTCCTTATAACATAGTGCTGTCTTCTGAGAGAGAAAGGAGAAGCTGCCAGTCCTTTAAGGGTGAGGCCCAGAACTGGTATAACATCATTTCTGCCATGTTCTATTGGCCAAAGGTCAGCCCAGATTTAAGCGAAAGGAAGATAGAACCCACCTTTTAATGGGAGGATTGGCTTGTGTGTAGAAGGTTGGGAAGACTTGCAGGCAGCCATCTTTGGAGGCATTTATTTGTATGAGGAAACCTCCACTTTCCTTGGATTTCCTTCATAAAGAGCTTCCTTTTATCTCATCTGACGGAATCTTGTCTTTACGTGAAAGTGAAACTGTGATCTCCAAAGGCCCATACATAGCTAGGAAACAGGGCACCTCTAAAAAAGGCTCGGTACTTCCTGGGTCCTCAGTTTCCTCATCTGCAGAATAAGGCTAACCAAGACTGGAGTTCTGGAACATAGTGGATGTTCTCATTTGTTGTTATCACCAAAAAATGAAATTATTTCCCACAAAATTTTCTAAAGGGCCAGGGTTAATAATGTGAAATCAACAGTTCACAAATGCACTTCTACTTGTTAACAAAGTGCTATGGACACATACCCTGTTGACATCAACACAAAGCCTATTTGAATTTTCACTCCTGTATTTTTTTTTAATCTATTGCTGTGGTTTGCCACCATGAGCAAAGCCTCCCCTACCCCCCACCACAAATGCCTCATATAAATAAACTTTTCATAATTCCTAAAAAAGAGTCAGCCAAATCAGAGAGTTTCAGGCACGCATCATGGTAGAAAAAGCAGATACCAAGTCTAAGAAACCCATCAATTCCACAAAAGCAGTTACGATAATGATGATTATACTAACAATGATAACAATAATAGTGTCACCATCCATAAACCATCTAAGTCTCATTATATAGAGAGAGACTATGGAGGAGGCTGGATCTGGAGAGAGGCCTGGGATCAGCGTTCAAATCCCAGTGTTGTCACCTACAGTTCTGTGCCCTTCATAGAGTTCTTTTGTAAGTATTAAATAAGATCATAGAACCTCGTTCTTGGCAGAAGCCCAGTCTGTGGTAAGCCCACCACCAAGGGCAGCTGTCTGGATCATTACATTTCTTTTCAGTGGAGGAGGTTGCAACATGGAAAACAATAAGCTCTCTGCATAGTGAAGCTGTTTTCTCCACCCAGCTGAAGGATGGATGTCAGGGGAAGGAGCTTGCATTTACTCTGTGTCTACTCCTTGCTTCACATGTGTGATCTTGAGGAAACCTCCCCATTCTCTTGGAGGTTACTGTGAAGAGGAAGACACGTAACCCAGGACAGGTAACTGAGATGAAACAGAGCCAAGATTCAAACCAGGTCGCCCCGCTGGAACAGAGGTCCAGTTTCAACAGAAGACTCTACCCCTGTGGCCCCATCCCGTGAAATTAACATGGAAACTGTAAAAGTCCTCCGTGTGGCCTCCACCATTTACCTAGTCAGGGCTCAGTCTCTTCATCTGTAAAATAGGGAGAGTGAAACTTGAGATCTAAAGTTCCGTGAGTTCATGGTTTGGGGCTTAAAATTACAATCATACTATTATAGTGTTCTCACCTGCATTTTCTTTTAAGTATTACTTTAAAGTCAGACTCTTCTAGTTTTGTGTCTCAGAAAAGTCTAGTTGGTGGATTCACAGTGGTCAAGAAGTCTCGAAATTATTCAAAAATATACTAGAGAAGGGCAGGGGGTCCCAAATAGCCTGGGAGATGAAAGCAGCATGACTGGAGCTCAAACGTTCAAAATAAAAAGTATTGAGAAATAGTGACCAGCCCTTCCAGGAAACACATACGTAAATAAATCTTTAAATCTCAGAATGCCATTCTCTCTAAGGGTGTAACCCCTTCTCCCAAAAATAGTGTAAGTTTAAGGATTGAGAACTTTAACCTATGATTTAAATACATACAGGAAAAAAGGAAAAGAAAGTACTTTATTTCTAATTAGTCTTAGTTCTCTTCTTTTTCTCTTTTTACCCTCTTTTATTCCCTGGATTATACTTGGGGCCAACCAAGGAGATTTTTTCCACCATGTAAGTTGGCAGACCAGTGGTTTAATTCCAATCCTGCCAATGGATAATATGCTTTCTATGTGGAGGAGAAGGTGGTGAGAGGGAAATTTCAAAAAAGAGTCTTGCCACTTAGCTAATACATTATGTAACAGAAAAGATATAAAGAAATTATTCTTCAGCTTGTGCTTCAAGACTAATTCAAATCCTTGCACAGAGCTTCAAATTAAGTGATGGAATTATCTCTACCTACAGTTGTATTTTAGTTGTTTTTCTTTCATTGAAGTCAAAAGAAAACACAACTTGCCATTCAGGAAGAAAAAAATAAAACACCATCCTTGTTACAGGAATAACATAGAAATCCTTTTTCTACGTATGCACCAATCTCAATATCCCACTGTAGGAAAGGGTTTGATTCAAATTTGTTCACATTAAGAAAATGAAAACTTAGTGCAGGTGAATATAACTCTTTATAAAAGTTGAGTTCTCCCCAGGACTCATGCGTGCCCTGTAGTAACTCCAGAAATCAACAGTACTGTAGAGTCATTAATCTTAGAGGAAGAAATATAAACCAGGTGGGCAGACTCCTAACATCAGCCTGACCAGCCCCGGCAAAGGATGGCTAATTAGCTGCCTTGAGTGTCTGCAAACTGTTCAGCATTAACTCTGGCTCCTGCCAAATTCAGTTCCAGAACAAAGAATGGTTATTTGTGACATGTCAGGTTTTCAGCATAGTTGTGTTACCAACTTATAACATGTTAAAGATGAGAAGTAGATCCTAGAATTTTGAGGGCATATAGCCATTTATTATGTATGACACCCATATGCCTCTTTCCTGGAAGATTCAACACAGAACATTGTTAAGGGCTCCCTATTTCTCAAGTCAGGCCTCACTCCAAACATTTCCTCCTACGCTCCTCCTAAGAACAAGAACAACCCACTGAGTGCTTGTTATGCACCAGACACTTTACAAACATTATTTCTAGAAAGACCTTATGAGGAGGGTTTCATCGTCATGCTTTCTTTACATCTGAGAAAACGGAGGCAGAGTACATTGTGTAAGTTGCCCAAGCCCTCAGTTGGTAAGTGGTGTGGCTACACTCTAAGCCCAGTCAGATGGCTGTACCTTCTCCCCTCAATGGAAACCATGTTAACAAACAATTAATCTAAGAAAATACTGGAATTAACTCAGAAACTTATATAAGAGAAGATGAGTGTCTTTGGTTTCCATTTCATTAAAATCTGAAACCAGCCATTCAGAATGACTTTGTGAAAAACACAAAGGCAATAAGCTGGACTTCATTAAAATTAACAAGTTGGGCTTTGCGGAAGACCATGCCAAGAGAATAAGAAGACAAGCCACAGACTGGGAGAAAACATTTGCAAAAGATACATTGATAAAGGACTGTGATCTAAAATGTACAAAGAACTCTTAAAACTCAACAGTAAGAAAGCTAACAATCTGATCGAAAAGACCTTAGCAGACACCCCACCAAAGAATGTATGTAAATGGAAATACACATAGAGAAAGATGTTTCACATCATATGTCATGGGGGAAATGTAAATTAAAGCAATAAGATACCACCACACGCCAGTTAGGATGCCAAAATCTGGAAGACTGGAGAGGATGTGCAGCAACAGAAAGATTCATATATTGGTGGTGGGAATGCAAAATGACACAATCACTTTGACAGTTTGGTGGTTTCTTACCAAGCTAAACATACTCTTACCATACAACCCAACAAGCATGTTCCTTGGTATTTCCCCAAACTGGTGAAAACTTGTGTCCACACAACACCCTGAACATGGATGTTTATAATATCTTCATTTATAATTGCCAAAACTTGGAAGCAGCCAAAGTGTCCTTCGGTCAGTGAATGAATAAGTAAACTGTGGGGCATCCAGATGATGGAACGTTATTCAGTACTAAAAAGAAATGAGCACTCAAGCCATGAAAAGACATGGAAGAAACCTAAATGCATATTATTAAATGAAAGAAGGCAATCTCAAAAGGCTATATAGTGCATAATTCCAACTACATGGCATTCTGGAAAAGACAAAACTATGGAGACCATGAAAAGATCAGTAGTTGCCAGGGGTTGGGTTGGGGGAGGAATGACGAGTGGATTTGTAGGGCAGTAGAAATAGTCTGTAGGGTATCATAAAGATGGCTATATGTTGTCATACATTTGTCCAAGCTTATAGAATGCACAACACCAAGAGGCAGCCCTCATGGTAACCATGGACTTTGGGTGACAATGATGTGTTGGTATAGGTGCATTTGTAACAAATGGACTGCCCTTGTGGGGGATGTTGGTAATAGGGGTGATGATGTGTATGTGTATGTGGGGCAGGGAGTATATGGGAAATCTTTACCTTCTGCTCAGTTTTGCAGTGACCTTAAAACTGCTCTCAAGAACAAAGTCTTTTTTTTTTTTTTTTGAATAAAGTCCTTTAAAGAAGCCAAAAATACAAATGCTGCACTTGGTGGCTGGCTAGTCTGCGCCCTCCAAACCAACACCTCTTGGCCTGGGTCACTGCACAACCAGCCGGACTGTTTTGACTGGACTGACCTAACACTTAAGTTTATTTTTATAATGCATTAAATTTAATAAATAAATTAATTAGGAAGAAGGGAGAAGTTCAACTTTCTGTTGGCATCAATTGATTAGTTCTTGAACTAAACTGAAGGGTTGCTTGAGCTGTCTGACAAGCTCCTTTGCATGGTGAGGGTGAGAGTCTGTGTGTTTTCATAGGACTCACCTGTCAGGGCAGTCAAAACTGTGTGTGGTGTAGACACAGCCCACAAAGTGTTGTGAGAACTGATGAAAGCCGAAAGTCCTTTTAAATCCATTGAGTTCCAAAGGTGCCATGTAAATGTGAGTTTTACTTATTTATTGCCTTCATATTTTTCCCTTTTCTGGAGGACTTGAAGTGTTTTTGCAATTTACAATACCATGAAAAATTAAGCACTTAGGGCTAAAACAAAAAGGTTCCTCTATGGCAGTGGTTCTCAAAGTGTTGTCCCCAGCCAACAGTAGGATGTCTCCTGGGAGCTTGGTAGAAATACAAGTTAGTAGCCCTCCCCCACCCCCCCAGCCCAGACCTTCCAAATCAAAAACTCAGGAGCAGGGTAAGGGGGGAGCCATAGTCTGTGTTTTAACAAACCATCCAGGGTATTCTGATGCTCACTCAAGAATGAGAACAATTTTCCCTAAATGAGCAGAAAGAGGGGACATTACCAGATGCCTCAAAATAGCCGTTGACTCCAATGAGCAGTGAACAAAAGATCCTAAGAACTTTCTCTTGTGCTTTCATTAATACTATGTGTCTTAAGCAACGTTCTTTTGTGTGTTTTTAATTCTTACCTTTAATTTTGGCAATTTAAGCACTGAGTCTATGTCAGATAGAACTGGTCAAATAGACAGCAGCAGGCTGACAAAGAGAGATTACCATAGAGCAATTACATTAAAACTAGCAAAATACCTAGAATCCAAAATGGTCAGTCTAGTTACACTAGTTGACTTTACAAATAAATTGATCAACAACACAGTAAGATCATTGTTCATTTGGGAATTAGCTATAACAACTCGGAGCACTTTAATCTATCAAACGTAATTTTTTTTTTTAAGTAAAATAATGCCAGATCAGCTTTACAAGATCGAGAGGGTTGTCTTAGCCAACTAAGTTATGCCTTAGGAAGAAAGGAATTGTGTGTCCCTGTCACCACTGACTGGTGTCAGGACAGGTTGTCTGAGAAGGATTGGAAGGAAGACCATCACAAGGCTTCCCCGGAAAGTGTACGCAAGTGACAAGCATTTCTCCTTCTGCCCTAGCATGGAAGGTTCCATCGTGCGTCTGCCTCAGATCGTGGCTCTAAAGAAGAAATACAAGGCTTACCTCTACATAGATGAAGCTCACAGTATTGGGTCCGTGGGCCCAACTGGCCGGGGTGTTGTAGAATTTTTTGGACTGGACCCTCGAGATGTTGATGTGCTTATGGGCACATTCACCAAAAGCTTTGGAGCCTCAGGAGGTTACATAGCTGGAAGGAAGGTAAGCCAGGGATCCCTGTGTCTATTTAAAATCTGAAAGCTCTGGGGACATAGTCTGCGGCTTCTGTGGATACCCTGAGAGCTTTAGCTCAGTTCAACACACCTCAGTAGATCATGGCAGCCTGGATACAGTGGGTCCAAGGCCAAATCGGCCCAGAATGGCAAGGAACTCGCCCTCTAATGGTGAAGGGAAGCGTGTGATACGTAATCACGTTATAATAAAATGACAACACCAGCAGTGTACCTAGGCAAAGACTTGATACAAGGAGAGAGATAGTTAACTCTGCAGGTAGTAGCTGAGGAGTCTTAGAATAAATATCATTCTCAAAGGCAGAAGATGGAGGGAGGGTATATTTTAAAAAGAGGTAATAATGTATACCAAACACAGAAATGAGATAAGAGAAGGTTACAGAACTGTAGGTAGTTTGGTTTTGGGGGCATGAAAAACATAAAGTAGATAACAGAAACAGTGGGCAAAAAATGAGGTTGACTCTGCTACAAGTTCTGGGTTTTAAGAGTTTTCATCAAAATCATGGCAAGATCAGAAACACCCTTCTAAGAGATTTTCTGTGCAAAATAATTCTCTCCCACATGTTGGATAAGCCATAGGTCAAATTGAGTCACCCTCTAATACCTTTTTTTAAGGTTTTCTTCTTCCTTCCTTCCTTCCTTCCTTCTTTCTTTCTCTTTCTCTTCCTTTAAGTAATCTCAACCCCCCCAGTGTAGGGCTCAAACTCATGACCCCTGAGATCAAGAATCGCATGCTGGGCCAACTGAGCCAGCCAGATGCCCCCTCTCATATCTCATCTATAGGACTTAAAATTCTGATCTAATGGGATCAGACTATTGAGTGTTGTCCCAGTCATTTTGAGCCAATATCATCAAAGGGGTTGCCAGTATATAAACCAATAAATGTTTAAAAGAAACTAAAGAAAGGAGGGAAGAGCCAGGGAGAAAAAGAAAATGAAAAATTCAAACCTGGCTTTGAGGGATAAAGAAGCCATTGGTCTGCCCTATATCCAAATCCTAACAGCTGTCTCACACAGACCTACACCTGTCCCAGAGTGACTTGGGACAGTGATGTTGGTTCCACCAAGGAGACACATCAGACCCAAACCCACAGCATGCAGGTGGCATCACAGCTTATCCAAAATTCCCAATCCCTTACTCATTGTTACCAGAAGGAACAAGAGTTCAGACTCCTGATAAACCAGTTAGACAAATCAGGGACTGCAGCAGGAGACAGTCTGGCCAATTGAAATCCTATGATTTAAAACAACAGATTTCACTGTGACCATGAGAGGCACAAATGCTTCAAATGTTCAGGGTTTACAGTGGTCTTGACCCTTCAACAAGCATCACTTTCTTCTGAGCTCAAAGCACTGTTTTCCATCCTCCCTCCACTGGCCTGTGGGAATTAGCTTCGTAATGCTGAAAACATCGGGAATGCTTAGGATCCTACAAAATTTAGCTGAATCTGGTGAAAGGTTAAATGTTCCTTCCTCAACGGTGGAAGCAGAGGGATCAGAGGTTCTCAAATTTAGGAGGTCCCTTATCCGGGCTACATGGCTTTGTGAGCTTGTGGTTTTGTGATTACTTTAGCAGCAGTTCTGAACTACAAAATTTTTAACCAAGCGTAACTCTGTTTCCTGAATCAAGGGCACCTGAATAAACTAAAGTGAGCGGATCCTTGAAATGTTGTCAAATTCGGTACATGTCACATATTCCCCTTGGAGTTCCTTCATCGGATATCCACTTTAAACAAAGGCTCATGACTGGTCTGAAGTTAGGACCAGCTCACTCTGGCTCTCTCTTCCTATCCATCCTCAAGCCACTAGGACTGTTTTAAAAGTGTATTTATTCTTGTCTACGTAACTTGTATTCATTTGGGGTAGATACTGGGAAATCGTGGAAAATCATTACTCACATTAATCGCAATGCAGAAAAATGTGTAGATCTGTTCATTTCCTTGCTCTTTAAAATATTCATTCTCTACATGCTTGGATGCAAGGAACTTCATCATCCCTACACCTCCTCCTCCCGTTCCCTTTCCAGGAGCCTTTGTCTTCTCTTCCCCATCCATACTACACTGCAGTCTCTAAATTTACCACTAGATGGCAGCAAGAATTAGAGTCTTTGGCAGCGGTCCATTAGCCAACAGAGAGCCTTAACTGCCCCCTAACAGCAAGATAGATACAAAACCTAGAAAACATAGGGCAGTTTCAAGACACGGAGGGTGAGCCAGAGACTGGAGGCCACTTGGGAAAGTGTTTATATGCGTCGTTCCCTGATTTCAAAATCAGTCAAATGCGCACCTATCTGGAACGGTTTTGATGAGTAACGGGTTTCCTTCTGACTTGATAAGCCCAAGAGTTAATGGAATTTTTGCATCTGCTCATCTGTACCTTTAACTTTTTAAGTTCTGTTAATTTTAAATTATGTGTAGTTTCCATTTAAGTCATAGTTTTTATTCCCCTGGATTTTGAATTATTTTTGCCAAAAAATTTTGACTTAGAGTTTGTTTTAAACTATGCTTTTTAACTGAAAGGACAGAGGATTGGACAAATGCTAACAGTTTTAATTTGAAAGAAATCTTTCTATTTGGTTATTTAAATATTTAGAGTACAGTTTTTATAGCATTTTATCATATTTTTTATTGGATATTTTGGAATGTATATCTCAATTTGTGTGATTTGGGGGGGGGGGGAGTAACTGCAAAATATCCAGGATTCTAACCAATAGGTACAAAAGCAACAAAATGAACCATAAAAATGTAAAAGCACACACACTGGGACTCTACATTTTCCTGAAACCCTAATAATTTCAATTTCACTATGTTCATGTGGATCTTAGTAAATCTTGAAATTTGAAAATAGTTACTTGGGTCCAAAAATCTAGAAAAAGATAAAACTGTCTGACTCTCTTTTTATATGTCAAGTTAGCATTCATAGTAGAGGAACTATATTCCTAATAACAGTTTCTAGGACGCTCTAGAAGTCTTTCTGGAGCTAGTCAAGGTCAGGAATGTGTACATTAACGACCAGATAGGTCACAAAAGGAGAAGTGTTCGGAAAGAAACAAGGGGAGAAAACGTTGATCTGCTAAGAGAGTATCTTCAGAGAGTAGAGATTTTGTCTTGGCCTTGGGCTGCCTGTCACAGAATGTCCAACGAAGTCATTTCTGCTTGTTGGAATTTATTGCCCTGGCCTTGACCTTCTCTCCCCACCTTAGGGAAACCGGCAAAACGGTCTCTCCAGAGCCAGCAAGATTTTGCAATTTTGTTCACTTTGAGTTTGGAGCTACTGTAGATGATCTGTGAACAACCCAACTTGGAACGCTCTGTCCTTTCAAGACCTCTGAGGTGAAATGTCAAGAGACAATTACTTCTCTCCACCTGACAAGGGCTCCATGCCATGAATGTCTTCTTTGGAGGAAACCTGAACTGATGAAGCTAGGTTTATGTTTATTTTATACTTTGTGTCAGTCCAGTGGCAGAGAAGGTATTTTCTAAAGACCCTGCTTTGCGGAGACCAAATGTTTCTCAGGCATGTATCCTAAGTCCCTTTGTATGCCTGCTGCTAACCACTGGCTTTCATAGTCTCCCCAGGCTGAGCAGAGACCTGCAAATGAGTGGAGCAAAGGTAGCCTTCATGACTGATAGGCCGCGGGGCTGGAATGCTGGAGGAGGGAAGTCAGACAGGGCAGCCAAGTTTGGGGTGAGCATCAGCCCCAGAAGCCTGGGCGCCAGACAAAGTCAGGCCCCTCGCAGGAGCCAGCCTCAGCCCCGGCTGCATTTAACAGCCCTTTGAAGTAAATGGGGGTCACGGTATGAACACCAAGATGTTTATTCTAAGAGCCTCCTGTCTGATTTCCTCAGCAAACCACCCTTGCCCTTGAACTCCAGGCCTATGGGTAGAGAAAATAATCAGGGTTTTGAACTTACAAATGGACTTGGAAACCTCGGTAGGAGGAGACCTCTAACCCACTCTGAAGGAAGACATAACCCAGACTTGCCTCGAAGAGACCAAAGCCAACTCTTAATTCATGGCTCCCAGTGCCCAATGGTGGAATGCGAGAAGGGAATCAGAAACGGGGCTCTGCAGAAGTTACCTAAGGAGCCCCACCTTCTGAAGCATGCAAAAAAAATTAACCCCATCCACAAACAGACCCTCAGAGGAAGGGGACCAGGTCTAAAAGAGATAAGACTGTGGGCAAGAGAGTCTTAATGTTAAAAGGGAAGGATAACTGCCCTGATGAGACATTTATTCAAACTAAGAATGCACGTGACCTTGGCTTTATGAAATTTCCCAATTTGGAAAGGAAGATTACGGGTTGGGGACATTGAGAAGAGCCCTTGAGGAGCCCAAGGAAGCTTTGTTTTGTTTCTTTGTCTGATCTTTGCCAGTGATGCCCCAAGACTAAGAGAATATTTCTGTCCTTGTTCCTAAGAATGCAGCTTAGCAGTTCTCTATATACTTCGGGGACCCTCACCATCCTTCCTCAGTCTCTAAAACCCCTCTGATTTTCACTAGATCATCGGTATTTACCAGGCGCCTGCTAGGTACCCACCGCTGTGGATTTCAGAGGACTGTGTAACTCCGTCCCTGCTCTCAAGGGGGTCTCACTCACTTTCAAGAAATAAGAGCAATAGCCCCAAAGCATTTTGAGACTGATGCGATCCAATCTGTAGTTTAGTACTGTTAACACGTGAGTATACTGAGGATTCTCCCCTCCTCCCCCCAAAAAAGGAGCAATCTGTGAGCTAGGGAAAGAACCACAGGTCAAGTGGAAACGAAGGAGGTCGGCTCTGGGCTCCCCTGCCCGCCTGCTCCCCCACCACAGGCCAAGCCAGCTTGCTGGTCTGGAGAAGAATTATAGTGCGGTGCTAAGGGCAGGGACTCCAGAGTTAGGCTCTGTGGGTCCAAATCCTTGTTATCTAACCATGCTTGGGTTGGATAATTTTTGGATCTGTTCCATGATTCAGGCATCCCAACTATAAAAGGAAGATAAAAATAGAGTGATTGCGCAGATTAACACATGTAAAGTTCTTGCACTGGCTCCTCAAGTGGCCAAGGAATATCAGCTGTGGGCTTAGCTTCAAGCCCTATTATGTTTTCAGGGCCTTGCCAATTGTCATCAAATCTGGGTACTCTTTTCTTTAAAATGCCCTTCTCCTTTCTTTTCTTCTCCGACCTTTACTACCCCAATAAGGATGGAGGAAGAGCTGGGTGAAAAATCTTTGTTTTGCTATCTGGGTGTCCCAATGTGTAGTTCCCTAACCTTAGAACATTGCCTCTGCCAAACAAGAGGACTGGCATAGAGACACTTTGAGGAGTTTTTGTGTTTGGGTCCCCTCCTCCCAACCCATGCGCCCAGCTCTAAGGTTTAGTAACTTGCCGGTGGTCACATATCAGTAAGTGGGAGAGCCAGGATTTGAACCCAAGCAGCCCATTTCCAGAGCTTGTCCTGTAACTCTTCGGTCACGTTTCCCTTCACGGGGATAACCTTGTCTTGGAAGCATTGGCTTCTCGCTCTACTCCCAATTGACTCCTCCATTCTTTGATGATAAGATGCTGTCCCCATTCCCAATTTTAGCACAGGTCCATGCCTCCCCCCCTCCTCTGCATCCTTCAAGGCCAGATCACCTCCTTGAAACAGCTCTTTTCCAGCCCAGGTCCACAAGAGCCCCCATCATAGTGTCACCGGCGTCCTACTCACTCTCTTCCGCTTGGCTTCCCCACCATTGTCAGGAGGCACCAACTCTCAACAAACAAAGAAAACCCTTGTTGCTGCTCCTAGAGCAACACCGAACACAGAGCTGTGAAGAAGAACCTATGTGCCACTACTCTGGAAAGTGCCGTTCTCTCTTTAGGTGCTCCCTTCTCCCCGTCCTCCAGAGTGAGCTTTCCAAATACTGTGTGGCCAGTGACTTAAGTTAGGCCATCATCCTGCATATACTCTTCGCATATAGTGAAAACCCACCCAACTGCTTGTATGAGATTCACTAAACAAATGAAGAGATAGAAATTTAATCTTAATTTCAATGTAAGTGGATGATGGCCGCCAGGGACTGGCCTTTCCATCCTCCTTCTCTTCTTAGACTTCCACACCTAGAACAGAGCCTGGAGCAAGTCCATGTACAAACGTGCTGGAAGGAAAAAATGAAAACAGAGAAGGCGGCCCAGGAGTAGGGAGAAAAGAGGAGAAGGAAAGGACAGGGAAGGGAAAGAAGAGAAGGAAAGGGGAGGGAGGAGAGGGGAAGGGGATGGGAGAGGAGGTGAGGGAAGAAGAAAATACTTAGGAATGGAGAGAAAAAAAGATTTAAATGAATTTGAAGCAAAAGAGGGAAATAGGAAATCAGAGTAGAAGAAAAGAAAGAAATAAAGAGTGTGAAATGAAGGACAATAGGGAGAAAGGATGTTGGGGAAGAAGCAAGCATGGAAGGGGAGATTCAGAACGAAGGTCACATTGAAGGAGGCAGGAGGGAGAGAGGTCAGAACCTGGTCTGGCCGGGTCCTTCTGTGGGCCAGATAGATGCATCCCATCACCAACCACCTGTGAGACAGACCATTCACTTTACTGAGGAAGATGAGCTAAGAATGTTTAGCTTGTGATAACCAGGCCATCCATTCCCCAAGAGACACGGGTGAGTGAAGGGTGGGCACAGTCCCAGGCTTGGAGGTAGCCGATGAGAGGGCTTTAGGAGGAGATGCTCCTGCGCAAAGTAAGGCTCCTCCCAGTCACCTTTATGAGGGAATGATCGGAGAAGACCTCTCAGTGGGATTCTAAACCGTCTCCCTGTCCTCGAAGAGAAGGTGGCTGATCCTTAATAGACTCACTGTTAACGCAGAGAGCTAGCATGAGCCCATTAGCTTTTCTGCCGAGCGTCCCAAGGGTCCCAAGCCATGAGCCAGAGCAGGTGAGCCAGTGGATGGTCTGCTCAGCCGAGAGATGGCTGAGCACCTCCAGTGCAGCCCTCCCCACTGGGCATTGAGTTATTGGAACATCTTAAGGTTTTCAGCGGGCTTACCTGGGACCTTATATTCGGCCTTGGGAGTCAGGCATCCAAGTGAAGAATCATTCTCACCACGGAAGACCAGCAGTGAGTCAACATTCCAAGCAGTGCTGCACAAAAATCCCAATAGGTCTCTTCTGTCCAAGACATAACCAGAGTTCTCTTGGTCGTAACCTGCACTCTGGTTTAATTTCCCACCTCTCCCTTCTGCCACTCCCTACCCCCACCCCAAGTTTTCTTTTCCTCTTTATCTGTCTTCATTCTTTAAGACAATTCTACTTCCTCACTGAAGCCTTCCCTGTCTCCTCCAGCCAGCAATACCCCTCTCTTTCATCTGCAATCTTATAGCCCTGTTGCATATACTGGTCTGTGTATCCTATCACTTTTCCTCCTATTACTTTTCCACAGGCACAATCTAATGTTATATGCTCAAGGGCAAGAACCACATTCTGTATTCCTGGATATTCCTAAATACTAAACCAGTGTTTGTGCACGCTAGATATTCAACAAACATTTGGGAAATCATTCTCCTTTGTACATATGGTTTTGCCTTACAGACCTCAACTCCAAATTCTTAGCATCCCACTTCTGTATACCTCGTGGGTTTTTGAGGGAGATACTAAGAAGAAGAGATAGAAAAAATAAACATTTTGGTGATGCCCCTAGAAAATTTAGACCACATTCAAGAATCAAATGTCTTGTGCATTGGTGGATGGGAGGGGACTAGCTACAATTCTCACCACCAACACTGAGACTTATTTGCTTTCTATTTTGGTTTCCTCTTTTATTAAAGGACCTTGTGGATTATTTACGAGTTCACTCACACAGTGCTGTTTATGCTACATCCATGAGCCCCCCAATAGCAGAGCAAATCATCAGATCAATGAAATTTATCATGGGACTGGATGGGACCACACAAGGTAAGAGGGTCTGCAGTGGGGGACAACTCCCACAAATCCTTTCTTAGACTTCTCTCTACCTTCCTTCTGCCTCATCAGTCTGCCCCCTTCTCAGATATACACCTTTTCTTAATGTAACTCAATTTGTTAATCAATTTGTATAAACCCAACTTGTACATGATATATAGTCATACATAGTACAAAAATGTACTAGAACTGCTGCCAATACACACACACACACACACACACACACACACACACACAGAAATGCCTTTTTAAAGCAAAGAAAACTTTCTAATCTCCTCTTAATGTGATCAGCAAATCTGGATAATTTTGTGTAATCAGTTGCGTTAAAATGAAGCAAACAGTTGTGTGTATTTGCCTGCACTTGCTTGGGGCCGTCACTTGTGTTTCCTTGGGCACAAAGTAGGGCCACTGCCCATTTGAGGATAGGTGGACAAAACACGAACAATAACTTTCTTTTTCCATTTCCTTTTTTATTTATTTATTTTTTTTGCATTTGGTCACTACAGCCAAAGTGTGCTACTGTGTTCAACCCAAATGAGTTTAATCTTCTTTTTGAAAAATTGTTTCAGCAAAGCCTTTTAGAACTTGTCTTCTATCTTCTAGATATAGGTTATAGGACTTCTACTACATGTCACAGTGGGGATACAATGATGAATAAGGCAGTTCCTGCCACCACACAATCTCCAGAGTACATTTATGGAAGTAGCAAAATCTCCCAGCCCCAGGACTGGTGAAAGGACCATAGAATCCATGTGCTCCACCCCACCTCCCAGCTAGTGGGAAGCCCTCCACTGTTTACTGCCATCTTCCAAGCCTACTATTTCAGTAGAAGTGTGGGGAGATCTATTTCCCAATTTTATTAAAGCAGCAGTATTCTTCACTCACATGCAAATTTTACCCAAAAGTCTACTATCTAGACAGATTATAACAGGGCTGGGCTGGTTGAAGTAGCGTGTACACCTGCCTCAGTACTGACAGCCCCTGAGGCCCTTCTCCTGAAGCCTAGCGCCCCCTGGGACACCAGTTTGAAAACCACAGGAAAATGGCTTGCAGAGTGATTTTGTTCCTTCATGTAAAATGCAGTGATTAATGGTTTTCCAAAGCCTCTTCCAACCTCGTCTTTGGAGTTTTATGATTCTGTCTCTTGTTGAATAGTTGGTGTGAAAAGCAAATGGAAATCCAATCTAGGGAGCCCACGTGGTGCAATGCTTAGGAGCAGAAACTGAAAGTAAACTGGAATCCTATGGCTCTATGGCCATAGGCAAGTGACTTAACTTATCTGTTCAGCTCTGGGCAAGTGACTTCCCTGTGCTTCAGTTCATCCAGCTATAAAATGAGGAAAATAATACTGATGAGCTCATGCTTTTGTGAGAATCAAGTAAATTAAGTTATACAAAATGCTTAAAATTCTGTCTGAAAACAATTGTTTAGTAAGCATCATATAATTGCTTGCTGCCATTATTTGCTACTATTATTGAGGTGTTTAGTTCTCAGGTGAGAACTATTTGGACTACATCTCTGGGATGCTGGAGGAAAGATTCTTATGATGGAAGTCAGGTAAGACTGAGTGTCCTCCAAGGCCCTGGATTAGTCAGGATAAGCAAAGTTATGCCACCATAACAAACAAACCCTGAAAATCTCTGTGGCTTAATAGAACTGAGTTTTATTTCTTGCTCACACCAAGTCTAACACAAATCAGATAACTCTCTGCACAGCTGTCCTCCAAAGAAGCACCAATTAAGCCTACTTGTAGCCTCCACAGTCCCCATGGCAGGGAACAGAGAAACATCAGCCTGGAAGTGACACCACCTTGCTTATAGTCCTTTGGCCAAAACCAGGCATATGACCAGACCCAGATTTGTGGGAGGAGTTGGTAACTTAAAGGATGTGGGTATCAATAAGCAGATATCTTTCAATCTGTTAAATCTGAAGCTGGAAATAAAGCTGCATCTGTGCCCACATGAACTGTCTGGTTGTATGAAAAAACTAGTCTGGAACCAGTGGCTGCTCACAAAGCCACTATTAATGATCTTATTGAAATTTATTCATTTCTCCTTTTTTAAGATTTTATTTTATTTATTTGAGAAAGAGCATAAGCAGTGGGAGGGGCAGAGGGAGAAGAAGATGCCCCCACTGAGCAGGGAGCCCAAAGCAGGGCTTGATCCCATACCCTGGGATCATGACCCACAGAAGGCAGACACTTAGCCACACAGGGACCCTGAAATTCATGCATTTTTTTTTTATGTTGAGTTAGCTAACATACAGTACATCATTAGTTTTTGATGTAGTATTCAAGGATTCATTAGTTGCATATAACACCCAGTGGTCATCACAACAGGTGCCCTCCTTAATATCTATCACCTGGCTACCTCATCCCCCCTACCCCCCTCCCTTCTATAACCCTCAGTTTGTTTCCCAGAGTCCAGAGTCTCTCATGGTTTATCTCCTTCTCTGATTTCTTCCCCTTCAGTTTTCTCTCCCTTCCCCTATGGTCCTCTGTGCTATTCCTTATGTTCCACATATGAGTGAAACCATATTATAATTTTCTTTCTCTGCTTGGCTTATTTCAATTAGCATAATCCCCTCCAGTTCCATCCATGTAGATGAAAATGGTGGGTATTCATCCTTTCTGATGGCAGAGTAATATTCCATTGTATATAAGGACCACATCCTCTTTATCCATTCATCTGTTGAAAGGCATCTTGGGTCCTTCCACAGTTTGGCCATTGTGGACATTGCTGCTGTGAGCATTGGGGTGTATGTGCCCCTTCTTTTCACTACATCTGTATCTTTGGGATACATATCTAATAGTGCAATTGCTAGGTTGTAAGGTAGCTCTATTTTTAACTTCTTGAGGAACCTCCATACTGTTTTCCAGAGTGGCTATACCAGCTTGCATTCCCACCAACTGTGTAAGAAGGTTCCCCTTTCTCCACATCCTTGCCAACATTTCTTGTTTCCTGTCTTGTTAATTTTTGCCATTCTAACTGGTATAATGTTGTATCTCATTGTACTCCACGCTTTTCTTAATGGAAAACAATTATTTAAGATTTAAGTTAAAACACAAGTTAAGGGACGCCTGGGTGGCTCAGTTGGTTAAGCGGCTGCCTTCGGCTCAGGTCATGATCCCAGCGTCCTGGGATCGAGTCCCACATCGGGCTCCTTGCTCCGCAGGGAGCCTGCTTCTCACTCTGCCACTCTGTCTGCCTGTGCTCGCTCTCTCTCTCTCTCTCTGACAAATAAATAAATAAAATCTTTAAAAAAAAAAAAAATAAAAAAATAAAACACAAGTTAAATGAATTGTCCTACAATGACCAGAATTTTCCTTTGGTCTTATCTTAAAGATGAATAACTAGGAAAGTTACTTGAAAATTAGCCTATGTCTCAGTAAGGATCACTGGTTTCTTAAGCCCTTTAGTGTATATGCTGTCAGAAGCAGTTGTCTTATGTGTAGTCAACGTGACAGTCACTCCCTTCCCTCCTCTGGATTGATTTCCCGCTTCATCACAGACAGAACTCACTTCATTTATCTGATCACAGCTGAAAATCTGCAGAAAAATCACATTGGAAGATACAATCATTTATTCTTTGATAGTCATCTATCATCCATTTTTGTCCTCTGAGGTGAGAGATATCGCCTTTGGTTCTCTCTTTTCACCTAATAATTAAAGAATTACTTGGTTATTATTATTTTTTTTTACCTCCCACTTAAAGTTTCTCACTTTCCTCCTCTTGCCATCTTAATAGGGAAAAAAGAGAAAGAAAGAACAGAGAAGGCGATGTATGAAGCCTATTTTCTTAGAGTCAAGATGGGAGAACCCAGGGAGAAAGATAGGACAATTTCTTTTTGAAGGGGTCAACAAAGGAAAGTAGTAGAAGAGAAAATTGACTGAATCATCTGCCAAGTTTCAGATGGTTCTCTCTGACACATCTTTTGAAGAATTCAAAGGCACCAGTGAGTGTTCATGCTGGTCTCATTGACGACAATGCCTGCTTTAAATAAAATGAATAGGACAGGTTGAGAACATTGCATTAACTCACCCGTCTCTGCTGAGATACACGGATTCTCGGGGTAAAGTTGTCTGGAGCGCAAAGGGGCACACTGTGTCATTCCGGAGCTGCCTTACAGGATCTGAGGAAGAGAGCAGGGCTCCAAGCCTTCATGTTTAGCCCACTCCACTGCAACTGTGATTAGAGCCTTTCAAGGCTTTGTTTCGGGTTGAGTTTGGGGAGCAGTTGGCCAGATCTGTCCCTTGATGAATATCTTCACTTTAATCTGCAATGCAAAGCCATAGGCTTCAAAGAAAGGCAAGCCACAGGAATAAGGTCAGGGTTCCTTTGAAGCCAAGGTTCAAAGATGAAATAGCAGTCTCTGTGAAATGACAACGTTTATGCACAAACAGCCACCTTCCCTCTGCAGCCGGGCTGCTTGTGGAGTTCGGGCTGAGAAGCTGTGGGCCATGCAGGCATTCATTCCACGTGCACCAGGGCCCTTCTAATCTCCTGGCCTGTCCCATCGTGCAGTGCAATGAGCCCAGAGTGGAGATTTGGTATCTCCATCCTCATGGTTGTTGGGTGGTCCCTAAGCCAAATCAGGGCTGTAAGCCCCTTAAGGGCAAGAAATGTGTCTTGAATTAATCTGCTGTGCCTGTGAGTGTCAAACCCAGTGCTTGGCTTAATAAATGGCTTAATAAATACATCACGATTCAACTTCCATCTTGCCGGCCTACTCGGTTTCAGGGCAGAGTTTCTGCTAAACCAGGTCTAGGGAATGCTTATCTCAGAAGAGTGGAGGCCAGGAATGCGTTCCACACCCGTGAGGCAGCTTGAAGGGATCACTGACATCACTTTTGAAGAGGTCCAGGAAGATCGCAGCTCTGTCATTTGCTTCGCCTCCACTTGGCACAAGCAGGAGACAGGGCAGGGCCCCAAATCATAGCAACCCCCCTAAGGAAAGCACCAGCAACAGGTGTCTTCTTATTATTTATTTAAATCTTACATGCATGTTTTTTTCAATGCATCCGTCAATATTCTTTTTGAAATGCCAAGGTTGGCCTTCCTTCCCCACTCTCCCTTTCTGCACTCTGGGGAGAAAATAGAGTTGTATCTCACGGAGGATTAAGGGTATGTTCTCTGCAGCCAGGCGGCATGGAGCCCAGTCCCCAACTGCCTTTGCTCCATGACAGGCAAACTGCTTACCCTTGCTTAGCCTCCGTCCCTTAATTTTAATCGGGGTTTTCCGTAGGAGTAAATGACGTCATACAGGTAACAAACTAAGCGCGACACTTGATAAATAGGAAATACTCAATAAACCTAACAGTTACCATTATTATTATTTTTTTAAAGATTTTTTTTTAAGATTTTATTTATTTATTTGACAGACAGCGATCACAAGTAGGCAGAAGAGGCAGAGAGAGAGGAGGAAACAGGCTCCCTGCGGAGCAAAAAGCCCGATGCAAGGCTCGATCCCAGGACCCTGGGATCATGACCTGAGCCGAAGGCAGAGACTTTAACCCACTGAGCCACCCAGGCGCCCCATGGAAAGATTTTATTTATTTAGTTGAAAGAGAGAGTTCAAATACGCAGAGCAGCAGGCAGAGGAAGAGCGAGAAGCAGGCTCTCCGCTGAGCTGGAAGCCCGATGCGGTGCTCAATCCCAGGACTCTGGGATCATGACCTGAGCCAAAGGCAGCCGCCTAACCGACTGAGCCACCCAGGCGCCCCCATTATTACTATTATTTTAAGTCATCTGCTTTCTGCCCTTCTCCAGATTGTCAAGTTTTTACTCACCGGAGAGCTCTGCCTTTCTCTCAGACCTGTACCTGCTCCCCCAGCAAATCCCACAACACGTCCTTTGCTTTATGTCCGGAATCTGGTCTCTTCTTGCGAGCCTCAGCTCTCCCTCAGTCAGCTCCCACCCGTGTTACTGGAGTAGCCTCCTGGATATCCTCTCCACTTCCGCTCTTGTCTTTTGTAGGACTTGTTTTCCATACAGAAGCCAAAGTAATTTTTTTTTTTTAAATGTAACTCGGAATACCCCCTCACAGAACGTTTCACCGCTTCCCATCCTGCTGAGTGTGAAGTCCAGACCGTGACCTTCAAGTCTCATGATAAGGTCTTCTGTGTTCCCACCATCTGTCCCTCGCTCCGTCTACTCCAAGAAGCTGCCTTCCTTGCTCTTCCTAGAATGCAGGAAACGACTCGTGCAGGGACACTGTGCCCTTGCCGGCCTCTCCAGCCCAGCATTTCTGACCAATATCTGTGCGGCCCCTCCCACATGTCCCTAGCGTCTTTCCCTAACTTTAGCCTGTTAAGGGAGTGGCCCTATAATAAACTATGCTCCCTCCTTGTCCCTCTCGTTCTCCTTACCTCGCTCTTGTCTTCATGGCATTTGGAAGCACCTGACAAATGAAGAAGATATCGCCTTGCTTTCTGTTTTCCTTCCTTAGAACGCAAACTCCAGGTGAACAAATATTTTGTCTTGTTTTATTCATTACACTGAGAACAGTACCGGGCAGTTACAGGTGCTCAACAAATGCTTGTGGAAAGACAGAATCTTCTCTTTCCCTCTTTGCTCCGCAAAGAAATGACCCCTGTCTCCTTCACTCCTCTGTGCTTAATTCTCTCCGTTCCATCTGCTACAGGCACAGCCCCTTTTCTCAGTGATTAACTGTTCTCTTCCCTCATCCTTTCTAGCTTTCCCTTACCCCTTCATCTTCTTCAACCAGCCGACGAGTTGCATCTCTTCCGCGGCTGCAGATTTCCCTGGAACGGTGGCGTTTGCTGCCTGTCTGCCCCCCTTTCTCCCCACTCAGCTTTCAGCAACTTGAGCTTGTCCGGAGCCCATTTCCGTGGCCTCTGCCCCTTCGAAGGTCACTCGCCCTTCGCTGGCTAGATTTGACTGACCTCTCCACCTCTTCCTCTCTTTGAAGTCTTCTCTTGATTATGGAAATGCTCTTCTTTTCTGGTTCTTTTTTTATTTTTCTGTCTGTTCTTACTCCCCATTTCTGCGAGGTATGCATGCGTGGCTGCATTTGCCAGAATCCCATCTTCAGTTCCCTTTCAAATTCCCTCTGCACAGGCACACTGCCCCCCCCACACCCATATACACCCCTTATCTCTTCCCTTATGTAGAGGCGTGATTCTCAGATTTGAGCCTGTATCAGAATCACCTGGGGGGATGGTGAGAACAGGCTGCTGACAGCTTTGGGCTCAGAAATGCTTGTTGCGCATCTCATAAGCTCCCAGGTGATGCTGAAGCTGCTGCCCCAGGGACCAGACTGAGAATCACAGCTGTATGATGATCTGTAGTCACTTCAGTTTCCTCCCTCCCATCAGGTTGTCCCATCACTCCATGAGACATGAAGTGATGACTGGGGACACGTGGGCAACTTTTTCAGACATGAGTGGCACTAAAATTAGCATATAAATGTAAAAGCAAAACTAGACATAGACATAGGGCAAGAATCCCAAGAAAGAGGTTGGCTGTGGCCAAGCTCAATGCTGAGATGGCCAATATTAAGCTTTCAGAGGTTCTGCTCCATCATTTGGAGGAAAAGATGGCCCAGAACAGATACGTTATCAGTACTTGTATTATGCTCAGTGCATAATTGGGACTTAGAACATTTCTTTTTAATTCAATTTGGAAAATATGTATCAGAGACCTACTAGGTGTCAGGCACTGTGCTTACCACTGGTGATGGGAACATGGTTCCATACAGAGAACATGGTTCTCTATATTCATTAGAAATTCACAGCCCACAGGTGCCTGATAACCAAGTGTCCCATACCCTCACAAAGTACCTGTGTTCACAACAGCCTCTCCCTTCAACCTGCCCTTCTATATAACTTTTTGAAGTACAGAGAGTCATTAGGAGTTCATTATCACAGGACTGATTATATTATTTGATTTGAAAGGAGACATCAGACCCAGGGACTGCCATTTCTCTAGTAACCTGTGTCTCTTGGAATGGACGGGGTAAAACAAATACTTCAGTTTTTCAGAGCATCTGTAATAGGTGAACTCCATTCCGTGAAAAAGAAGATCCCCTAAGTTTAAATTAAATTATGAAGAAGGAAGTTTAGTAACTTAAAATAAACTACAACCAAGTCTTTCATATCCATAACTTGGGAAGAATGGCTTTTCCAATTACTGTGTGGGGTCTGCTTGACTTTGCGCTGTAATTATCAGCCTCCTATTGGCTACTCACTTTCCTGCTGTGATTGTTACAATTTTGATGATATGGTGTTGAAATGACATTGGCACTTTTCTTAGAAAAGATGGTCTGCTCAACCCAATACATCTTTCGAATATCAGATGCTAAGATTTTGTAATACTTTCAATTTCCCATCAGGATGAAACAGCAACTATACACTTTATCGAGCACTTGCCTCCTTGGGCGCCTGGGTGGCTCAGTCTTTAAGCATCTACCTTTGGCTCAGATCATGATCCCAGGGTCCTGGGATGGAGCCCCGCATGGAGCTCCCTGCTCAGGAAGAGCCTTCTTCTCCCTCTCCCACTCCCTCTGCTGTGTTTCCTCTCTCACTGTCTCTCTCTCTCTCTCTCTCTGTCAAATGAATAAATAAAAAATCTTAAAAAAAAAAAAACAACCACTTACCTCTTTGCCAGCATGCAATCTATAGACCCATTTATTTGAATATCTAAGCTTAATCTGAACATGTAATTTTTAAAATATTTTATTTATTTATTGATAAGAGACGGAGAAAGAAAGAAGCAGAGGGAGAAGCAGGCTCCCCAAGGAGCAAGGAGCCCGATGTGGGACTCGATCCCAGGATCCTGGGATAATGACCTGAGCTGAAGGCAGATGTTTAACCATCTGAGCCACCCAGGCGCCCTGGACGTATGATTTTTTTTAATTTTTTGTGTAACATCAGTTTTTTTAGATATGAAATTTTATCAGAGACAGGAATAGCTTTGGAAAAAAATCTAGCTATAATTAATAGGTCAGTACTTACATTTGAATGACTCCACTGGCTAACTCATTTCTTATTTTACCAAAATGGCTTTATGAAAAAATCATCATATCTGTGATTTTAACCTGCTTTCTCCCTTCTGTCACTTCAGTGCTAGGCTGTTGGGATGATCACCAACTTTTTTAATTAAAAAAAAACTCTTTTTTGCTATCATATGCATGGAAATATTTGATGTTTATAATTGAGTGGCCAGGAGTATCCCTAGAAATGAAAACAGTAGTGAGAATGTACTTGCAAGAGAAAATGTAAACAGAATTGCAATTCCTAATATATAAAACCCAATTTAAGTAGTCTAAACCTTTGTCACTGCTAAAAAGTCTCCCAGTCTTATGCAATGAAGTTAAGAAAAATGAAATTCTCTATTTGTATTCAAAGTCACATTTGTCCCTCTTCGCCCTTTAAAAGGGAGTTTGTGAGTAGTAGGGGGGGGATGTGTCTGGATATTATGTCCATAAAGGGAAAACTAAAGGTAAAATTAAAATGAAATAATGGGGACGCCTGGGTGGCTCAGTTGGTTAAGCCGCTGCCTTCAGCTCAAGACATGATCCCAGAGTCATGGGATCGAGTCCCGCATCAGGATCCTTCCTCAGCAGGGAGCCTGTTTCTCTCTCTGCCTCTGCCTGCCACTCTGCCTACTTGTGTGCTCTCTCTCTCTCTCTGAAAAATAAATAAAAGTCTTATAAAAAAAAATAAGATGAAATAATGAATTGTGTTCTTCCTGGAAATAAAGCAATTCACTACATAGGGTCCTCAAAGCTAGGGCAATTTGACAGGATGGAACAACGATAGGGTGTTTTATCTTATTAATTTAATGTTTTCTGAAAGTTGTGGGCAGAGATTATTGCTACAAAAGGACAACACAAATAAGCACAGTATTACTAGGATCCTTCCTAGTAATTGCCTCCATTCTCCACTTTCAAGATGAAGAAAAAGCTTAACAAGCCTAAGAGAGCCTGGAAACCTTGGTTTTGGTGAACTTGCACACTAAGGCTAAGGGAGGATGGGGAAACTGAGTCTGCAAATGGAAGCTAAGTACCCTCAGCCCTGGTGCCAGTACAAGGAACTCTTCCTCAGGCTGGCTTCCTTTGCCTGCTGGCAAATCAAAACTGATGGGCCAGGATCTGAGGAGGAAGTATTAAATAGACACACTCCCCAACAGAGGGCCTGCTCACACTAAATCTTTCTGAGATTTTATTTCCTGCTTGACTTGGGAAGTACTCAAAACATTCCATCTGGGAAGAAGTCCTTCCCTGGGCCCCAGAACTCTGTTTACACATCCCATGCTGCCTTTGGCAGGGTTGGGGAATGAAGGTTCTCGGGTAATGGGATCACTCTCCTTTATCCCCCTGAGAGGCTCTCCATCCCTGACGTGAAGAAATGATTTCTTTTAAATCAAAATTTGCTTATATTATGGTGTCACTATTTTATGGCGACATCGCCTATTCTAAAGTTAAAACTGAGTATTCTGTCCCTTTGTTGCAAAATCCCTGGTTCTATTCACTGAGAATATCTGAGGGGCTGAAGATGACTGGTTTCTGTGCAAAAAGGAACCATTAATGGAAAGGGGGAATATATTGTTCATTGAACAAGTTTAGATCATGTTTAAAATCACCAGATAATTCAAAAATTGGCACCGATAAAATTTTTCTTAGCCTCATCAACAGGGAAAGAATCTATCTTCAGATTGGAAGAAAACAATTAGAACTTTCTCTGATTCCCCAGAAGCTTGTAACCTTTCCTCGTTTTGATCCCTTGACCACCACATAAGACCTTCCTTGCTCCTGACCCCAGACACAAGTGCCCTTGTGCTTCCTGCCACCCACTCATCTCTCAGAACAGGTTCAGAACCAAACTCAGGGCCCAGATGAACTTTGGACTCAGAACATCTTGGAATGGGAGTTCATGTGGGAATGACCCTTCTAACTCCTGCCACCAACACTAACCACCCTTTCTAAAATATCACCCATTTCTTTGTGGGTGACTCTCTCTACTCCCCTGTTCCACACCATTTTTCTTCATAGTACTCATCACCACCTAGAATTATATACTTGCTTCCTTGGTTATTGTCTGTCTCCCTCAGTAGAATACAAATGCCGTGAGGATAGGACCCTGTCCCCAACCCCAAGCAATATATGTGGATGGAATGAATGACCCCATTCAATGGGAGCTTTGGCCATATCCCATCAACTATTCACCAGGCATTGGCCCCTCCCTTATGTATGCTCAGGATATCTCCTCCATCTGGAAGGCCTTCATCTCTTCCCACAAACCATTTATACCTATTTTTTTTTAAGATTTTATTTATTTATTTGACAGAGATCACAAGTAGGCAGAGAAGCAGGCAGAGAGAGAGGAGGAAGCAGGCTCCATGCTGAGCAGAGAGCCCGACATGGGGCTCGATCCCAGGACCCTGGGATCATGACCTGAGCTGAAGGCAGAGGTTTTAATCCACTGAGCCACCCAGGTGCCCCTATACCTATTTTTCTTAAGATCGTATTTATTTATTTGAGAGAGAAAGAGAGCAAACATGAGTGGGGAGAGGGGCAAAGGAGAGAGGAAGATGGAGAAAGGGAGAGGGTGCCAAGCAGACTCTCTGCTAAGCATGGAGCCTGAGGTGGGGCTTGATCCCAGGACTCTGAGATCATAACCTAAGCTGAAGTCAGACCCTTAACTGACTGAGCCGCCCAGGTGCCCTGCACTTATACCTATTCTTTATCTCCTAATCCCTATTTAGCCTTCGAAGCCCTATCTCAATGACTGTGTTCAGAAAATATTGCTTCCCTCCTCCATCTCCTGCAATTTAACCCTCCTATGTTAGCCACACGCCCCCAACCCAGCCTTCCAAAAAGTTAGCGTTTGGTTAATTAATTGTGTCTTAAGCATCAACTATGTAAATGAATGCTCAGTGACCAGATTTGGGGCCAAACAGATTTCCTGGACAAGGCTTAGAACCTAATCACTACCTGTAAACAATTATGGTTTCTTTAGAAATTACCTAGAGAATTATTTTCATTCAAATACTAGAGTTAGAATCACTTCCTTTGATTGATACATGTATAGGCCAAAATCTAGGGTTCCTTTCCTATTCTTTTGATAAATGAGTGGTTTTGTATTATCACATATACTAAGGCTCTGTCTAGACACCATCTAATACAGAGGTGAGTAAGCTGGGTAATTCAAGCCAATGTTACCCAAATAGCAGGAACAAAAATGGAGTTTTTCCTTTAATTATCTAAGCAGTTAGCTGAATCCCTTACTTAACATTTCCCATGGAGACATCCAAAGCCCAAAAGTACATGTGACTTTTTTATACACAGTAATCAGCAAGGACTGGCCACCAGCTAATCCTCTGTCCAAGGCAAAGTACATATCTAAAATAGAGGAGAATAGGTTGATTCTTAAGCATCCACAATGGTATATTCTACTAAATATGCTGGAGGGGGGCCTCCTTCTCTCCCCTACTCTATCTTAATGATGATTTGCACTTAGGATCTTTTTCAATCAAGAAACTTCAGGTTTTCATGACATTACTTGGTGGCTAGTAATGAGAGGTTGAGAAACTAAAATTCTCACACAAAAATTACAGTTTCCCTTTATACCATTTAGCCAATGAAACGTAGAAGGGCATGGGTTTTAAACCCTTGAAAGTTTTCGTGGTATACACAGTCTTATAAGGCTGGTATTAGTTAAGGTTCTAAGTTGCTGTAACAGACAAGCTCCAATATATTAGTGACTTAACATAATAAAAAAATTGGTTTTTGGTCATACAAAGTCCAGAATGGTTGCTCCTCTTGCGTAGGTAGTTCTCTTCCAGGAATCCAACCTCCTTCCCACTTGCAGTTTCTCCAGCTTTAACATATAGCTTCCAAGCTTGCCACCGAAGGAGGGAGGAACAGAGGGGATGATGTACGCCATCTTTTCACTGGCCAGAACTGGAAAGGTACCTTTCATTTCCGCCCACATTCTATTGACCCTAACTCAGCCACATGACCTTGCCTGACCACAGAGGAGCCAGGGAAATGAAGTAACTGTCTGCCTAGAAGGAAATGGGTTCAGTGAGTAGCTAGCCAGGCTTTGCCACAGTCCTTAACCTCAGTCCAGGACATTCCTTCCCAGACTTTTGATGGATGTATACTGTAGGAAGACACTGTATATTTTAGACAGTTTCCCAGTCTTGCCCTGTTGACTGATTAAATGATCTCTTGACCTGAAACAGAATAAAAGTAGCTAAGAGAAAAAGCAAAACAAAATCCAAAAGACTGAAGAGGAATCTCTCTTCCTTTCGTAGGGACTCTCGGGGGTCCTAGTCTGGATTTTACTACAACCATTTCTGCTTCTTTTGCACAGAATCTAGTCCCAGGCCACGGCAGGTATTAAGATCGTTATCATTACATTGTTGCTAAATTCCCCAATACTGTGCACTTTTTGGAGGCAGAAAAATGGACCCTGGGCATGATGCTTCCCCAGAAGACATTAAAATGACATGAAATTGGGACAGCTCTGGAAGTCAGGCCAGATCAGGGAAGAACGTATATTTTGGAAATAGTAGCGTACTCTTGGACAAGTCGGACATTTTTTTCTTGAAGGGGGAACATGATGGGACAGAACATAGAACACTGCAATTTAAAACATGCAATTTATAAACAAGCACATTTAGGCTAGCTATCTGAAATGGAGGGGCTGGTTTTGAATCAGCCCAACCCTCACATTCAGCCACCCTTGGGTTCTTTGGGGACCGTGGACTTAAAGGAGGCTAAGAGACTTGAACAAGGATTGAACCTCTGACGTTCATCACACCAGCACCCAGCAGGTGACTAGTCAAGGTGACTCATCACTCAGCACCAGACAGAGAACTAAAACGAGAGTTTGTGCCAAGGTTGAGATCACATGAAGCTATGACCCTGCCCCACACTGCTTGAAGCATTTCATCAACTTTGAGAAGCACTGTTTGTTTCCGTTATGCCTACATGGGCAAGCTCTCTCCAGATTGTTCCTGCTGTCCTGTATTTGAGATTTGCCAAACAGATTTTTTGAAGGCTTAACCTGCTTTTTTATTGAGTTATTAAGAGAAAGAGTGGAATACAATGGCAAGGTTTTTCAAGGAACTTCATCAGTTTATGAATCTCCATCATTTTCCTCTTTTTTTCCCCCCTCGGGAGAGAAAATCTAAGGGTAAAAGAAAAAAAAAGAGGGAGGCTTAAAATATAATGCATTCGAACTGGAAAATATGAGCATGCCTCATCTTTAAATCATTTTGTATGGATTATTTCATTCATCCTGGTCATTTGCGAACTTTTATCATGAGATTGGCAGGTGAGGTGTTGACCCCGCTTCTAACCCGACGTGGACTTGGAGAAAGTGGCACCAGTGCCTTCCAGCTGTGACCTTGGACCTCTGCTCTGGGCCTGGAACAGGGCACGCATATTTTTACACTTGAGTTTGATAGGTTTAAAAATGGGAGTGAGTAACTGGGAAGATTTAGGGCCTGGGGTGGGGGAGGGGACGAGGGAGGAGTACGCCTGGTGACAGCAATTTGCTCTCCAGTCGAATTTTCTCACTTTCTTACTGTTTATATTTGACATGAGATACAGTCACAAACTTCCCTCAGAAGCTGTTGCTTTCCTTCAGTGCTTGTGGGAGCTGTAGATACCTTAATCCGTCCGCATCACTGAGCTTTTCTGGGGCTGTCCCTGTTCACCTACTCTTCCCCGGGGAATCCTGTGTCCTCTGCAAAGGGAGGGAAAAGCAGGGAACACCCAAAGGACCCTGGTTGGGGTGAAGAAACTCAATAATGAGACATGTGATTTTAAAAACTCTCAGTTTCTTAGCACCTACCTTGGCAGAGAGCAGATCCAAGATCAGCTTCAAAAAAAAATTTTTTTTTTCCTGTTCCCTTCTGTCCCTTGGAAGTCCCTTAGAGAGTGCGAGCGGGGTCCACAGAGCACCCCACCTGAATCTGGCCCTCTGAGGGCCCAAGCACTGTTGAGGGAGGCACTCGCTGCTTCTCCCTGAAGATCCTTGCTCGGTTACCCGCTGGGGACCAGACAGAGGCAGAGAAAGACGCTCTGGGCTTTGTGGTCTTTCGAAAGGTTTCAGGCCACTGGCATTTCAGCAACAGCTAATACAAAACAGATGGCCAGGCGCTACGCTCCGCTGGCTTTCAACTGAGGGGCTACCTCCGTAGTGATTAATCACCTATGCTGGGGGGTGGGGGTGGAAAGTCCTACCTGGCCCTTTTTTCGTATGTGCGGACCGCAGGTTGGGCTGAGCTAGCCAAGTGACAGACATTGCTTCTCTGCCCTGTTGCCATTTCTGTGCATATAGGACAGCTTGGGTTTATCCCATAAACACAGAAGTAGCCGACAAACTGAACCCCGGCGAGGAGGGGAAGCTGGTCTGGTTGTGCAGAACTGGCTCGCCAGATCTTCCGTCCCTTCATTTGTTTCACCGTGAGGGTTAGGCAAGGGTGGAGGTTTAGGGCAGCTCCGTAAATTCTGCACTTGCTTTAAGGCCTTACAAAATTTCCCCAGCAGGAGGGTAAAGAGGATCTGTTTGTCTTTTAGATGGCACTGGGGCAAAAGGTTAGTGTGGCCACTTCCTTCCACCCGCCCTGCAAACAAGATATCCTTTTACACCGTGCGTCCCTCCAGAAGCTTCCTCTTGGCTTTTGTCCTCTGTGTGGAGGGACGCTGAGATGGGCGAGTCCGTGATGGAACACATGTGGGACTCATGTTGGCTCAGTACAACTAGAGAAGGAAAGAACGCGATTCCAGCTGTAGCGTCACAGAGGGTGAAGGGACGCCGCTGTTTCACACTGATCTGTGTTTTTCCCATCGCTGATTCATGTTCAGCTAAGCAGCAAAAACCCCAAATGCCATGGGTGCCTTGCCCCAGCCCCACTCTTATCTGGACAAGTTGTGGAGAAAACCAGCTACCCTATGGGCCACAGCTGGGGAGGATTAAGCAGGTGGATTTGTGCCTGGAGAAGCCCAGCGTGTGCTCTGGGCTAGAGAGAACGAATGTATTAGTTTTCTATTTCTGCATAACAAATTACCGCAAATTAAGCAGCTTAAAACAACATCATTTATTATCTCATGCTCTACTTGGGTTAGGAGTCTGGGCATAGTCTGTTCTGTGCTTAAGGCCAAATCAAGGTATCTGTGGCTGGCTTCTCTTCTGGAGCTCAGGCTCTTCTCCCAAGCTCACGTGTTTGTGGCAGAATCCAGTTTTGGGGATGCAAGGGTGAGGTCCCCATTTCCTTGCCAGCTGCGAGCTGGCCCTTCTCTGCTCCTAGAGACTGCTGGAACTCCTTACCATCCAGCCCTCCCTCCACCTCAAAGCCAGCAATGGAGAATCTCCTTCGGGAATCTTCGGGAATCTCCCCCTCTCTCTTCTTGAATCTCTTTCTTCAGGTAGAGCCCAGTCCCTTCTAAGGGCTCACCTGATCAGGCCTCAGGTATGGGTTAATGTCCCTAAAATTATTTATTTTACTCTTCTAAAATAGGAGGACTGTATATAGTTTGATTCTTCAACTTGAATACTGAAACTAAAAATTGTCCCAGTGAACATTTGATTCTGGTGGATAAGAAGCGATTGGAGGACATGTCCTAGACACAGAAAAAAAAGCCCACAAAAGAAAAAAAAAAAAAAACCAAACCTGAGAAGGACCCAGGAACAGCCAGATTGGGTGCAGGTGCCACAGATAACTTCCTAACCTCCACTGAGCTCAGGGACGCAGCCTTACAGGGCAAATCCAAGTCAGTCGGTCCGGTCTTTGGTTCAAATGAATAGTTTTCAATATTTTGAACTACAGAATTTTCCAAATGAAATGTATATGGGCATCTGTATTATAAGATATAAATAGTTTTTAAATTTTACAGTACTCATAGGGGCTTATCGTGTGCAGACACTCTTCTAAGTGCTTAACATTTAATGTGCAGAATGGAATGGAATGGATATTATTATTATTATATTGTCATTAGTCCCATTTTATAGGTGAAGAGCCTGAGTTACAGAAAGATGAAGTACCTTGCCCCAGACGGTAAAGCTGACTTTGGACCCAGGAAATTGGGCTCAGACTTTTTGAGTTCTTGGCCTTGATGCTATTGTTGTAGTGGGGGCAGGGCAGTCTGATCGGCCTTCGGCTGAGCCTCCCCTCAACTTCCCCCCACGCCGCCTCTCTGGGGCTTCTCCACTGCACTCCCAGCGGACACTTACAAAGCCAGGGGGTGGAATCATGTAGGCAGCTGCCTCGATGGGACTTCCTGGTGGCCACGTTGACTTGCATGGTCTCTCAGACACCTTTCAGGGGACCCCATGAACCCAGTTGCTCAGCCCAGGACCTGTCCTTTGCTGTTTCCTTTGCCTTCCTGCCACAGATCCCAACAGCTGAAGACACGCACCCCTTCACCTGCTTCAGAGTTTGCTGCCACTCTGGCCTCCTACTTGTCTTGCCAACTCCAGTTTTTCCCTCATTGTCAACCATGCGCTATACACCATGAGCTTCCTCTTCCTAAACCCCCTCAGAACATGGCATGTCTTGCTCATGATGCTGCCACGGTTCCCTACTACCCACCAAAACCTACCAAATCCTACGGTGACTTCAGAGCTCTCTGTGGTCTGACTCCACTGATCTTTCTCATGACTGTGATGCAAACGTTATGGCAAGTGAGTTACCCATTTCCAGGTGCCCCCCCACCTCCAAACTTAGATACACACAATGTTCACTTACCACCTCTAGCTCTTTGCTCCAAAATCCCGAAGCATTCCAGTAGGTGCGGCAGTTACTACTCTCCTCCCTATTTAACAGATCAGTAAATGAAGGCTCAGAGTTGATGAGTCACTTGCTCAACTTCATTTAAAAAAAAAAGGAAAGGGCAGGTGGAATCTTACATACAGATCTGTTGATGGAGTACAAAATATTCCGAAACGAAATTGCTTTCTGGTGTCTTCGGTTGGGATCAGCCCTAGTATCTTTGTAGAATCAACACCCACAATAGCAGTCATGCCTTCAAGCAATGATTCTCAACTGGAGCACGACACAGTTACCCCGGGAGTCTTTCTGGAGCAGATTCCCGGGGGCGGGGGGGGGGGAGACTTTATTGTATGTATTCTAGAAAAAGATATATTCCCAGAAGACTCCGGTGTGTTCCTCTGCTTAAGAATCACTAATTTACAAAGTTCCCAGATGGCCCCTAGCCTTTCAAATTACCCCATTGAATGTGCAAAATTCCACAATTTGTGACTTGCAAAGACACTGCTCTCTATTGAAATGCAAATTACCATTAAATCTTGTCATTCGTTCTGTAAGTATTCAGGAAGCCCTACTGTGTGAAAAGCCTGCCAACTCTGTCTCCACCTTTCTTAAGGCTCTTCCTCTCAGTTGTATATTGTCTGCTATCTGCCCTGTCTTCCATTCGAATATTTCCTTGCAAACCGCCTCAGAACGTTCGCCTCTTCTACTTCTCCTTCCCAGCTGGTCCGGCTCCTGAACATAGTGAGTGCTTTTCATTTGCGAAACGTGTGAATCCATGAATCATGGAATTCACACCTCATCAGAAATGAGTTTACCAGCTTCTCTCCAAAGAGCAGACTTTGATTAGCCCGGGAGGTACGGCCCATTTCCAGGTCAGCTGGGTAATACATTAATGATCTCCCAGCCTCAGTTTCGGTATCTGTGAAGAGGGCCCCAAAACAACGTTTCTGGCGCATAATAGATACGCGAGACCTATCCATTCACACCTCTCCTCGTGGGTGAAACTCCTGATGGTGTGTGTGAGCCGCGGGTAGGGAGGTGGAGGCAGTGGCGGCCTCCCGCAGCCCTTGAAATCAGGCGGTGCAGACAGCTGTCCACCCTGGATGTCTGGCCTCCCTGCTCCTGCGTGCTTTCCCCGGGGGTATGACTAAGAGGCCTGAAGAGTCCCGGGAACATGTGTATGTGACTATAAAACATGCTGTAACCTTGGAATCCAGACATCAAAAGGGAGAGCTTCAGTGCCTGATAAAAATGTGTGTTCCTCTCAGCAAACCACTCCAAACAGTTTTCTCCATCCCACTGGGAAGCTTGTCACTGCTAATGTGATTCTTATGATTCTTGTTGCTCTGTAGCTTCTTGATCTCTGCTGAGATCACTTTGCCCCTAAGTGTGTTGCAAACAAAATGTCCTGTCTGAGGTCCAGAGCTTAAAATAACAGACCGCTGGGTTCCTGCTGTCACATTGACACTTTACTCCAAGGTCCGTCCTGCCCACCGCCCCCTCCATCTCACCACAGAAACCACCCCCGCCATGCCCCGCCATGCCCCGCCATGCCAGGGGGAGGAGCCTTGAGTGAATGGACAAAGAAGGGGCAAGAGGCAAGGAGATGAGGCATTCTTAGACCATTTAGGTATTCTTTAATATCAATGTGATTTTTTAAAAAGATCGACTTCTTAAATTTTAAGAGATGTTTTATGGGAAGGCTCTTCCCATCTCTAAAAAAAAAAAAAAAAGACAACATTTTCCAAGCAAGGCTGCCTAAGAGCCTCTTCGAGGTTGTCCAGTCTGAATTCCTACTGCCGTGGCGATGTGCTAAATAATTTAGGGAAGGATAGTGACATGTATTTCTTTATGTGCATTTTTAAGCCTGGAAAATAATAAAATTAGTCCCTCTGTGGCATCTGGGCATGTTCATGTTTCCTCTATTAGCAAGTGAGCTTGCAAACCTGCAGAAAATAGAGAGGGACACCCGGGTTGGCTCACAAGCGCATGAAATCCGCCTCTTCCACTTAGTCCTTCAGAGGGAAATGCCTCTCTGTTTTTTGCATGCCGATGGTTTAGCAGACAACAGATTTTCCTTCTTCGGCTTTTGACAGGTCATTCCGGGAGTGTCCACTGTCTGCAACGCCTTCTGGCCCTCTGGAGGTTGAGTTCTCCCAAGCATATTTTTGGAAACGCCACAGACGATTGTTTTTATTAGGGGACTGCAAAGCTTTGTAGTGGGATGCTTTGTGTTTTATTTGTTTTCCTTCCCCTGCCCCAGCTGTTTTTGTTTTAACAGCATTGGAGAGAAGGTTAAAGTATTTGTGGCCTCCAGTAACCTAGCCCATGTCTCAAGTTGGCAGAGCTAGAAATCTGAATAGGTCGAACAGCAACGTCCAGGTCAGCTGGATTTTTATCCAGCCTCCTGGGGGTCGGGGGAGGTTGACAGTTGGGGTGATCTCGAGTCAGAGCAGATAGCTGTCAGGGGAGCAGGTCAGCCCCACAAAACATACTCTTTAAGCACCCAAGCACTGGTGAACTGCTAGGAGGTAATCGTGCCGAAGAAGAGGCCAGGACATATGCCCATCTTTTATTTTCCACTACCAAGGACACAGCCAGGACATAGTCAGGCACTTAACGCCAACAGGCATGGCTGTGGGCTTCGACTGGCAATGGCAGCCGTTTCTGAGACTTCCGAGTCTCCATGGCTATGCCTCCTGGAAACCAAAATTCATGCCTTGTCCCATCCTGATTTATATTGACTTAATATTCATTCAGTTGATCTGGGGTGCAACCGGGGCTTTGCCAGGCTCTCCAGATGATTCTGAGGTGCCATTAAGGTTGCTAGGAACTACTGCCCTATGGAAAAAAGGGTAATTAGACTTCCAAATACCTACTGTGTGCCAGGCACAGTATGAAGCATGTTTCTGCATTAACCCCTCTATTTCCACCAACCTTTCGGGCGATGAGCTTATTTATCTGTATTTTACAGGTAAAACTGAGGTATCAAGCCATATATTGTCCAGAGGGAGTTCGGTGTTCTTTTTTTTTCTTTTTTTTTTTTCTTTTTTTAATCCATTTAATTCTAAAGACTCTTCCTTTTACAGAGAACCCACAATATAGCAAAATAAACAGTCCTATAAACTCTCTGGGACCCTACATAAGAGATCAGCTCATTTACTTAATTATCTGAACAGAGACCGCCCTGTCTTCTACATGATGTGTGAAAGAAGAACCAGAAAGGGTTGAATTAGAGTCTCTAACTGAGCAATGCCCAATCTCCACGCCACCCTCACTTGGCCATCCCTGTACAAAAAGACAAGTGCTAAAAAATTCCTCCTACACTTACAAAGCACTCTTCAAGCAAGGATCTCAAAGCACACCACAATTAACAAAATCACCCATATCCTGTCTAGATGAGTAGCATGTTATATGCATAAATTCCTCTCTTCCCCCAGGCCCTACAGTAGAATGTTTCCAATTTTAAAGAGCGGGCAATAGAGTAATTGAAAGGAGCTGTATCTTGGTCGATGCAAAGGACCTCAAAGGCATTAATAGTGATCTATATGAGAAAACATGGTGACCACGAAGTGTATCATAATGGCTTGTCAGCCATGTTGTGCTAAATGATTCAAAAATAGAAAAGACAGGGCAATTCTTTAGAGTCAGCTACCCTTGGGATCCATATTCTGATCTATTTGGTCAACTCTCCAAAGGACCTAGAAGCAGTAAAGTGATGGCATTAGCTTATGATCCAGTTACTTGGGTTAATCAAGGCAAAGGACAGACGGGGCCAATTAAGTAGCTGGGCAGCCCAATGATAGATGAGTCATTATGGGCAAGCGCAAAGATAATGCCACTGGGAAAACAATTTAAGTCATTCATGCACTTCTGGGCCAGGAAATCCTTCTAGTCTTTGAGAGGGATCATTTAGGAATCATCAGACCAAGCCTGATGAAGTCATCTATTCGTTGTGCAGCTAACAATCAACAAAAGAACTAAACGTCCAAGGCGACAGGACATATGGAATGCATTTTGGTGGCTGGGATGTAGATCTGTGAATCACCTTCTTTAAAACAAGTCTTACTCCAGCCCTCTTCTTCTTTTCCTTCTTCTTCCACAATCTCCCCTACTCCTTATACTCCCCTAAATACTCAGTTTCGGCGTATAGATGAAATTTTCTTTTAAGTAAAAACAAATATTCTCCTCCTCATTTCTAGTTCTGGCCTTCAAAGAGGTGCTTTCTGTACATATACAAGTTTCCAAGGATCACTTCAGCACGTTACAAAGCAATTCATTTTTAAGCACCCAGGAGGTTTTTCTATGCAGCAACATTTATATAAATCTGGAATTTGGGGGTTGAGGGCTTATCTTTTCCTTTTTGAAGGAGGTGGGCGGGAAAATAAAAGCATATATGCATTAAACTAAACCATATTTGCAGCTACCTGTTTCTTGAAAACCAAAGTCCCAAACAGGGACCCCAAAGTAAAGGTTATCAATGACTGCCATGTTGATAAATTCAGTAAACACTATTTCATCTCCTGATTTGTCTTCTCTCTCACTAATTGCTCTGTTTGTCTCCCTTGTAAGTTCTTTCTCTTCCCAGGCATGAAATGTTGGATTCTTCTATCCCTGTCCTCTTTTTTTTTTTTTTTTTTTTAAGAAAATCTACCCATCACTCCAGCCTCATCTTGCCCCACATTTAACCCCATCTTACCTGGTTCTCAACCACTCTTTTCTTCCACAAACCACTTGACCATTGCTCCTGTTTCCTATACCTGAAATGTTCCCCTCTGGTTTTTTGCCTGTTAAAATCTGTCTGCCCTTCCAATCTCAACTCACTAAACATGTATTGACTTCTAGTCATATAGTATTCTTCACAGCACTCATTAGAGTTGCAATTTTCCATCCATTTGTAGATGTCATATCTGTCTGCCCACTAGACTAAATGCTCTTCCCTGTTTCTGTTTATCTTCCAGTTGCTACGGACTAACCTTGCGCTGCCCACTTCTCTTCTTTATGATTTATCATCACAGCCACTGACCAGCGGCTTCCTGTGTCTTATAGATTCTGATTATAAGCTTTTCTCTCTATGTCTCTCAATTTCAGGTCTTAATGCCATTGTTGGTTTTCTCTAAATTTTTCACATTCTCCCTCTACCAGCAAGAGGACCTTATTGGTTTAATTCATATTTATTATGTCTTTGGTAAAGTTCTCATGATAGACCAATTCATGGCTCTCTGGCCAACACCCAAGTGGACTGGCCTTCAACCAAGAGTGTTGTGCATCCATTAGCTGTGGCCAGCCTGGTAGAATTGAGACATCAGCTTTCCTGAAGGGAAATCTGGATGCTTTCTCCATCATAACCTGTTGGCAGAGTCAGAGAGGAGTCTTCCTTGAAAACTGGGCTTAAGTGAAGTATAGTAACAGAAAACAAGCAGAGACAACTGGATCATTCAACACCCCTCCTTCTTGATTGGTGTTCCCCTCAACTAAATTTCTGTTCTTTTGCAAATATTGTTAATACATTTATGATGCCAGAGAAGTCGAGTAGATTTGGGCCTGGTAAGCAAAACTCTCAGGGAAGAGCTGAAGTGTTTTGGGAGTGATAGAGCCTACTGAAAAATGTCAGATGATTGGATAAAGAATGTACCCTTGGGGGGCCTATCTACTTCTGATTCACCCTTACTTTTCAGGAGTAGCCCATCAGGCCCTCCAAATAAAGTGAAGGGAATTCGCTAGTCTTCCCCTGGGGCAGGCCTCAGTTTCTAGTCCTTGATGTCCTACTCCTTTTCTCTACAACATGAGGCTGTTGAAAGACTGCTCAGTCCTCAACATCTGAACTGCCTCTACTAGAAAAATTTGGTATAACAATGATTCTAACAGCTGGAAGAGATACATTTTATTGAGCTTGTAGTAAAGAGTTGGCTATCATCCATTACCTGGATAGACATCATCCATTGCTACTCTTGAGCATAATGTAGAGGTTAATGGCACGGATTCTAGAACTCAATTACCTGGATTCCAATTCTGACTCTGGGGGCACCTGGGTGGCTCAGTGGTTTAAGCCTCTGCCTTCAGCTCAGGTCATGATCTCAGGGTCCTGGGATCGAGCCCCGCATCGGGCTCTCTGCTCAGCAGGAGCCTGCTTCCCCCTCTCTCTGTCTGCCTCTCTGCCTAGCTCTGATTTCTCTCTGTCAAATAAATAAAATTCAAATTCTGACTCTGCTACCTACCAACTATGTGAACTTGGGTGAGTCACTTGACTTCTTTTCATGTGTAACATGAGAATATAGCATGTAGTTCAATACAGTTGTTGTGAGGATTAAATAAATTATTGTCAAGTGCTTTATGTGATATTATGTGAGTTGCAAGTACTATTGTGGTTGATATTAGCATTGTCCTTTAGAGGTAAACTCATCCAATAAAGTGGCCACCTGTGTTACTCAGAATGCATTTGGTTATAGGTTGTATAATGCAACTCAGAATAGCTTAAGAAAAAGAAACATACTGGGATAGTCCAAAAGACAGACTCACTTAGGCATGGCTGCCTAAGGTTACAATGATGTCATCAGGACTCTTACTGTCTTGTACCTTGGCTTTCTGCATTAACATCATTCTCAAGCAGGTTTCCTCCATATGAAGACAAACATGTAGCTTCGGGTCACCTTACTTATATATTTCTTCAACAGATCAGAAAGACTCTGATAAGCCCAGGTTATAGTTCATCATTATTGAGCCAATAATTACGGGGATGGATTATTCCAATTGGCTAGGCCTTGGTCATATGATAACCTTGTAGCAAAGAGGAAAGTCAGGTCCAACTCTGTCTGAACATCATGGCCTTTTGGAGGAAGGATGTTGAGCAGGGAATGTCCACTGTTCAACGCTCTATCAAGACACAATCTGGGGCCATTTCTCCAAGAAGGAACTGGAGAACTGTGATTGACATGTTTACTGACATGTTAACCCACTTTCCATCTGTAGAGTTGCAGACACCCAGGAGTGATGTTCAGAATATTGAAAACCCAGTAAAGCAAAGACTGATCAGTTTGAATAAAAACCCAACCAATCATAATGGAAGTCAGCTATAACAGCTGTTCCTGCTCAACAGCCACTTTGCATTAGATGCAAATGTTGGACTGATTTCTAGGGGACTTAAACATCCAATTCTGTTAAATCTTCTGTACCAAGCACACACACTCTGGATTTGGCTGGTTTGCTCACTTGCCTCACTAGAGACAGTAATGGAGTAGACAGATGTCTTCAGAACTCTTTCCACTCTTTAATTCTCTTTGCCATCACATATGTGTAACCTACCCCCGGGACATACATGGAGGACAGAGGCTAAGCTTTTGAGCAGAAGCACCAATAACCTGGAAAGGGACACATGTTACCTTCTTTGACCTTCTGTTTGGAGCCCATGTTGTCATTTTTTGAGCTTGGGGAAAACAGAGGTCCCCTTCTTCCATTCACTCGATTCCTTTCCCTGTATTACTCTACCACTACCAAATGCCTCACAAAACAGTTCTGGTCTCAGCAGGACCTATCTTTGTCCAGGGATGTGTTTCCACTTCAAGTTCAGGTTAGGTGAAGTGCTCTTCGATTAGATACTTGGATGAGAACCAACTTAACGGGCCAGCTCAGCATGGCTGAAAAGCTTCTACCAACAATAGGTGTGGTGTGTATCTGTGTCTGTGTCTGTGTCTGTGTGTCTGTGTCTGAGTGTGTGTCACTCCTTGTCACATTCCCTTCCCCTGAGTTAATGTCTTCAAAGCACTTAGCACACCTCTGAAACAAATAACACATTATATGTTAATTTAAAAAATAATAAAAATTAAAATTTTAAAAATGACAAATAAATAGAATAAACCACTTAGCACAGAGTCCATACACAGCAGGTACCTAGTAAATGATAACTCGTCTCCTTCCTTCTCACTAGATATGCTCTCTGCCCACCCCACCCCATAGGCTAGCCTGCCTTTACTTGCTAGCAGAACCTAACAGCACCATACCCCACTAGATCCTGGCTTCCAAACTCAGAGCAGCTCTCAGACAGCAGTGCCCATACCTGCTCACCAAGAGGTATTTCCCCACCCTATTTTGACCCCCTCCCAGCTAATGATGCAGGCCTGCAGAAAGACATAGGAAATAGGAATACTTGCTAAGTCAGTTTGACCTTTGCTTCTCTCTTCCTGGTGGGAATTGATGAATTTCATGTCTGTCTCCTTTTAGGGTTGCAGAGAGTACGGCAACTTGCAAAAAACACAAGATACTTCAGACAGAGACTGAATGAAATGGGATTCATTATCTATGGCAATGAAGAGTCTCCTGTCATCCCCCTGCTCCTTTACATGCCTGCTAAAGTAGCGTGAGTATTCAATGGGATTTCAGAATAACCCCGAAGCCCCAGGGTGATCTAAGACAGTGCTTCTGACTCTACAAGTCTCTTTCAGCATAGGCAATGCTTATGTGGTTGGAATGGGGTGCCAAGTTCAGAATTCGCTTGCACAGCTTCTTGGAAGCCACCTGCCAGCCCATCATTCACAGGTCCTCTAAGAAGAGAATCAAGTGTCCACCACTTTCAAGCCCTTTGAATTTGGGTGTCACTCTCTAGGCTTCAACTGTAAATCAAGGATGATCCTGTGCCTACTTCTGTCCCACAGCCTCTTTCAGGGAGAACTTCTGGAGACCATATCTCTCAACATTTGAAAACAACATACCAGACTCTGTGCTTTCTCTGCTGACCTTTCATGCCCATCCTCAGAAGAAGGCAGCCTTATTTCAAGTGTGGGGGAAACTGAGGCTGCAGACAATTAAATAGTTGCCCAAAGTCATACAAGTTGAGCAGTAATAAAATCAAGAGGCTATCAAGAGTCAAACCCAAACTTAGGCTCACAATCTTAACACTAAATTTTAATGCCTGTCCTATAAACCTATGTGGAGTTGCTTCCAATTGACTGCAACTCTGAAATTGAGCATGAGAACAATTACATAAAAAGAAAAAATGACTTTTCCTCAATATGGCATAGACAGTTTGATACATGAGCCATTCTCCAATCTGCCACAGACTAACTACCTCTGTTATTAAAAGGAAGTTAATTAGAGTCCTTTTTAAATATAAAATGTTTATTTGGGTGTCTGACCATGTGCACAGTGGAAAGTAATAGTCAACATATATTTATAAGATTCTAGAAGTCCTAACTCTCCTGCAATATAACTCCATTGTTGGAAATTTCTGCTTGACTCTCAAAGAATGAAAAGATTGGTAGAGTATTTCAAGTGTAGAGAAGAGATTCTGGGATTATCAGTTGAGAACTCATTGTGGATAGAACTGATTAATTCTTCAGAGTACATTCTTCTATCATTTCACCACAGCAAAATAACAAGCAGTTAAAACCACACAGGAGTTATTTTGCAGGCCATACCATTACCACCAGTGGGCTCTTTGTTCACAGAACTGGATCAGGCTAACAGTGTATGGAGTGGTCAAGAGGATAGTGAGCTACAGAAATGTCCCACAGGATGCTGCTCAGTACTTAGGGCAGGGAGGGTTGGCAACAGGGATTCAAAGTAGCATATGATCCTAAATATCTGATTTGGGGAAGCAAAATGAAAACCTACGTTTGTTCAGAATGGTTAGCAAAATGGTATGTTCTAGAAGAAATATTCCACACTTAACCCATGTCTATCCCGTATGTTATCATTAGCTCAAATGAAGACATCAACAATAAATTTGTCTTATTATTGATCATCTAAAGTGCACAATGCTGGAGCGTGGTCGTGGGGAACGTGCCAGATAGTTCTGACTTTGGTGGGGGAGGCTGGAACTAGAATATTAGTATGAATCCATGCCATGGGAGGAGTCCATAAAGAGTTAAAACAAATGCATTTAAATTCAGGAATTTACCTTTGCAATAACAGAAAGAGGGAGGAAGTACTTCTACTCCTTTAAATGCTGGAAGTCCTAACTGGACAACAGCTAATGTGAAAAAATGAGATCAGAGGCTGTTATGTGTGAGAACTGTGCTCCTTGGTGTAGTGAGGAGTTCGGAATGAGGAATTTGACTCTGCCTCTTGCTAGCTGGGAGATCTTTGACAAGTTGCCCAACTTTCTAAAGCCTCAGTTTTCTCGTTTTTATGACAGGATGTGATAAGACCTATTTCATAGTTGTTTCAGTTACACAAGATGCGGTCTGTCCGCATACAGCCTGTTGTCTCATATAGGAGCTACTAGGTGGGAGCTGTTATTATTAGTAGTTTTAATTGTTAATGTATATAAGGCACTTAACATAGTTCTTGGTATACTATCAGTACTTTATCAGTGGTAATTATTATTACTACTACTAGGACTTCTACTAGTACAATGATTATTATTATTAGTTTCAGCTGAGTGTAAGATTGAGTCACTGTGGTTGCATGGCTCTCCAAAATAATTATTGCAATCTTTGGTTGCATTAATAAAAACAGAACTTCCAGGAAAATAGTAGGTGGAGATCCTGCTATTGTGTGAATCAAATATGCCATGTTAGAGCCTAGATGATATGTCGAACCATCTAATGCCTTCCAATGAAGATGGTATTTAAGGAGGAGTGGATGTTCAATCCAGTGATCACCCACCGAAGGTGGATGCTTGGTCTTAATTTATAAACAAAGGCACCAAGACCCACAAAAGTGAAATTGCTTACTGAGGCAGCAGAGCCCAGAATTCAGAGCCAGTTCTGCTTGACTCGTAAACCAGAGTTCTTCTCAGTGCACAGCACGGCCTGTAAAGCTCTTGTCCACAGCAGGGGGAAACACATCTCATTAAGGCAAACACACAGTATGAGTTTAACTCTCAATGTCATCTTTGATGAATCAAAAGGCCTCAAACCCAGCAAATGGGAAAAACGAAACAAAACACTCTAGTTGCTTGAGTTGTCTAAGGAAACTTAGACTAGGTCAGCGACCAAAGGTAATGTCCTCTCTTGTTGGCAGAAGTTGCTGCCGAAAGTTTCTTTGCCCCTCGGCCTTGTTTTCTTCTCAGATATTTCTTCAACAGAAAGTTTATATGGAGAAAAGCTTTTGAGACAAGGAGTTAATTGTATATGTCAGTGTAGGAGCACTTCCTTCATTTGCTTATTTTCGACCCTTTGATTTTATGGAAGCACTGTGATTTCTCCACATGTCCGTCTACTGCAGAATGAAAATACCCTCTCCAGCAAGGTATCTTTTTGAGCAAAGTTTCATTGTGACTCAACCACTGGAATCTTCTGCAACATTTGGTATCATGTGATTTCACCCATAAAACATTCATTTGAATAATCAAGAATATATTATATTTAGTCTCTGATACAGAGTTTACATTCTCCTTCCATGGGCTTCGTCATACACTTTCAGGATGATAGGATACGCGGTACAATGATGATGCCCATAATGCATTGCTAACCATTTATTATTATTATCTATGTAGCCCAGCTTCTTTCAACTCACACTACAGGCTCTCATTTGTTTTGAGGAGTACAAACCCAGAGGCTCATTATATAAAATGTTCAAGGCAATCAGACACATTAACCGAAGGAGGCCAGGATTAGTAGTGTAAATTTTAAGGCTGAAAGTGCTCCAGGGAGGCCTCAGATTAGCCTAATGAATCAACAGTCCTATATTTTGCTCTACATTCTTTGGCAAAACTCACTTCCTCTGGTAAAAGAGAAACATGCAGACAGTGAAAATGGTCTTTGGGGAGTCCCGAAAATTAGCTTGAGATCATGGGTCAGGTGGTTTGTAGTCTAGCAATAAAAGCACTTGCCTTCTTTCTCAGATAATTATGAGCTCTCATCGTGTGCCCTTCCATGGGCAGCCTTCCATAGGGTGAACAAGAAAAAGCACAGCCTCTGTTTTTCTAACTTTCTCAGAAAGCTTCATCTTCTTATTAATCTTCCCTGTCCAAATCAGAGGTGACTCTTGCCTTAGCTGGGCCACGGGGCCAGAGACACTGTGTTCCCTAGACCTTGCAATCTCCACCACTCCATTGATAACATGCATTCTCCGTGAGGCAACCAAAAAGACAGACAGCTCCATGGCAAGAGGAATGAATAAACGGACAGGCTAGTTCTCCATGTCTGGCTCAAGAATTCTTCCTGAGTTACGACTGGAAGGTTTCTGTGGTGCTGTCATCTTCCAGCCTTAAAAAGGACACCAGGAGCCTCTTAATGCTAAGAACAGATCTGAGGCATTTACCTTGCTTGTGAGCAGAGACATTTAGTAAGTAAGGTTTCCTGCAGAGAGCAACAGAGCACAAAGTGGGGCAAGATTCACGTAGGGGCACATGCCTTTTTGTCTCACCTTGGCTCTTAGCACAAAATAATCTAGACTTTTGAGAGTTTGATATTCTAGAACCGTTACTGAGATTAGCTCTGAAAAAGAAAAAGTCTAGAAGAAGATAAAGGGAAGGAAGCACCACGGAGAGACATTACACCCTGTAATCTGTAACACCCTGTGTCAGAAAGCTTTATAGTTATGACCTACATTCTACAGGTTGCATCCACTGGCCAGCCTCTCTGTGTGTACACATTTCTTTCCCTGAATCCCTCTTACCCCGTTCCCCCTTTAACTCAGTCAATGGGTTCATCATCCTTGAACATACAGGGGTGGATTTATTCACACAATAAAAAATGAGGAGACCCTTACTATTTTTCACCTCTGGTTTAATGGGGGGAAAATACAGCTCTGGAGTGAGAATACAGCTTGGGATTATCTCCTTGCAGACCCTCAGATCCTGGTTCTCAAATTATAGTCACTAAGTATAGACTTCTTGACATTTTCATACACTATTATTGGTATTAGGTTTTTAAAACATACAAGTTTGCACTTACTGTATGTTCTTTCTTTATGCAATTGCATTGTGTTAGCTTTTGGGCTTTTGTTCCTAGGAACCCTGCAGACAAAGAACTTGTATATCAGTGCTGACTCCTTAAACCAGGGTCAGGTACATCAGCATTTTCTGCTCAGTGTCAAAGACTTGGTACTCACAATGCTCTAATGGGTGTGCCAGGCCCTGTCATATGCGCCCTCAGCTATGGGTGCCATCAAGACACTGTTCCCATTTCCTTGTCAATTACATGTAACAGAAGTTTAGTAATTTCAATCATCTTCTATTTGTTGTTATCAGAAAAGTCGATTAACCACACTCTTTTTCCTGCCACATAATTTTGTCATCTCTCAGCTAACCTTCTCTTTTACCTCTCCCGTAGGGCTTTTGCAAGGCATCTATTAAATAGAAAAATCGGGGTGGTGGTCGTTGGATTTCCAGCTACTCCCCTCGCAGAAGCTCGGGCTCGGTTTTGTGTTTCAGCAGCACATACCCGGGAGATGCTAGACACAGTGAGTACCCACAGGCCAACAGAACCTCTGGTACTGGCACTTTGCATTGTGAGCAGGTTCTTTTATTGAGCTAGCTTGGGGTTCCCTGGGTTTCTCTTGGTGGTTTAGAAAACAACACTCATAAAACTCACTGTGGAAAAACAAGGGGTTGCCAACAATGCCCAACAATGTGATCAACTCAGTGGATAGGAAAGAAAAATGAGTTTAGTGGAGACTTGACTCAAGGCAGTGTTTTGGTTTCATAAAAAAGACTGACTGAGTAGCCACATGTTGTGCTATTTACTTGATCTTAAATGCAAAAGCTAATCTGATGTGCTATTTCAGCCTCAATCACTCACAAACTGACACTTTTAGAGCCACCAAGCCCATCATATGAAAATACGACCCAACTAACCAACATGTTGGCAAAGACAGGTCCATCATATCATCCAGACCTACACTGGGTTTTAATGATTTCAAAACTACATTTCACTGTCCTTTGGTTTTGATCTTTATGGAAATGAGTGAGAGAAGACAACTAAACCATCTCAATCAGTTTGGAGTCAATGGAACTGTCTCCTAGTGTCAAGCAATTTAGCAAACATATTGAGTGTCTACTATTGTGCAAAACCCTGGAGCAAAAACTCTAAGAGGAGATACTAATAAATAAGCGACTAGTGATAACAGATAGAATAAATTCATTTTGGAAAAGAAATATAGACAACTGTGGAACATGAAGGTGGGAATTATATATGGGATTATATGAAGTCATTCATTATATATGACTGAGTTATTCTATATGAAGATGGAATGAGTTATGTGTATATGTGTAATATACATGCACATATAACATGTATTATGTATTGTTATATGTGCATGTATATGTAATATATATGTATATACATACACTAGGAGATAGTTCTACAAAGAATAAAAAAGTGAATACTTTGAGTTCAAATAATAAATTATACATACAGTGTATTTTCTTTCTGCTTCACCATTACATTCTTAGGACTTAAGCCAGTGTCCACTACAAAATGCATACATAATAACAACTTCTTGCATGACATACTAATAACTGAGTTAACTCTAGGTTTTGAGATGATGGGTGAACTTTGTTGCAGTATAAGAAAACTTATAGCTTTCTATGTTGTCTAGGTTCTCCAAAATGTGTATATATTTCTAGTAATTAATTTTAACAAGTTGTTCCTTTTAAAAAGAAATAGACAGATATTTCAAGAAGCTTGACTGCAAAAGAAAGAAAAATAGGTTTATAAAAGCCCTTGAAAGACTTGGGCATGTTTACACATTAAGAGAGGAAAAAAGTAATGAGAGAGAGGCGGTAGGCATAGGAGAGGAAAGGACATGACCGGGGAGCATGCTCCCAGAGATGACAAGAGGGGGTAAACAGCATTGGGGAGTTTATATTTTTTGTGACCCCAACAGCATTGAGATATTCATGGATACCCAGTTCTGGAGACAGACCTCAGGATTCTCTTCAAACATTCTTAATACCTGTTGAATAGCTGGCTTGGAAGGAGCACTGAGACATCATCTAGACAGATGCCTCTAAACTTTTGAAATCAGGCACCTATATCAATAAAAAATTTGAGCATATTCTTTAATATGCACATGTGGGCAAGTGAAAAATGACCCTTGAATAGCCAAGACATTGAAGTAGCTAACTGAACATAACACTCACAGAAAATACATATACTAGAAAAGTTCCTTCTATAACCATGTTTGGACCAAGGCAGAGATGAGGCCACTCTACATACACAAAATGGCTTAGAATTTCCTTCTTCTAATTGAGTGATGGCTGCTCCTTTACCAATGACCTCACCTTAGTCATCCCACCTGCCCCATAAGAATTCTGCATAGAGCCAATCTCTGAACTTCTCCCACCCAGAACAACATCAAACCCGACTGGTCCCTGCTTCCTTAGAGTCATCTCGAGCACAAGTTCAAATGTGGGAAGAAGCCCTTCCCAGCTCCCTCTTACTAAGATGCTTCTTCTGTAATTCATGTCTGCCTTTTTTGAGTACAGGTGTCCTCTGGGCCATCTGATCAGTGGGCTTTAACATAAATCCACTTATAAGTTGTATAAGCACTGTCAAGATATTGTGTACATTTTATAGCAGATACCAAAATGGAAGTTAAAAGGACTGAGATTAAAACACTAGAAATCCTATGTTCTCCCACACCTTCCATGAGTTGTCTCTCATCTCCTCCAAGCATGCAGATGCCCCACTCTGAGCTACTCCATCCCCGCCTTCAGCCAAGAGCAAGAGACACTATCCTAGTTTGATGTCATTTCAAATATAACTTTTGTTACTTTGTCTTAGTGCTTAGATTTGATGTAAAAAATTAGGAAGACATTGAAGTAAAAGAACATTTTAACCACCTATAATGCTACCACCCAGAAAGAAATGACTCTTCATATGTTGGTGGATATCAAACTTGATACGTTTGAAGGTCTTCCCAAAGAGGAAAGCCCATAAGTCCCACCAGTCATTCATTCCAGAATTAACAAACATCTGCACCTTTTTCAAAACATTAGATCCTAATGTTGTCCTCCTCATCTGACAGGTCAAGATGGCCTAACAAGTTTTAAAAGGCATGCCTAATACCATAAGATCAGTGATATACTCGATGGGAAAATAACATTTGTCTGTTTTCCATCTCAGTTGTTGCTTTGGAAAATTGGGGATACATTTATCTGCCTGAATGGAGAGAACTGAAACAGATGAGTTCTCGGTCCCTTGTGGTTTTAAGTCCTACAATTCCATGGAACATAGAGATGAGTGTTTAAGTGCTGGGGGTGGGGCAGTATCAGAGGGAGAAGAGGACACTAACCAGCTCCTGCAATGTTCCATTTTGCCCCTGACCAGATTGATTCGCTGTGTCATGAGGACATAAACCCAGATATAATCTGCAACCTTACCTCTTTCTTCCACAAGTTTAAATATAAGTCATTAAGAATACCTGGGTGGCTCGGTCATTAAGCATCTGCCTTGGGCTCAGGTCATGATCCCAGGGTCCTGGGATTGAGCCCCACATCAGGATCCCTGCTCTGCAGGAAACCCGTTTCTCTCCCACTCCCCCTGCTTGGGTTCCCTCTCTCACTGTCTCTCTCTCTCTCTCTCTCTCTCTCTCTCTATCAAATAAATAAATAAAATCTTTTAAAACATATATGTAAGTCATTAATCTTTAAAATAAGCCTGAAAGGGTAAGCATGGATCAAATGCTTTTATTCCTCTCCTCACACCCCAAAAATAAGTTAAATATTTGTAATGTGGGGTAGACTATTAAAGAATATGAAAGAAAATGAATTAACATCTAACATTCCTCTAGGGCTGGTTTATAAGCCACACCTTAGTGATTTGGAACTTCTCCTTTTCTTTAAAATCAAGGAAGTTGGCAATAGAAGATTATATCTCTGCGGGGCGTAGGTGGTTTAAAGAATAACTGATGGAAGGCAGTTTTTTTGCAGGTTTTGGAAAACCTGGATGAAATGGGTGATCTCCTACAACTGAAGTATTCTCGGCATAGGAAGTCAGCGCGCCCCGAACTCTACGACGAGACAAGCTTTGAACTGGATGATTAAGTTTCCTGGTCCTGAATTGCACCTAAAGACTTTGCCAGAAAACCCCCCCTTTTTGCCTCAAAAGGAATATAAATGGATTCCTCCCCCTTTTCTAAGGACAATTTTGGTTTCCAAACCAGCTTAATTGAACTGAAGGAAATGTTGTGTTTAATGTCTCCAGCTCGGGATGGCAGAGACAAAAATATGGTTCCAGATTTTAAATTTTCTCTTTTCCCAGTATCCTGCTACAAATACCACACACACACACACACACACACACACACACACACACACACACTTCCTAGAACATTTTTAATGGCAATGAGCCTGTGTTTTCACTGCTACTGAGCAGACTCTCTGGTCCAGACTCTTTCAGGCATTCCAACCAAATGAGAGGGTTTTGATTTTTAATTCAGTAGATCTCATTATGGGTGTATTTATTTCATCTGCAGACATGAGCAAGCGTGGTGGACAGTAGCTGACCTCCTTGTTTCACCCATGAATGCCCCTGCTAGAACTCTTCCGTATCATGGGGAGCTCCAGGCAGGAGGGTAAAGAAATGTTGCTTCTACCATTTGCCACATTTGGACTTTTTCCAAGGACGAGTGTCAAAACCCATAGTTAATGTTTGGAGGGAGAGGGCAGGACTGGCCAGCAGTGACTCCAGACATCTTTGAAGGAAACTTTCCTTTTCCTCTTGCTGGTCTCCTACAGTTTTACAGCTGAGCTTTTGAGGTTTGGAAAACTCAAGACTTTTGTTTCATAAGGAAGGGGGCAGAAAGCAAACACAAGCCAATTGTAGGCTTAGATTCAAACTGTAATGTTATAACAACGGGAAGGTTGTTGGTGCCATGTGAGTGAATGTTTAGCTTGCATACATAACCCTTATTACTTTAAAGAATGAGTTGTCATTTTCCTATTAAATTTGGAGTAAATGGTGAGATGTAGTTTCCTTTAGAGTTGATTCTCAAGACTGTACTTGAATGTATTGATCCAAAAATGACATTAAAAGCAAATTCTATTCAGCTTTTTCAAGACTGACACCCCCATTCAGGCCTATTAAATAGTCCTTACTGTCTGCTGGCACACGCAATCCAATTTTGGTATAAAATGGGCTTATACACTATTGAGCAAAGAACTGTAATTTCCTTGAGTTCTCTCTGTCTCTCTCTCTCTCTCTCTCTTCCTCTGTCTGTCTGTCTCTCTTTCTAAATGTGAACACAAATTTATCTGGAATAGTACCTTTTTGCTAATTGGTTCTCATTGGTATGGAAAAAGCCAGTGGAAAACCTTATCTTTAACAAGCTCCCATATGGTTCCCAGATTTGGAAACTCTTAAGAGCAGTGGTGACCTTTTAGCAAAGCTTCTATACTAATTTGAATGAGTTACAGAACATTCCACTCCATCAAATGACAGTATAAACAAATCACTTCAAGAGAGGCTTGACTTGTGACACAGATGGACCCAAGCTTTCATGCCGTACCCTGAGACAGAAGCCCAGCCAAGCACACTGGTATTGGAGAGAGCAACAGGCCTGATGCTCACAACTGATTAAAGGATAAAGGTGAGCAGTGTGGAAAGCTGTTTATGGGGAGAGTATAACCCCTATTAGGTATATCAGTTTAAAAGTGGATCACAATGATAAGGTTTCTTACACACATTTGTAAGGATCACTATCAATGGAAGAGGAGAGGAAGTGAGTTCTCACAATGCAGTTTCCCCCTCCAGTGACTAATTCTGGTAACTAAATTCTAATTCTTCCCAATGCATCGGTGCACCAGTAACTATGCAAAGAAAATACATGCGGTATCCATGTCCCCAAAAAGGTCTTTTCTCGTGAAAATGTGCATTTAAATGAAATTGATTCTAGTTAGTTGTCCAAAAATGCATAAAGGTCTTCAGTCCTTTAAAAGGAACAGTAGACGAAAAGGACCTTACTGAGGTATAGCAAACAATAAACCTCCCCTTCTGTTCTAGATGTCCATGATCTTCATACACACCTTTACATCTACCCTTTGAATTTTAAGCCTTTAGAGGGGTGTCTTTGTGAGCTGCTATATTCGTCTATCTTTATGACTTTTATGGGGGATCCCGAGTCTAACTCATGATAGGAAAAAGTTTATTTATCCACCTGGCCTGAAGAACAACGAGGGGAGGCATTACTCCTGCTTCATCAAGATCCCATTGTCTTAGGACAATTTATTACATTCTCATGTGCAAGATTTAAAGAAAAAAAATGAAAAACTATCTCTGTCAGAGGGAATCACTTAGGAGAACAACTATAAACCAAATGCAATGCTTCCTGAGACCATTAGGAGAGACCCAGATCTCATAGGGCTGGTAATAGAAGAGTATATGTCATATAAAGAATAAGGTTGTTTAAGAGGGTGATCATGAGAATTTTTAATTTTTATAAGAAAACACCTACTACTAGGTTATAAAACCACAATTTCAAAATGATAGGGATTATTGAGTCTCAAAAATATACCATAGTTCAAAATGTCCCTTTGGTGGGTTCTGTTAAGAGAATTTCCTAAGAAAACGCTGTTATGTTCCCCAACCCTCCCCTCATTCACACACAAGCACACATGCACAAGTGTGCACACACACACATACACACTCTACCCTTCCTTTAAGAGCAAACAAGAATGTAAAGATACACAGGTGAGAATCTGGCTGCTTGATAAATAGGAGATGTTTTAAAAGTGGCCTTCAGCGAAACAGAAGATAAAGGATTCAGACTAATATTCATAGGGAGGCTATATTTGCTTAACAGGGAAATGGCGCAGATATGTCCCTAATCCCATTATGAATTGTGTTCTCGTGGATGTTCGGTCATATTGCCTTTCAGCTGTTTTGGTTTGACAGACACCATGTGCTTGAGAATTTGCTAGAAGCTCATTAAAATGCAGGTCCCTGGGACTGCAGCCAGACTTCCACTGAGTAAGAATAGCTGTGGTGCCTAGAAATTTACGTTTAGACAGCCTCCTCGGGTGCTTCTAATCCATGTCCTAATTTGAGAACCATTGTTGGAGCTTTTGTTTGCATAGATCAATTGTCTCTAGTAACATAACAGAAATTTTGTCCTCATTCTCTGTTGATAATCAAGGGTGCTTATACTACTGAAGTAAAGTGAATTATTCCAACCTTTTCTCCTCAGTGGGGTATTTTCTTCCCATTTTCCAGGTACCTTCTCTTTTTACAAAATTGGATATTAAGAATAATCTGCCTCTGATTATTTACTTATTCCAACAACAGCTCTCAAATAGGGTGAAATTCTTAACAGTTCTTCATACATGCAGTGCTCCTCTGTATTTTCTTCAGAGATAGCAAATATTACAAATGGCTTACTCTGACTTAAAATTTTTGATGAGGAAACCTTAACTTTCCTGTATTTGGATTTATGACAATAATAACAATTATACTTTGAACTTCTCTGGTGATTTCGTGGCCATTTTTCCTGGTCTCCATATAAACAACATATTTGAAGTCTGTTTTCTCAGAACACTTTATGCAGCTGTATAATATTTGGAAATTAAAAGGCAACTGTATTTTAAAATGTATCTAAGCAATTATTATGGGACATTGTCTTACAGTATTCTGTGTGAGTGTGTGTGTGTGTGTTTCACTGAAACATTTGAGGTGACCAATTTCATTTCATTTTGCCTATGAAATATTAGTTTCTTTAATAGACAAATCACCAAAATAGACAATATAAAAAATAATTGATGGTTCTGTGTTAGTTTGCATTACCCTAAATAGAGACTCAGAGATTTGCATTTAAGAATTTCATCAAGGAAAATGGGCAAGGGTGGCTGGCACTGGCTTGAACTCTGTCACAAGAACCAGTTGTGTTCATCTGTTCCCAACTCCTCCTTCTGTAACATCACTTTGGTAGCTTGAAATTGGCCATGCTGAAAGCATTTACACCACAGATATTCAGGATCTGAAGAGCCATCTGTTAAACCTTTACCAACACACCACTGAGACCACACACAATGGAACCATAGGTAAGATGGAGTGATGAGACAGGATTGGAAAAGGAAGAAGCCTATGATTTCATAGAAAGGTCTCAGTCACTCCCACGGGGAGATGGCCCTTTAGAATTATCTCAAGTGAAGCAAGGGAGTCAGGCTTCTATGTCCTTTCTGCCATCAACTAATCATGAGATACAGGTTACCAAGGTAGAAGTGTGGGGGAGGGCATTACCTTGCCAAGACAATTCCATTCAGCCAAAGGCACTTCTTGGGGGAGGGACTCAGTCCATCCACTTAAAAATAACCATTCCTAATCCATCTCCATTAAAAAGGTTTTAAAATGGAAAATTGTAAACATAGAGTAAGAGGGAGAAAATAGTATAATGAACCCAAGTGCATCTGTCACCTAGCTTCAAACATAATCTGTCCATGGCTAGTCATTTTCATCTATTTCCCCTACTCACAGTTTACTGCGAAGCAAGCCCCAGAAATCTTGTGATTTTATTAGGGAATATTTCACTGAATCTCTATAAAAGGTATAAAAGAGATGTCTTCAACTGTCCCTTGAATTTGTCTCAACCTCATTAAGAGTAGTCTTTAGGATAACAAGGGCATGGACATGAGTCAAATATTAATCTTTTCATTCTTTATCTCATACTCTGCCTGCAAATTTCCTAGATCAAGACTAGGAATTATTTCTAAAGCAGGCATGTGGTGTCTTGAAAGACAGCAAGTCAATCATTTTTTGGACACTTATCATGCGCCAGACACTACTAAGAACTCCGACATACATTATCCTCTGGACACCCTCATAGAGATTAAGAATGGACTCATCTTGGAAGGCCAGTGTGTTGAAGTTGTCAGGGGATTAGCAGTGCATAAAGAGGACTTCCATAGCTCCGACAGGGCCTGGCTTTATTTTTCTGAGAATGCTGTATTCCTTTCCAGTCAAATTTCTTACAAAATTGTTTCAGCTAAACTTTATGTATCAGCAGGGTAAATCAAACAGGAATAAGAGAACTAGTGAGACCAACTTACCTGTTTGGAAATGGCTGATTCCTGTGACAGAGCTTAGGACAGAACTTGACGTGAGTAAGTCAACTGCTCTGAAAATTATCACAAATACAAATCATTCAAAAAGCCAACATCAGGAGGTCAGGGTAGAAACAGGAGGGATTTTTTTTTTTCTGCTGTGACATGAAACAGTGCTCCCTTTTACTCAGCCCAGATGCTAATTTTTGTATCAAAAATATTGATTGAAGAGGCTAGTGATTTTGGCTTTCACCCAAGTTTATTCAGGATCTTTCTTAATTAGGTTTGGGTCGGCTGCTATGCCCATGGTCAGGGTTAGGTCTGGCTCCAGTCACCACATCATGCTCTCTACTTCATCATCAGCCAAGGAATAAGGCAAGGAAATTGCTGCTTCTTTGTTTCACCAGCCCATGAGTATGTATTTCCCAGATTTTAAGCACGCATGGAGCAAATGTGTAAGGAAGACCAGAAGAAGTGTAATGGCTTCACTGTGATGAGATCAATGTAGCCTACAATTTGACTGTGAGCCCCAGCAGGAACAAGGCTCTGTGTGTGAAAAGTGAATGGGTAGCAATGTGAAATCATGGAAAAAGATCTTGGCATCTTTTGAATGAAAATTTTTTACCAGACTGATGCAGCCAATCAGTCTAGGAATGTTTTTAAAAAGAAAAATAATCTTGGGGCACCTGGGTGGCTCAGTGGGTTAAGCCGCTGCCTTCGGCTCAGGTCATGATCTCAGGGTCCTGGGATCGAGTCCCGCATCGGGCTCTCTACTCAGCGGGGAGCCTGCTTCCCTCTCTCCCTCTCTCTCTGCCTGCCTCTCTGTCTACTGTGATCTCTCTCTGTCAAATAAATAAATAAATAAATAAATAAATAAATAAAACAATTCCTTTAAAAAAAAAAAAGAAAGAAAAATAATCTTTTCTGCCAACAATACATGATTTTTCCCATAATGTGTCTATTTTGTAAATAATTATAGTTAAGTCATGCAACTATCTTAATAATGTCCATACCAATTTCATATGTTTTTTTTTAAAGTTTTTATTTATTTATTTGACAGAAACACAGATAGAGAGGGAACACAAAAGGGGGAGGGGGAGAGGGAGAAGCAGACTTCCCGTCGAGCAGGGATCCCGATGTGGGGCTTAATCCCAGGACCCTGGGATCATGAACTGAGCCAAAGACAGATGCTTAAGTGACTGAGTCACCCAGGCGTCCCACCGCCCCCCTGCAAAAAAAAAAAAATAATAAAATAAATAAATAAATAAATTTTGAGAGGGAAAAAAAGAATACAAAGCAAAGGACAAAAAAAGACATGAGAGAAAATTTAAAAGCTATAATAGATCCATATGAGAGGACAGATATCCATCTAATAATAACTCGAGAAAGAAAAAATCAGGAAAACTAAAGGCAGGGAGGGAAAATTCAAAGAAATAAAAGAACTATTTCCCTGAGGCTGAAACAAAACAAAAGGTAGAAATGGCCCAGTAAGTGCTGAGATGATAAATAAAAAAGAGCTTTTCACCTAAACACACGTTTGTGAAACTTTGCTACCCCAAAGATAAAAGAGAAGAATTAAAAAGTTTCCAGCTGAAAAAAAAAAAAACTCACCTACAAAGGTAAAAGTAATGATTTTATTTCTGAGTATTATAAATGTGCCCTCCAGGGGGCCTGGGTGGCTCAGTCAGTTGGGCATCCCACTCTTGATTTTTGCTCAGGTCATGATTTCAGGTTCATGGGATAAGCACTGCATCAGGCTCTGTGCTGAGAGTGAAGCCTGTTTAGGATTCTCTCTCTCCTTCTACTCCTCTCTCTACCCCACCCCTCACCCCCAGTGCTCATTCTCTCTCTCTCTCTCTCTCAAAAAATAAAAACAAAATAAAAAAATAAATGTGTTCTCCAGAAATTTTGTTCCAGTGTCAGACCCATCAGCAGTATACACAAATACTCATTTTTCTAATCTGTACCCATGCTGAGTATTACCGTTTTTATAATCTTTGTCAATTTGGTGGAAGAAAATGGGTTCTCATTAATGTCTGATTCCCATTTACTAGTAATTCATTCTAGTTTGTGTGTAGATTGGCTATTTGTATTGGTCTTTTGTCCATATGTTGTTTGTACCCCCTGATACTTTTTCCTCTTGTGAAGTCTTATTAGCATTACTGGACTCAAAAAGACAGTGAAGCAATGCCTTCAGATTTAGAGGGAAAATGGCTTTAAATCTAAAATTCTATATCTAAAAAAAATCTACCTAATTAAGAAAGACCAAAATCCAGAAAGTTTATTTTCTCAGTAATCTTTCTTTAAAAAATTATTTGACTAACCCTCAAAAATAAATACCTCCAAACTAGAGGAAGACATGGCATCCAGAAAAGATCAGAATTTATCTAGGAGTACCATGCAAAGAAGTCTCAGAATGATAATTTATTAGTTAAAGTACATTAAACTTTCCTAACATGAGGTGATGAGCTTCTTTTTCTTTTCTTTTTTTTTCTTTTTGCTCATAGAGATATAAGTCAAAATTAATGTCTGGGGTTGGCAAGCACACTCCTCCACACAGTGTTTCAAGGATCCAGGCTATTTTCCCACCTTTGGCTCCACAAAGTCTTAAGACATAATCATTTCATAGATAATCATTTCATGTGTGGCTGAGGCTCTAGATTTCCACAAGTGAGAAAGGAAAAATGAGTGTGGGGGAAGCCCACCTCTTATCACTGTCTGATGAGTGACTTAACTCTGACTCTTCCAACACATTCTGAGGAGTGTGGCGGAGCCTGATTCCACCACCCAAGGGAGTATTGGGAGATCGAGAAGATTTGAGGCAGATAACACCCTGGTATCTCAGTTCCTACAGACCCAGCCTCCTCCCCACCTCCTGGAGACCCAGCTGCTCCAACACCATCCTATTTACCTTTGTCAGATAGATGAGAACTTATAATTTCTATCCCTACTCCTGTGATGGAGGCCAGAGTCATGACCCCACAGCCAGCCAGCCTATAGGTCAAGCAGTCATTTACACCATTTCTTGTTCTCATCACCTCCTTCCAAGTGAATGCATTCATCTGGTTCCTCAGAAATGACATGGGCAGGGGCTGTCACATCTGAATGCCCTCCTCAGCTAGGGCACCTTCGAGAAGGCTGAGCTGAGCCAGCGAGAGGAGAGGGTGTCACAGAGGTAGGTGTCCATCCCCGTGCAGCTCTCAGGCAGGGAGACCTCTGTCCAGGCCACAAGAACTTCGGGCATGCTGAGTCTGGCCCGTATGCTCCTCAGGATGGGGAAAACGAGGTGATAGTTTTCTCACTTCTGTGATCTTCACTCTGCCTCTCAAATTGTCACACCTCCCTTCGGGACCCTCCTGGGTTTCATTAGTGATGGGGAAAGCCAGTCACCCAGGGATTGGTACAGGTTTGTTTGGGGTTGACTCTTAAAATTCCACTTTCACAGGGTAATAGCCTGAGGTCAACTCTTCAGTGAATGTTGGGAAAGAGAAAATATGGCGCACTTTATGGCTTGTTTATCCATCTGCATCTTCCCTGGTGCACGTTCCTAGAGTCTCTCCTCTCCTGGGTTATGACCTTTAGAGGGTTTGCAGCTTGTTCAAAGCTACTCTTCAGTGACAGTTTAAGGACTAGGCAAGGTAGCCACTAAAAATAACAGCTTGGGCACTAATTCATTCCTGCCCCTTCCCTATGTAGTGTCTTCCTCTGTTTTAACCATCCAACCGTATATAGAGATGTAACTGATGTGAACACAGAATTTATATATAGGAGGTCTTCACCTTGCAGAAGTAAGAATCTGGGGACATGCTTTCAGAAAACTTTTGTTCATCAGAATTCCATGAGCATTCCTGTTCAGGCATTTTGGATTTATATTTCCAAAGTTCATGATGAGACAAATGTCCTATTAAAGGGGAAAAGTACCAGAAATAAAAATCTAAGAGTGAGTTTCACACTTGGCCACTTGCTTTTTTTGCTTCTTGAAAAAAAAATAAAGTTTTGATGCTTAACATGAAAGAGAAATAAGGTGACAGATTGAATTAACCAAAGAGCTAAGAACTTATTTTAAAGCTGTCCCGTGTTCATCGTTGTGCTCTTGAGTTATACTCATAAGATATTCCAATGTCAAACTGCTTTCCACATTGTGTATTTTTTATCAAATGTTACTGGATGAGATACATTAAAAATGTGCATGCCTCTTAAATTTGAAATTATTCTTCTGAGAATTTAGACTGCAGAAATACTGAAGACCTTTAGTTCCTGGTAACACTTCAGTCTAAACAACCAGAAACTCTGTCACTGCAATGTGGAAATACCAGGGAAAATGTAAGATCCTTTTAGATGCAGATCTGAGGGGCACCTGGGTGGCTCAGTGGGTTAAAGCCTCTGCCTTCGGCTCAGGTCATGATCTCAGGGTCCTGGGATCGAGCCCCGCATCCGGGCTCTCTGCTCAGCAGGGAGCCTGCTTCCCCTTCTCTCTCTGCCTGCCTCTCTGCCTACTTGTGATCTCTGTCAAATAAATAAATAAAATCTTAAAAAAAAAAATAGATGCAGATCTGAGCCTTGCAGGAAAGTTAAGGAAGTCGCTTGGCATAAAAGAAAAAAAGAAGAGGAGGAATCTGGGATATTAAGCTGTAACACCTAAGCTAAAACTCTAGAGGTTCTATGGACGTTTTCTGGTCTCATAACTTCAAAGCTTGTGTTTTAAACACCATATAGGGAACACAGATAAGGACTCTTATCAGTGAGAGGTGAGAAGTTGAACTAGAACAATCCACCCAAAGGCAGAGAGAGATGACAATGATGTTTTTCTGTCTAGGATCTAGATAGAGGAAAAGAAATGGTCTACTTTGAGAATTCATAACCATAGGTCTGACTTCATGGACTTGGCATTCAGATTTACACTAGAATTCTCATGTCTATAACTTAACATAAAACATGTTCTGAGTTTGGAGGGAGGAGTCAAGATGGCGGAGAAGTAGCAGGCTGAGACGACATCGGGTAGCAGGAGATCAGCTAGATAGCTTATCTAACCATTGTGAACACCTATAAATCCAACGGGAAATCGAAGAGAAGAAGAGCAACAATCCCAGAAACAGAAAATCGATCACTTTCTGAAAGGTAGGACCTGCGGAGAAGTGAATCCAAAGCGACGGGAAGATAGACCCCGGGGGGAGGGGCCGGCACCCGGCAAGCGGCGGAGCGACGGAGCACAAAACCGGGACTTTTAAAAGTCGGCTCCACTGGGAGACATCGCTCCAGAGGCTAAACTAGGGGGAAACCCAGGCGGGGTCAGCATAACCCCAGGACCCGCGGGGTCACAGAAGGACTGGGGGTGTCTGAGTGCCGCAGAGCTCGCAGGTATTAGAGCGGGGAAGCCGGCTATAGCGACAAAGCCGAGGAGTGAGCTCTAAGCCCGGGGTTACCTTGTGCCGGTCGCAGGCTGGGTGGGCTCGGAGCGCGGCCGGAGGCCACGGAGACAAAAGCGACCCGGCGCTTTTCTCCAGCTCCAACAATTGACTGCTTTCCTCGAGGCGCGACCGCAAGCCAGGGAGGCGGGGCTATTGGGCGCTTTGCTCTGAGAGCGCACTAAGGAGCGGAACCCCAAGCTCTCGGCTCCTCTGGGCCGAGAGATTGGGAGGCCGCCATCTTCATTCCCGTCCTCCGGAACTCTACGGAAAGCGCTCAGGGAACAAAAGCTCCCGAAAGCGAACCCGAGCGGATTACTTAGCCCGGCCCCTGGCAAGGGCGGTGCAATTCCGCCTGCGGCAAAGACACTTGAGAATCACTACAACAGGCCCCTCCCCCAGAAGATCAACAAGAAACCATCCAAAACCAACTTCAGTCACCAAGAACAGCGGAATTCCACAGCAGGAGAAAGCAAATCCTACCTGGACAAAATGACAAGGCGGAAAAACTCACCTCAAAAAAAAGAACAAGAGGCCATACCGAAGGCTGGAGACCTAATCAATACAGACATAGGTAGCATGACAGATCTAGAGTTCAGAATGACAATTCTCAAGGTTCTAGCCGGGCTCGAAAAAGGCATAGAAGATATTAGAGAAACCCTCTCCGGAGAGATAAAAGCCCTTTCTGGAGAAATAAAAGAACTAAAATCTAACCAAGTTGAAATCAAAAAAGCTATTCATGAGGTGCAATCAAAAATGGAAGCTCTCACTGCCAGGATAAATGAGGCAGAAGAAAGAATTAGTGACATAGAAGACCAAATGACAGAGAATAAAGAAGCTGAGCAAAAGAGAGACAAACAACTACTGGAACACGAGGAGAGGATTCGAGAGATAAGTGACACCATAAGACGACACAACATTAGAATAATTGGGATTCCAGAAGAAGAAGAAAGAGAGAGGGGAGCAGAAGGTATATTGGAGACAATTATTGGAGAGAATTTCCCTAATATGGCAAAGGGAACAAACATCAAAATCCAGGAGATGCTAAGAACGCCCCTCAAAATCAATAAAAATAGGTCCACACCTCGTCACCTGATAGTAAAATTTACAAGTCTTAGCGACAAAGAGAAAATCCTGAAAGCAGCCCGGGAAAAGAAGTCTGTAACATACAAGGGTAAAAACATTAGATTGGCAGCGGACCTATCCACAGAGACCTGGCAGGCCAGAAAGAACTGGCATGATATATTCAGAGCACTAAACGAGAAAAACATGCAGCCAAGAATACTATATCCGGCTAGGCTATCATTGAAAATAGAAGGAGAGATAAAGAGCTTCCAGGACAAACAAAAGCTGAAAGAATTTGCAAACACCAAACCAGCTCTACAGGAAATATTGAAAGGGGTCCTCTAAGCAAAGAGAGACCCTAAAAGTAGTAGATCAGAAAGAAACAGAAACAATATACAGTAACAATCATCTTACAGGCAATACAATGGCACTAAATTCATATCTCTCAATAGTTACCCTGAATGTTAATGGGCTCAATGCCCCAATCAAAAGACACAGGGTATCAGAATGGATAAAAAAACAAAACCCATCCATATGCTGCCTACAAGAAACTCATTTTAGACCCGAAGACACCTCCAGATTTAAAGTGAGGGGGTGGAAAACAATGTACCATGCTAATGGACATCAGAAGAAAGCTGGGGTGGCAATCCTTATATCAGATCAATTAGATTTTAAGCCAAAGACTATAATAAGAGATGAGGAAGGACACTATATCATACTCAAAGGGTCTGTCCAACAAGAAGATCTAACAATCTTAAATATCTATGCCCCTAACATGGGAGCAGCCAACTATATAAACCAATTAATAACAAAATCAAAGAAATACATCGACAGTAATACAATAATAGCAGGGGACTTTAACACTCCCCTCACTGAAATGGACAGATCATCTAAGCAAAAGATCAACAAGGAAATAAAGGCCTTAAATGACACACTGGACCAGATGGACATCACAGATATATTCAGAACATTCCATCCCAAAGCAACAGAATATACATTCTTCTCTAGTGCACATGGAACATTCTCCAGAATAGACCACATCCTGGGTCATAAATCAGGTCTCAATCGGTACCAAAAGATCGAGATCATTCCCTGCATATTTTCAGACCACAATGCTCTGAAGCTCGAACTCAATCACAAGAGGAAATTTGGAAAGAACGCAAATACATGGAGACTAAGCAGCATCCTTCTAAAAAATGAATGGGTCAACCAGGAAATTAAAGAAGAATTGAAAAAATTCATGGAAACAAATGATAATGAAAACACAACAGTTCAAAATCTGTGGGACACAACAAAGGCAGTCCTGAGAGGAAAATATATAGCAGTGCAAGCCTTTCTCAAGAAACAAGAAAGGTCTCAAATACACAACCTAACCCTACACCTAAAGGAGCTGGAGAGAGAACAACAAAGAAAGCCTAAACCCAGCAGGAGAAGAGAAATCATAAAGATCAGAGCAGAAATCAATGAAATAGAAACTAAAAAAACAATAGAACAAATCAACAAAACTAGGAGCTGGTTCTTTGAAAGAATTAATAAGATTGATAAGCCCCTGGCCAGACTTATCAAAAAGAAAAGAGAAAGGACGCAAATAAATAAAATCATGAATGAAAGAGGAGAGATCACAACCAACACCAAAGAAATACAAACAATTATAAGAACATACTACGAGCAACTCTATGGCAACAAATTTGACAACCTGGAAGAAATGGATACATTTCTAGAGATGTATAAACTACCACAACTGAACCAGGAAGAAATAGATAACCTGAACAGACCCATAACCAGTAAGGAGATTGAAACAGTCATCAAAAATCTCCAAACAAACAAAAGTCCAGGACCAGACGGCTTCCCAGGGGAATTTTACCAAACATTTAAAGAAGAATTAATTCCTATTCTCCTGAAACTGTTCCAAAAAATAGAAATGGAAGGAAAACTTCCAAACTCATTCTATGAGGCCAGCATCACCTTGATCCCAAAACCAGACAAGGATCCCACCAAAAAAGAGAATTACAGACCAATATCCTTGATGAACACAGATGCGAAAATTCTCACCAAAATACTGGCCAATAGGATCCAACAGTACATTAAAAGGATTATTCACCACGACCAAGTGGGATTTATTCCAGGGCTGCAAGGTTGGTTCAACATCCGCAAATCCATCAATGTGATACAATACATTAATAAAAGAAAGAGTAAGAACCATATGATACTCTCAATAGATGCTGAAAAAGCGTTTGACAAAGTGCAGCATCCCTTCCTGATTAAAACTCTTCAAAGTGTAGGGATAGAAGGCACATACCTCAACATTATCAAAGCCATCTATGAAAAACCCACCGCAAATATCATTCTCAATGGAGAAAAACTGAAAGCTTTTCCGCTAAGGTCAGGAACACGGCAGGGATGTCCGTTATCACCACTGCTGTTCAATATAGTACTAGAAGTCCTAGCCTCAGCAATCAGACAACAAAAAGAAATTAAAGGCATCCAAATCGGCAAAGAAGAAGTCAAACTATCACTCTTTGCAGATGATATGATACTATATGTGGAAAACCCAAAAGGCTCCACTCCAAAACTGCTAGAACTTATACAGGAATTCAGTAAAGTGTCAGGATATAAAGTCAATGCACAGAAATCAGTCGCATTTCTTTACACTAACAACAAGACAGAAGAAAGAGAAATTGAGGAGTCAGTCCCATTTACAATCGTACCCAAAACCATAAGATACCTAGGAATAAATCTAACCAAAGAGGTAAAGAATCTATACTCAGAAAACTATAAAGTACTCATGAAAGAAATTGAGGAAGACACAAAGAAATGGAAAAATATTCCATGCTCATGGATTGGAAGAACAAATATTGTGAAAATGTCTATTTTACCTAAAGCAATCTACACATTTAATGCAATCCCTATCAAAATCCCATCCATTTTTTTTAAAGAAATAGAACAAATAATCCTAAAATTTATATGGAACCAGAAAAGACCTCGAATAGCCAAAGGAATATTGAAAAAGAAAGCCAAAGTCGGTGGTATCACAATTCCAGACTTCAAGCTCTATTACAAAGCTGTCATCATCAAGACAGTATGGTACTGGCACAAAAACAGACATATAGACCAATGGAACAGAATAGAGAGCCCAGAAATAGACCCTCAACTCTATGGTCAACTAATCTTCGACAAAGCAGGAAAGAATATCCAATGGAAAAAAGACAGCCTCTTCAACAAATGGTGCTGGGAAAATTGGACAGCCACATGCAGAAAAATGAAATTGGACTATTTCCTTACACCACACACGAAAATAGACTCAAAGTGGATGAAGGACCTCAATGTGCGAAAGGAATCTATCAAAATCCTTGAGGACAATGCAGGCAGCAACCTCTTTGACCTCCACCGCAGCAACTTCTTCCTAGGAACATCGCCAAAGGCAACAGAAGCAAGGGCAAAAATGAACTATTGGGATTTCATCAAGATCAAAAGCTTTTGCACAGCAAAGGAAACAGTTAACAAAACCAAAAGACAACTGACAGAATGGGAGAAGATATTTGCAAACGACATATCAGATAAAGGGCTCGTATCCAAAATCTATAAAGAGCTTATCAAACTCAATACCCAAAGAACAAATAATCCAGTCAAGAAATGGGCAGAGGACATGAACAGACATTTCTGCAAGGAAGACATCCAGATGGCCAACAGACACATGAAAAAATGCTCCACATCACTCGGCATCAGGGAAATACAAATCAAAACCACAATGAGATACCACCTCACACCAGTCAGAATGGCGAAAATTAACAAGTCAAGAAATGACAGATGCTGGCGAGGATGCGGAGAGAGGGGAACCCTCCTACACTGTTGGTGGGAATGCAAGCTGGTGCAACCACTCTGGAAAACAGTGTGGAGGTTCCTCAAAAAACTGAAAATAGAGCTACCCTACGACCCAGCAATTGCACTCCTGGGTATATATCCTAAAGATACAAACGTGGTGCTCCGAAGGGGCACGTGCACCCGAATGTTTATAGCAGCAATGTCCACAATAGCCAAACTGTGGAAAGCGCCTAGATGTCCATCAACAGATGAATGGATAAAGAAGATGTGGTATATATACACAATGGAATACTATGCAGCCATCAAAAGACATGAAATCTTGCCATTTGCGACGACGTGGATGGAACTAGAGGGTATCATGTTTAGCGAAATAAGTCAATCGGAGAAATATAACTATCATATGATCTCTTTGATATGAGGAAGTGGAGATGCAAGGTGGGGAGGTTTGGGGGGAGGTAGGAAAAGAAAAAATGAAAAGATGGGATTGGGAGGGAGACAAACCATAAAAGACTCAATCTCAAGAAACAGACTGAGGGTTGCGGGGGGGAAGGGGGATGGGAGAGGGTGGTGGGGAAATGGACATTGGGGAGGGTATGTGCTATGATGAGTGCTGTGAAATGTGTAAACCAGACGATTCACAGACCTGTACCCCTGGGGATAAAAATACATTATATGTTTATTAAAATAAAAAAAATTAAATCATTAAAAAAAAAAAAAAAACATGTTCTGAGTTTATAATACCCATTGCGTGCCTGGCAGAAGCTACTAGAGTAAAATCTCTCTCAAGGGACATAGTCTTACACCAGGATTCATAATGAGGTCCCACAGAAGATGAGCTCATGGCCCAAAACTGCAAAACTCATGGGGAAAGTTTCCACTATAAAAAAGAGCACAAGAAGTTGATATCAGAAACAAGGACAGGAGACTCCATTAAAAAAAAAAAAAATCATGTTTATTTTTTTTAAAGAATTTTTTATTTATTTATTTGACAGAGAGAGATCACAAGTAGGCAGACATACAGGCAGAGAGAAGGAGAAGCAGGCTCCCCGTCAAGCAGAGAGCTCGATGTGGGGCTCGATCCTGGGACCCTGAGACCATGACCTGAGCCTAATGCAGAGGCCTAACCCGCTGAGCCACCCAGGTGACCCAAAAAATCATGCTTAAATGATTAAAGAAAGACATTTTTTGAAAAATAAACAGAAAATGTCAGAAGGAGGGGACAGATTTGGAAAAAGGAACTTTTAGGAATATCAAAATACAATTGAAAATAAAATCTCAATAGTAGGGTGAAATAGACAAAGGTTAAGAGAGAATTAGTAAACTGTAAGCAAGAAAATTTTTCAGGATGTGACCCAGCAAGATTGAGATTAAAAAAATTATATATATATATATATATACACACACAGACATATATATATTTACATATAAATATGAAAGAGAGCTTAAGAACAAATTAAGTATGTCACAAATATTTAGCAACAAGAATCAAAGTATTGTTTATAACATCTAAATGTTGGAAATAACATAACTGTCCATAAATAGGAGATTTATTAAATTTTGATGCCTTATTTTCTAAATATTTTTTTAAGATTTATTTAAGTTTAATGAACTCAAGGTTAAATGATACTGAAAAATGTATATAGTGATATGGGAAGCATAAATATTTTTATAAAACTAGTTAAATGTTTGAAACATTTTTATATAAGGCATAAGAAAAGATCTAGAAGACTATACGCCATTTTCTGTGGATAAAGATTATGAGTGATGGCGGGGGGAGGTGTGATCTTCTACAATTAGAAAATAAAACAAACTGAATTTAGAGGAAAAATACCAATATCTAGAATAGCTCAGAACATTACTCTTTGGGTTAACAATTTTTTTTTTCTATCTTGATTTGAAGTCCCTGCTGTGGGTACTATGCCCTAAAGATACTAGTCAAGGCTTCTTACAGGTTTATGGCTCTGCATTCAGAGACAAAAGAGTGGAGAGGTCTCTTAGAATCCATGCAGAGTGAAACCTAGATCTCAGATATGGAATTCATCACTCGGAGTCAACGTCTAGCCACCATGGCCCTTATGCCCCATAGTCACGTACTCTGAGGAGCCTATTACAAGTTTTTCAAGACACCCACCCACTGCCTATCAGCAAACATGGTGAGCAAACTGACAGAGTTGGACCCCATCCTGTTGTATAGGATGAATTTGCTGATTTCCCTAACATCACTATCCACCAAGTCTCCCTATGCTACAGAGTTTATACTCTATGGGGAAGGGTTGGCCATTCTCAATATTCAGGGTATGGACCCTGACCTGACCTGAGATTGACAGTCACTCACATGGACCCAGATACTCACATGAGAGAAATCTAAGGAAAAAGTAACAATTTCAAGGATACCCTCTGCCTTGAACTATAAACTTCCACTTCAGGGGTCACATCATTATATTGTAATAATAGTTATGTATCACAAGATATGAACACTATCAATATACTCTCAGCACAACAACATTTCCAAACCAGGACAATCTTGTGCACAATAGCCTGATAGTAACATCTTCATTTAGTTAAATGCCTGTAACCTGCTAAGCTCTCATCTAAGGACTTGACAAATATTGTGATAGCACCAAGCGGGTGTTTGGATGGAGTTCTTGTCCAACTGATGATATATTCTCAATCTTCTACAAAGTACCTATCCCTGTTTTCCCTTCCCTCTAGATTGCTGTCTGCTCTAATTCCCTATTAGAGAAATTCTAGAGCAGCCCCTGAACGTTTGTTAACTCATTTGCTTCTTGCAATAATATTTGAGTCCAGTATCATTATTTCAATGTTGAAAATGTGGAAAGAGAATAAGAGAAGCAAGTAACTTTCCCACTGGAATACAATGACATAAATCACCAAGCCATGAGAGCCTATACTCTCTGTCTAGCCTCAAAGGCCAAGCTCTCTCTACTCTCCTAAACTGCCTCCCTACACCAACATTTGTTGAGTAATGGTGTTTCAGGCTCTGAATTAGATGTTGGGAAAGGAAGACAACCACTCTGTCCCTACATGCAAGGTGTTCACATTCTGGTAAATGAACCCAATGGTCTGGTTAAATATAACAAGTGTTTACTGAAGGCCAGCTGAGTTTGCAGTAGTAATTAATGGAAAGAGGCATGAGATCCTAAGGCTTATTATGGTCTCTGCATTCCAGTACCTTCTTTTGGCAGATGTTCTGCCTATGTCCTCTTGGCCCACCCTGGATGTTACCTGCAGCCTGGTGGACGTTTTCGTGCACACTGACAACTTCCTACCATAATACTTGCAACCTTCTTCCTAAGGGTTTTCTCTGTACTTAGTAGTCCCCTGTCCACACAAAGCAGAAATTGCTATCCCAGGATCAGCCCTCCCCAGTGAATGATGGAAGTTGGCAGGTGGGTGCACCTCTTTTAAGTTGGGGAGTATAATCTGAAGGTATGTTCTAAGTAGTTTCTCAAAGTGTCCTCATCAAGTTAGGGCTCCAGCTGCCCATGGTGGCAACCTGCTCATCAATGAACAATTTACTGGCTGTTTTTTATTTCTTGTCTCCCTTTCCCACTCTCTCACTATGCTTCTGGAATCATCTCCCAAATATACTAACTTCTGGCACCAAAATTCTTATCCCTAGCTCTGCTGTTGGGTAAACCCAAGCAAAAAGACACTTTTCCCTTTCATCTACAAACATCTAACCTTGAGGCCTCTAGTCAATGGAGTCACAAGAACTTGCCTAGTCAACTATAGCATTCTTGTAACCTGCTCCAAGAAACCAAACATTGATGTATCTATAGGATCATCCTGCAAACAAACAAACAAAAACAAAAACAAAATCACCAGCTATGTAGACAGGGCCCAGTGTAGTGCTGCTGAATTTCAGCTAACCTACAGAGACATGAGTGAGAAATAAATGGTTATCATTATAAGCCACTGAAGTATCACATCAACAGATGGGAAGAGCCATATGTTTTAAGGTGGTAAGAACTAAAATGAAAGAAAAACAAAAGTTTGGGGATATTATTTTCCCTCAAATATGAAAGATTTAAAAAATATATATATTTTATAATTTTGACAGTAATAAGAACCAATAAGAATTAAAAATAAATTTAAATAAAAATAAAAGACATGAGATTCCACATAAATACATAAAGAAGAATATTGACTTCAGATAGCAATAGAAAGAAATACAAAATAAATCCATAGTAAGGCACCATTTCTAATTTTCTACCTATTAAATAAATGAATGATAGAAACTGAGTCTTGGAGAAACAAATCCAGTGCTCTTAAAATAGTCCAAGCACTCTGCAATGATCACTAGGCCTCCCCTCCAGCATTATCTCCACCTCTCTTCTCCTTCAGCTCCCCTCTCATATTTCTCTTTTTTTAAAGATTTATTTATTTATTTTAGAGGGATAGAGCACTGTGGGAGGGACAGAGGGAGAGAGAATCTCAAGCAGACGTTGTGCTGTGCTTGGAGTCTTTCGTGGAGCTCGATCTCATGATCCTGAGATCGGGACCTGAGCTGAAACAGAGAGTCAGACATTTTACTGACTACACCACTCAGGTGTCCCTCCACTCCCACATTTCTTAAATGTTCTTAGCTTCTTCCTGCCCCAGGCACTTTCCATCCATTGTTCCTCCTGCTTGGAAGTTTTTATTCCTTCTCCTCCTCAGCCCCACTCCCCAAATTTTTACTGCTCTTTTCTGCTAATTGACATAACTTTACTATGGATTGACAGGAAGAACTACTCATATTATTTAAATCATTTTCTCTCTATTAATTTTTGTTTGAGCATATTGACTTTATTTCATGCAATGTAAGTGTATCAACTCAAATCTACTTCCCTTCTTTATAATGGAATTCCCTGTAAAATGTAAATATACAATGGCATTTCATTTACCACCTGCTATTGGTATTAGATTACTTTTTCACAGATTATTGTCTCATAAAATAATGGCAATAGCATTTTTATGCTGTTGCATTTTTATGCTATGCAATAGCATTTTTATGGCTAAGGAAAGAAAGACCCAAAGGGGAAGTAAGGGGACTTTGGGTTTAGTTCTGATGTGTAAAGAGCTTGAAAGTGTCACTCCCATCCTTACAGCAAGAAATTACTAAATAAACTGAAAATCAATTACTTTCTTAGACCCATCAGAAAACTGAGGTGTGCAAAAAACTGCTCAGAAATTTAGAGAGACTAGGCCATCCAAAATTGACAGTCATGACTGCTTACCTAGAACAGAAGCTGCTAGAGCCATAAAGTAGTAGGGGCACTCAAAGATAAGCCTGATGAATTTCTGGAAGCTAAGTGTGAACTAGCATGACAGTAAGAAACTCCTTAGGACCTTGGGCTTGGAAGGGAGGTGGGGAGCAAATTCTCATGGGGTTCACCTCCAGGAAATCCATCAAGTTCTCATGGTGAAGAGGCCACTGACCAGGAGGGGAATAGACCTTATAAAAATATGTTTAGAATATTTCCATAAGAAAGACATACCCTCCAAAGAAAAAAAACATTGCCAGAGCCTTATCTCACCAGGGAAAGGGGCATGTAACCCAGTTCAGTCCACTCTAGCCTTGTTGTTTCATCTAATGAGGAAGGGATTGGGGACCAATGTCAACATGGGACAAGGTTCCAAGGAAATAGATTGGGAACACTGCAGCCAGGGCAGGAAGTAGGGAGCAGAAGAGAAAATAACTATAAACTACTAGTGAACCACTTGGGAAGGTCACAGCCCAAAGACACAGGCTTACAAAACACTGAGATTTAATTGAAAGTCTATAGAGCATACTCTGTCCCCATCATCTTATCATAATACTAACAGGACTCCAGTATAACAATAGGGGACCATAGCTAAAACTGCTGACCAGACTGTCCCTGATAAGGAATACCTAGGGAAGTCCAATGTCAAGAAAAAAACAAGGACACTAAGGAATTCTAAATTCCTGGCCCCCATAGCTGCAGCAAATGTTAAAAACAAAGGCATACTCTTAACCAGACAAACATAAATCCTATTTACCCCAGTGCTTATTACCTAATACAACATACAATATACAGCAGAAAAAGTATATATAGTCTGAAGATACAAAGCAATCATTGGAACCTGATTCAAAATTCAAACTTCAGTTTCATATCTAAGACAAGGAATTTAAGATAACTATAATTAATATATCAATCAACTAATGGAAAGTGTGGACAACATGTAAAAACAGGTGGTTAACTTAAGTAGAGAGATAAAAACTCTAAGAATCAAAAGGGGATGTTAAAAATTTAAAAAACATTGTAATTCAAATGAAGAATGCCTTTGATGGGCTTATCAGTAGATTTGACATGATAGAGGAGAGATAGCTAAAGACAGGTTTAAGCTATCTTCAAGCTATAGAAACTTCCCAGAGCAGAAAATCCAAGAACTGTAGTCAATTTTGAAAAGTATAACATACAAGTAATTGGAGTACCAGAAGAAGAAAGACATGATGAAGCAGAAGAAATGTTTGAAGTAATAATGGCTGAGACCTTTCCAAAACTACTGATGGGTACGAAAACATCATAGATCCAGGAGGCTCAGGGAACCCTAAAAGAATAAATACAAAAACAAACAAACAAACAAAAACCAGAAACCCTAGACATATCATATTCAAACTGCAGAAAAAGACAAAAAGAAAATCTTGAAAGAAGCCACAGGGAAATAACACCCTCCCTAAAGAATAAGAAAAAGGATTACAGTGGACTTCTCATCAGAAACCACCAGCAAAAGGAGAATGAAGTGAAATATTTGAAGTGTTAAAGAAAAAACCATCAACCTAGAATTCTATATCCAATGAAATAATCCTTCGAAATTGAAAGAGAGAGGCACCTGGCTGGCTCATTCAGTGAAGCATGCAACTCTTGATCTTAGGGTTGTGAGTTCAAGCCCCATGGTGGGTGTAGAGATGACTGAACAATAAAATCTTTTTAAAAAGTTGAAAGAGAAATAAAGACTTTCTGTGACAAACAAAAACTGAGGGAATTCATCACAAGTAGACCTGTTCTGCAAGAAGACAAAAGAAGATCTTCAAGCAGAAGAAAAATAATACAGGTCAGAAACTTCGATCTACATAAAGAACAAAAAAAGTGCCAGAGAAGGAATAAGTAGAGGTAAAACAAAATATTTTATTCTTATTATTCTTAGCTTATATGATAACTTACAAAATAATAATTAATAATATATTGCAGTGAGTATAACATATGGATAAGTGAAAAAAGGACATTGATGTCACAAGGGGTAGGAGAGATGAATTGGGAATATTTTCCCAAAAGGTACCTAAATTTCATGTAAAGTATTATAATGATATTTGAAGATGGACTTAGATTCACTTCTTTTTTAAAGATTTTATTTATTTATTTGAGAGAGAGAAAAAGAGCATGAGCTGGGGAAGGCACAGAGGAAGAGGGAGAGGGACAAGCAGATTAATTATAATCTAATTATATCAATAACCACTTTAAATATGAAAGGCCTAAACAAACCAGTTAGGAGAGAAATTGCCCAAGTAGATGAAAAATCAAAGAGGTGTTTAGTGGGAAGAACTCCGACATGCTCCCAAAACTATCTGAAACCATAATAGAGGCTCCTCCTGCTTTACCAGAGCAAGTGGGTGTTTCCTTTATTAAATATTTTTTTAAAAGACTTAGTCACTAACATGTTTGACATATGAATATCTCCTGAATTAAGTTACAACCATCAAAACCTAAAAACAAACAAACAAACAACAAAACAACAACAACAAAAAAAAAACCTAAATAAAGCAAAAATCTAAAATAACCTTAAATATTCAAAAAGCTGTTAAGATTGTTGCATATACCAGTTAGGAAAGGTCAGAGACATCTGTTTGAAGCGTGAGTTCCACTGCTCAGCAGGGCCAGCCAGATTATTTCTGTCTTTCCACTCCATCTGTCTCATTACCTCAAAATGCCCACAGTAGTTCTGGGCTTCACATCATCATTCAAGCCAAGGAAAGAAGAAAGAGGTATAATAGTATTATATGTCCCATTTTATCAGGAAAACAAATTCTTTCCCTGAAATTTCCCCAGAACATGACCTGTTTGAATCTTATTGGCTGGAACTATATTCCTTAGCCATCCGTAGCTGCAACAAGATAGGGCTAAGAAAATGAGTATTTCACTTTCCTAATCTATAGAAGTGAGGTAGGTGAGGGAGAGGAAAGTAGACAAACTCCTTATAGTGGCAACAGCTGCATACCCCCCCCCAAAAAGAGACAATCTGATTTTGCGTATACCATTTATCTATTCTTCCTTTATTGTCTAAATTTACAATTTCTCAAAAAAAATTTTTTTCATAGAATATTCTCTATGTTAGTCACAAGTCCACTTAAAACTGAAGCAAATCTTTCTTCTTTGTCTACTTAACACTTTTGCTGCCATTCCTGACATAGAGCTGGTCTCCAAGTTATAACGGGGACTGTATGCTCACATGGATTTTGACATACACTTCAAATGATAAGATAGAATTTATGTGAACATGTCATAGAGATGACATATAAAATCCCTCTAGATTTTGCATATAGGAGGTTCAAGTTATTTCATTCTTGGAGGATGTGGGGCATTTGTTGTAAGCACCAAGTCAGGAGTCAGATAAAATATTCTCAACTGCAAGTATTTGAAAATCCTACCCCAGATGGTTTGCATAAAAATTCAAAGGGGTTTCTCAACTTCAGCAGGGTTTTATCCAGTGGGTCAACAATGTTACCAAGGACCCTGTTTTTGGTTTTTGGGGGGGGGGGGTTTGTGTGTGTTTTCTTCATCTGTCTTTTCCGCCATCGGTGACACTGGCTTCCTCCTAAGGCTGGGTTGTCTCACACTTTCATGAAGGCTGTCAACAACTACAGGGCTACCTGTTGTCTCATACACGTGTAAAATAAAAAAAAGAGATAAAAATATATCTTTCTTTTATCCCAGCTATTCAGTTTAGTACAGTCCTTCACTCCACTCAGACTGAACTGCACCAATCACCTTATTGGTAAGAACACACAGATCTGATTGGCCAATTAAGGCCAATTCCTATAGGCGGGGATGGGGTCAATCTCATGCCCAGTGCCAAGTGCCAAGTGCCAAGTGTATAGTTGCATAGGGGAGAGAGACAATAGATGAGGGTGATGGGGAGGCAACAGGATTTCCACAAAAGCCAAATCCTTGAGTTCCTCCTTAACCATCTGGGGTGGTTAAGGTCCCGTGAATCCATCCTTTCCGAGATATGAGAAGTAAACACTGCTCAACACACTCTTCAGGGGCCCTGTGAGGACTGAGTAAGATCATGTAAATGAAGGTCCTCTGAAAACTGTAAAGTGCTGGATGATATAAGGTACATTTAAGTTATTAAGTGCTAAAGGTAAACTTCTGGATGAGCTTCCATTATACACATGGCCCGGCTACCATCCATGATCTACCAGATTCACTTGACCTTTCCCAACTTCTAATTGCTGACACCCACATCCCTTTGCTGAGGTTTTTCCCTGGGCACTGGAGCCCTTTCCGTGAGCATGGGAGTCAAGTTACAAGGGATTTCATGTCTTTCTCCCCCAACCCTGCAGACAGAGTTGGGAAATAAATGTATTAGCCCTGATGGGAAATAATACTGGAGCATGTTCTACACGAATCTCAGAGTAGTGTTGCTTGAGTAGGCTCCAGTAGTCCACCATGGTGCCTGGCTTCTGAATGCACCTTGTGTTGGCTTCCCTCCCTCCCTGTCTCATTCCCCTTGCCTACCTCTGCATCCTGAATTGCACGTCAGACAAAATTCTTACATTCATATCCTTCTCTTGGGGTCAGTTCTGGAGGAATGCAAATGAAGACATACATCAAACTAATAGGCAAATATGAGAATGCTTATTTGACCTGAAAAGCTTATTCCATACGTTTTATTTTAAGATACATTCAGTGACTCTTTTTAGGTGATTTCTGTGTGAGTTCTCATTTTCTATGTAGAGTAAACCTTTGTTTTTAATTAATTCATTATGTTGCTGGGCTAACAGAGGGGTCAAACACAGCCTGCCTCTAGAGAAAGATAAAACGCAAGCAATGGTACACAGATGTATTTTTCACAAAGTCCTGTCCTGAAGATAGATAACGCTATTAGAACCTAGAATCTACAATTAGCATATTTATCAGTAAAATACACATTAGACTATGATGAATTTGCATGTTCGAAGACAAAAGGAAAAAAAAATATGTTCAAGATGCCCTCACTTAGCCATTATCTTTTTAAAAAGTTTTGTTTTACCCAGACTTCTTTCTCTTACAACCAAGCTATTAAACTGAGCTGAACAGGTCATTTCATTTAAGCTCATAAGAAACTATAACCTGTTGGATTATACGAGCATCTTGAAAGGATAATTTGGTTTTGACCATTTAGCAGGGCTACATACAAGTACTATAAATTGAATGTCAAGTTATATTTGTTTTCTAACATTACAGTTGAACTCAAACTTGGTTAAAAACTTAACCTGCCTCAGTGCCTTTGCACTTAGCGGTCCCTGTGTCTGGAATGCATATCTCACAATGGAGGTTCTTTTTCGCTATTAGAGTGGTGGAAAGTCCTTCTCCATTTACTATCTCAAACTGTGCTGTGCTGTCCAGTATAGTAGTTACTAGCCATATGTGGATGTTGAACGTTTCAGAGGTATTGCATATGTAAAATATACACTAAAGTTCAAAGACTTAGCATGGGAGAAAAGAATGTAAAACATCTCAATCATTTTTATATTGATTACATGTTGAAATTTTATTTTGGATATATTGAGTTAAAAAACATTAAAATTATGCTTTTTAAAATTTTTCTTAATGTGATTATAGGAAAATTTAAAATGACATATGTTGCTCATATTTTGGCTCTCATGGTATTTCTATTGTTCAGTGCTGATCTAGAGCAATGTCCACATGACCCGCAGCACCCTGCTTTCTTGTCATCATAGCACTTTATCACTCTTAAAATAAATTCTAATCTATTTACCATGTACTGGAACTACACAAGTCAATTCCAAAATGTTTCCTAGTATACCATAAGCCCCATAGATCTTGTTGGCCAAGCTTACTCTAAACCAGTGTCTGGCACATAGTAGAGTTGAAAACATACTTCACGAAATGAATAGATAGAAGAATATAGGAATGAACGGACCATGAGCTCTTTCTCCCTGTAGGCTCCCCCTGTCAATTGCAACTCAACCACACTGAGTATTCACCAGGTTAGTGATCTGGACTAGATCCCCCTAGAGGGACAGCAAGGGCAGTCACACAAAAGAAACAGAACTTGCTCACTGGCCATTTCTTAATTATATTTTGTGGTTTTCTTTAGGAAATCATAATCAGAAATGAAAGACAATTTGGTTCATCTGGCAAGAATGACCAACACACTTAAGACAGATCTATCTGACCAGAAGGATTTGCCAATTATTAGGCAGCTAATGACTCAGTAACTAAGGCGATTGACTGGGATCAAAAAGACTGTAACTGACCTTCTGCTTAGCGGACATTCATTACAACAATCAAGTAAGTGGAGGTACTTCATTGGGCTAGAAGTCACCACTAATTGCTGGCCTCTGAGTCTCAAAACTGCCATCAAATGGCTAACAGTGATATAATTAAACTTCATAGTTGACAACCCCATTAAGATGAATGGGAAAGTTCACACTCCACTCATTACTATTATTCTTAGATTTGCCTGTCTGAACCCTCAAAGACTTTGTCCAGACCAAGTCAAAATGCAGTTACACTTCACTCACTGAATTGGCTCAATCCTGTATAAAATGTCAAGAGTCTAGCCTTAAGCAATCATGGTGCTTTGTAAGTTATGTGAAAAATTGTACTTTTCCCCCCTTATTATTTTAGAATAGAAAACTCTATATTCAAAGAACGAAGTAAGTATGTCATTTTCAACTCACGTCCAGAGAGCCTAGGGTTCAAGTTGTATCCTGGCCAATTATTTAGAAAGGTTTTAAACAAATTTTTAATCTCTTTCTATTCTGTTTCCTGATTTTGGATATGTCTGGGAAATAATTTAGTTTCCATTAAAAAAAGAGAAGGGTTTAATTTTCATGCATTTACTATTATAATTACGCCTTTCCTAAGACACAAATTTTTCCAAAAACATTAAAAACTTATCATCAACATTAATACATAAATAACAAAGTCTTTCTGGGATTCTTTATTGGTCTTTGTCAAAAGCCTGGAAAATGTGAACCTAATTCATATTTCAATACTCTTTTCCAGATAACACAAATGTTCAGTTACCTATTCAGGAAATTCCTGGATTATTAACTAAACTTTTTAGTTTTAATAAATTTTCATTATTATGGGCACATGACCTGGTAAAGAGCAACTTTGTCTTTCTAACTTATACCTAAATGCCTATAAGCTGTCTCCCTCTCTCCATTCATCTTTTTTTTTTTTAACTATTAATTCTTACCTCAAGCCACAGATATACTCATTTCCGTCCTTGTTCTCATTCTTTCCCTCCACTGGAACATCTTCCTTTTCCCACATGTTTCTCCAAGCCCTTACTACCATTGGATCCCTGTTCAATGCCTTCCTCCTCCCTGAAACTTGTACATAGTAATTGACTTCTATTTGAATAACAAGCAACACGCATGGTTTATTTCACTTCTTTCCTACATTTCATCCTTCCTTTCTTCCATCCTTCTCCTTCCATGCATTTAAAAATCATCTAACTATGGGGGCGGGGGGCACCTGGGTGTCTCAGTCAGCAAGCCTCCTACTCTTGATTTCCACTCAGGTCATGATCTCAGGGTCTGGAGATGGAGCCTGTGGTAAGGATCTGTGCTCAGTGCAGTCTGCTTAAAGATTCCCTCACTCTCTTCTGCCCCTCCCTCTTCTCTCTCTCGAATAAATAAATAAATCTTTAAAAAAACACACACATGTATTGCTCTTCTACTATGAACCAAAACTTAAACAGTGAGTAAAACAGACCTGGGTCCAGTCTTCATAAAGCTCCTCCAGAGGAAGAGACAAATACAAATCTGTTTCGCTTGTCTCTATAGATATCTCACAAGCCCCTTGAAGGCAGGAACCACTTTTCACGTTGTAGGGCAAAGGAGATTCCCAGGAATGCCTCTTAATTGACTGCTGTCCCCTAAGTGAATTTGATATTTATGTTCATAACTGACTTGGTGTATTTGCCTATAGGACTCAGATTCAAGTTTTCGATAAATAGTTGTCCACCATCTCCCAATCAGGGTCTTAAACCTTTGGGGAGGGGGATGGAGAATACAAAAGAAGTGAAGGGGGTGGAGGCTGTCCTGAAGAAACTGCCAAGATGGAGCCCATATCTAGACAATCCTAAGTCAAGCCTTTGCTTACACTTCAGTTTCAGTGATTCCTCCTCTTCCAATGATGGCCTCTCCTATAGATCAACTCCCTCAACCAACAGTGTTGACTTCACTCCTGCAAGACCACTTGTGAGGCCTGATGCAGGAACTCTTACTTGGATAGCTTTATCTAGCTGCGATTAAACCCAGTTAACAAATATGTGAATTTATCTTTAAAAGATCATTTCATACTTAAGTTTCTCTCTTCAAAATGATTCCAAATAGGTAAAGTAGCGAGTTTCTCCTAGTACATATACATATGAGTTGATTTCCCAAAAATCAAATAATAGATCATTGTACAATGAGGTCCCAAAAGGCACTGGGGCAACTTTATTGACTTTTTGCATTTACTTCCTTCATAATCTCTGAAATCAAGCCAACAGAGACAATCTGAGACTTACACCACAGAAATGAATGAAGAGTAAGTTGAGATTGTCAATACCGAATGTCCTTTGTGCAATGATCTGCGTTGGGTAAACGGGTCTCCCTTGGAACACTGTCAGCTCTGCATTTACTTCTTGGAGATGCATCGGTACTTTAAACTGTCATTTTCCTAGAGCAGAAACCTATGCAAAATGTCTTTGTATTACTGCAATTAGCATTAAATTTTATGTTCCTAGAAGCTGGTTAATTGCAAGACTAAATAATAAACCTCAACATCATGAGAACCATCACTATAAACTCTAAGTCACCTTCTAGTAAAAATCTTCTCTCTCTCTGAGGCTTTTTGGATCTCACTTCCCAACCAAGGGAACAAGAAGAGTGCAGTGTATGAGGCCGGAGAAAAGCGCTGTATTTAGAATGTGTTTTGCTTATTTTATCATAAACCCACTTGACTTAATTCATCTACACGCAATGCAGTATGAAGAAAGAAAGGAGAAAGAAAGAAAGAAAGAAAGAGAAAGAAAGAAAGAAAAAGAAAGGGGACTTGAAAATACCAATAGAGTAAGCAAAGAAGGAAAATGACACTTGAGTTAAATTTCTACCTTCTCTGGATTTTGTTACCCAGAGCAGCGCCCCACCCCCCACCCCACCCCAGCGAGGGGGAGGGGCTAGCAGCCAGCTTCATTAGCCACAATAATAATTACACACACTTTCAAAGAGGCTTTTATCCCCAAGGCTTGAAGTGCTCTATAAACATTAATTAATTTAAGCTCTGGGTAGTCCAGAGCCATTATGTCTTTTGTAAAGAAGCATAAACAGACAGGCGGGAAGTTAAGTGGTTTCCACTAGGCTCAGTTCACCCAATCACTGCATGGCTAGGAACAACAAAATCGGGATGACAGCCTCCAATGCCGGGCACAGGCAGGGGCAGGGGGCATGGGAAGGAAAGGGGGGGATTCTGTAAAGTGGGGGAAAGTAAGAAATGGCTAGATTTTAATCTAAGTAACCAGCTAACAGTGCCCCATAGATGGTAAAAGGGACCTCGATGGGGAGAAGATAACTGTGCCCCCGGACACAGTTTTTTTCAAGGCAGAGGTTCCCAAGCTTTAACTGGAGACAACTGGCCTAGGACACCTGGCTAAACTATGGGCCTTGACTGAGGGCCCTGGTGACGTCTGAGGGTCTTCACTTCTAAACAAGGTCTCAGGTGACACTGAAGGATACTGCTGGCCATGGACCACATTGTGTCGTGATTGCCTGGGTCATTTTTTTATTGTGAATCTTTTTCTTTATCCAATTCTGTACTACTTGGATTGTTTTTCAATGCCCATGTCTTATGTTTTACTTTTACCTTTTAAAATTGTGGTTTAATATCTACAGGGGGAAACACATAAGCCTTAAGTGCTTGGTTCTACGAATTCTAACAAAAGTGCTCCTGGGTAATCCACACCCCTATAAAGATAGAGATCATTGACATCACCCCAGAAAGTCCACATCCTCCATTTTGTGTAGCTCTGTTATAAGATAAATCTGGACAAGGTCACAGTAGAAACAAGATCTTCATTAACTTTGCAAATGAGTGGCACGTTACTTTCTTAAGCCTTTTAAGTTCAGAAAATGGAGTCATCATCAGCTCCACCCAATCCACTGTGACCTTCTTTGGAATTTGGAGGCAAAGCTGCAAACACATTATGCTGCAAACATCAGGCTAGAATCTAGGTCACTTGCCCTTTGATCCCAGCCTAGAGGGACTGCCAGGCCTTTGAGCAGGTCTGCCTTGGCTCTTCCTACAAAATGCACAAAGGAATTTCACCTCATGATATTTATTATCCCATATTAGTATTTTTAGTGTTTCTCAGCCTTTCCTTAAAGAGGAAACTCCAAGTTTTTAAAGATTTTTTTCTAAAGAGGAAGCACTAGGTGAAGGCAAATTTGCACTATTGGAGCAAAGGAGAGAACATGGCTTAGCTGATAAGAAACAAACCATGGGATTGCATTTAAACAATTCTAAACCACAGAGATGAAAAGGAAGACGTTTAATCGGTCATTCAAAGTTTTCTTTTTTCCTACATGAAGATAAACATTTGGAAACATTTGGGTAATTAACTTTTTTTTTTCAATTTTTCATCATTAACTAATTGAGCAACTTTTACTGAGGACAGGGTTGTCTATAAAGCATGCTGTTAGGTTCCTCAGGGATAGCATTTGTATGGGTTCTGGAAAAGTTTATAGTCTCCTTTACAGTGACATTCAGCAAGGTAAGAGCCTTTAGGAAGGCAAGAGAGGGAAGGAAGAAGGTTGAATAAAGGGCATATCCAAGAAGAGCGGAGGAAAGCTCATGGGGGCCTTTGAGATGAGACCTCAAGGATGACAAGGGACAGAGGGGCAGCAGGTATCGGGGGGCGGGGGGTGGAAACAGACCAGTAAAGGCAGAAAAGTGAGAAGAAATACACAAGAGTGTTAAGAAACAATTTTTTTTGTTATCCTATCAAAAAAGAAAAAAGCAAAATGAGTGATATTTTTTCTTAAGATTTTTATTTATTTGAGAATGAGAGAGAGAGAGAGAACAAGTCAAGGGGAGGGGTAAAGGGAGAGGGAGAAGCAGACTCCTCACTGAGCAGGGAGCCCAACATGTGGCTCAATCCCAGGACCCCAGGATCATGACCTGAGCCAAAGGCAGACTCTTAACCGACTGAGCCACCCAGGCACCCCATGAGTGCTATTTTCATTTGAAACTAGTAGCTGTAGCAAAATGTTAACTCTGGGCTTTAAGATTATCTTCATGTGTCTTTTTTTTTTTTTAAGATTTTATTTATTTATTTGACAGAGATCACAAGCAAGCAGAGCAGCAGACAGAGAGAGAGGAGGAAGCAGGGTCCCTGCTGAGCAGAGAGCCTGGTGCGGGACTCGATCCCAAGACCCCGGGATCATGACCTGAGCCAAAGGCAGTGGCTTTAACCCACTGAGCCACTCAGGTGCCCCCTTCATGTGTCTTTTATTCATTAAATGTAACTATGTCTGACACTGTGCTAGGCTTTGGGCATGCTCTGATGAAACAAGACAGACCCAGGCCCTGAGTTCTTGAATCTCCCTGTCTTGTTGGGGAACCAGCCAAAAGAGGAGCAAGTAAACAAATAATACACATTTACAAATGATGAAAAATGCAATAAATGAAAGAGATACAGACCCATAGTGAAGACAGATATAAAAGGAGGTCTTACTATATTTTATATAGTAAGACCAAAGAAGACCTCTCTGAGAGGTGACACTTCAGCTCAAACCTGAAGGACAAAGAGCAGCTAGACTTTAGGGAACAGGGAAGTACGGGGATGGTCCAGACAGCAGAGCTGTTGTGCAAAGACCCAGACTCAGAAAAAAAATGGGTGTGATCCAGGCACTGTCAGAGAAACAATGAGAAGACAAAGTGAGGCAAACAGGCAAAGACCAGATCTTGTAGATGCTTACGGGCTGTGGCAAGGAATTTGCATCTTATCCTAAGTGCAAAGCATAACTCTGGATAGGTTCTCAGATGGGAGTGACATGACCTGACTCACATGTCTCATGGATTATTCCTATGACTAAATCCTAGAGATCTACTATATAACATAGTGCCTATAGTCAGTTAAATTGTATCATAGACTTGAAAATTTGCTAAAAGCCTAGATCACAAGAGTTTTCCTATCACAAAAATGATAATAATCATAACAATAATGAAAAGAGCGGGAGAAAACTTCTGGAGGTTATGGGTATGTCAATGGTATAGATTATGCTAATGGGTTCACAAATGTATAGTTATCTCCAAACTCATCAAGTTGTATACATTAAGTATAGACAGCTTTTTGTATGTTAATCATACCCCCATAAAGTGATTTTTTTTTTTTTAAAGAATGCGGAAATGTAAAGTTAATGTATTCTGGGGGGAAAAAAAATCCTCCCTACTGCTATGTGGAAAAACGGATTGAAAAACCAGAGTGACAATGAGAAGGTCAAGGCTGTTGGAGGGGCCTTGGGGCCTGAAGGAAGCCTGGCTGAATGGCTGGCTCTGGGGGTGACAGCTTGGTGAACTCCAAATGTATTTTGGGGGTACAGAGCCAGCAGTAGCATAAACTGCTACTTCTATGCTACCAAAAGTTACTTATCTAAATACTTATGTGCAAAGAAAAAAAATGAGAAGAGGAAAATGCAGATTTTCACTCTGATATAATGACCTATGAAAACCTTACATGAAGAAAAATTGGGGATGAAGCAGCAAAAAATTGTAAGTTTTGTCAAATGATAAACTTTTTGAAGATCTCCATTCCTTCTAATCTCTGCCACCCCCAACCCCATCCCCCACTCCAGGCTGAGCAAAGTCAGAGGTGTGCTGATAAAGAGTAGCTTGGGGTGGGGGAAGGGGGCACTTGGGGAGTGGGGGAGCCCTGATTTGCAGCATTTGCTGATTTCTATGGTATAAATATTCACTCTGTGCCTGATTTCAATCTACGAACATGAAGTACCATCATTGAACACAGAGTCGGGAGGAGATGTGGAAAAACACAGCATTATACAATTTTCCCACCACATAGCTATGAGAGAGATGAATAAATTCAAGAGCAGAGGTCATCATAAAGTGGAAAATCATGAGGAAATGTTAAGTTTTGAGTATTACCTTGCTTTTAGTATAATTTATTTACTTGCATTTACGTCATTTAATTCTTAATAATGGTCATGTTTAAAAGCAGCTCACAGAATTCCCAGAAATTTCACATTTGGCTCTCACAAGCCTGTGTGACTTTCTTCAGCACACCACTGATGGTTCTGTGTAGCACAGAATATGGGCTCATGATGGGAGATCAGTGAGCTTCACTGGCCTCCCTGAGCTAATGGGAATATCTGTCCTATCATTCCAATTCTAGAAAAGGTCTCCCTTACCAGAATACTCATTAGGAAGTAGTTGCTAAGCATTAACTACATGCTCAATAACTGGGTGCTAGGGACTAGAGGAAAGAAATATCACGTACGGAAAGTTACTGTGCACCAGTCACTGTCCTAGATTCTTTATTAACGGTATTAATACCTGCAATAGCCCTACAAGTAGCTCATATTATTATCCCTGTTTCTGGAGAAATAGTGGTACACAGAGAGTGGGCAGATTGATAATGTAGTGATTTGAACCCTCTCTCTAAAATTACAGATGGAACAATGAAGTTGAATCTCTCCTTCACCAATCCCATGAAGATCCACGTGAATATGCATCTTTTCCATCTGCAAATACTCAACTTTATGTCCACAGATCAAACTTTCATATCTTGTTCAGGTACTGGAAGTGCTTTTTGTATTTTTAAGGGCCTCCGTGCACTTGAGATAACAATCTATTTTAATAAGATGAGCCTTTATGGATAAAAAAGAGAATTAAGTTAAGTGATAGTGTTAAAAAAAAAAACAACAATTACTTGACTCAGTTAACATGGTCAATACTTGCATTTTTAATTAGCAGTGACTTATCATACATTTTTATAGCCATTGACTACTTCTCTTCATGCCCCGTTTTGTAGAGATTTAAATTATAAAAGTAGTATATATGCCTATTAAAAAATACAAACTGTGTTAGATGGAAAACAAAGAAAGGAAGTAATTTGTACTATCAAATCATCTTTTTAAACTTCAGAATGGAGCTGGGGCCTGGGGGCTTCAGACTAAGAAATGTAAAACCTTCGAGGGTAAACTCACCTTTTAAAACAATTTCTGACCCAACTCTTTAAATCCATTTTAAAACCACAGTACATGTGCCTCTCCGAGGAAAAAAACTATTTATCCAAGTGCTTGTCACCTTGGTTCCCACCAAAAACAGATTAGCAAAATCATTTCTTTCAAATAAAACTTAATAACGCTGTAAGGCTTCTCAGAATCCTCATGAATATAATAACTCAAATAATATTATTCAAGCCTCTATACGTTTAAAGACAGACTTAATCAGTCTTTTGAGCATTGATTGGTTTTGGATTTCCGTAGTTTTATTTTAATTTTGAGACCCCTCAGTTCCAAGTCTCAAACAACCTAATTAGCTTTCACGACAGACTTCCCCACCTTGGAGGGAAACAGGGTGACAGAGACTCCCCTCAGCGGGCTGAGTTGTTCTGCCTGTCTGGGCCATTTTTAGTCCTTTACTTTACATCTACAGCTCACAATCTTCCCCACCATTTCCAGAATCCCTTGTTGGAGTTTTCAAGGGCCCAGTTTGCCCGGCGCTGTAATAGAATTCTTCCCCTGGGCATGGAAATATTGCTGGAGCCTCCTTTAATAATTTTAACGGGCTGTGGTACAAAAAGATGTTTATTCCGCATGGGGCAAAGTGCAGGAGGAAACGCCTGTTTAATCGTGCCAGCTGAATTAACTCCACTCTGAATTCAGCATGAGGTAGCTGGTAGTTTAAGGGCTGAAGACAGACTAGGGCCCAAGATGTCAGTTTAGAAAGCAGTGGGGGTATCTTCTCTCTCTCTCACACACACACACACACACACACACACACACTCTGCTCAGGGCCACCTCTACCCGCCCTTTCTGACTGGAAGGAGGAACAGACAGAACAGATCGTGGTGAAAAGGGAAGGCAGAGGGCAGGCGTTGGTCACCATGCACAGAGACACTGGACTCCACCAGGCCTGGCCTCCCCTTCAAGATGGAGCTCACAGCTGAACCTCCTTGAGCACCTATACTGTCTCTTGCCAAAAAGCACCAATGCCTTGGTCCCCGAATTTTCTTGGGAAAGTCTGTTACTGAACTCCAGAAACAAATCTGGTTGAATGGCTCCTCTGCTTAAGACCCTTTGCTGGGGGCGCCTGGGTGGCTCAGTTGGTTAGGCAACTGCCTTTGGCTCAGGTCATGATCCTGGAGTCCCAGGATTAAGTCCCACATGGGGTTCTTTGCTCAGCAGGGAGTCTGCTTCTCCCTCTGACCCTCCCCTCCCCCCATGATCTCATGCACTCTTTCTCTCTTTCTCTCAAATAAATAAATAAAATCCTAAAAAAAAAAAAAAAAGATCCTTAGCTGGCCCATGATCACCTAAGAGCCCTCCCCCCACCCAACCCCAGCCAGACACACATGCCCTTCACCTCCTTGCAGCAGCCACGCAAGCTTCATTTTTATTCCTTGGACGTGTCAAGCCCTCTCCCACCTCCAGAGATGTTTTAAATGGTGACTCTTTCACCTGAAACTGTTTTAGCATGTCCCCCCAGGACATTCAGGTGTCTCTTCAGAGGCCACCTCCTCAGAGATGTCTTCCCTCAAGTTCTCTGCCTCCTCTCATGAGGGAGGAAACAAGAGGAAAAGGGAAGGGGCCAAGAGAGGAGGTGTAGGTGGGTAAGGAGGGGCTCAGTCCCTCTAAAACCCTGCTGAGAGACTGTGTAGGACAGGCTTCCCAGGAAAGAAATGGGAGTATTTGCCCACCACCTCCTGTGTCCTCCCTGGTGGAGGGCAGCCCAGGGCACTCATCATGGCGTGCAGGCAGGATGCACCTCTGTGGCCAGAGAAGAGTCTCAGGCAAAGTCTCTGGGGAGCAGAGATGGAAGTCTTTGGCGTCTGTCAGCAGTGCCAAGACAACAGGAGATGTAGGCAGTGTGGACAACAAGCTATTGTGTAATCCTGAGGGGATTAAATAGATACCCAGCATTCCTGAACTAGGGTCAGTCTGGGACTTGGACATCTTGGATTTGAGCCCCAGCTCCTGCTCTAACTCACTGTGCACACCTGGGTGGCACCTTCCCTCTCCAGGGCTGATTCTTTGACAGTAAAATGGGGAGATGGATCATAGCAGTGTTTCCAAAGTATGGAATATGGACCATAGGTGGTGTAGAGGGAATCTTATGTAATAAATGGATGGATATCATTAATTTTAAGGATGATGCATTTTTTATCAGACAGGTAACTCTTGACTGCTAAAACCAGTATCTCCTGAATTCTCAGTAGCTTGATAGGGTAAACACTGATTTTTCAATCAATGGATCTGGACTGGACAGTGGGGGCTGGTGGGAATGGCAGGGAGCGTGAAGGGCGATGGGGACAGGCCTCTGGTATATAAGATAATTTAAATATCAAGGCTCCTTCCCTCAACTGACTCTGCCACTTTCAAGGAACCTGGAGTCCTAAACTGTGTTCTTTGCCTCTAGCCAGTAGACAAGGAAAGAGAGAGGGGGTAGATAGCACAGGAGATTTCAGGAACCGCATCTAGAAATGAGTAAATCATTACACTGATTCTGACCATTCTTGATCTAACCAGTCTTGTCCAGAATGTGGCCACATGGTCCCACCTAACTTGGAAAGGTGATCTTTCTATGTGCCCAGGAAAAAAGCAAATGAGGCTTGGTGATGCACACATAGAATGATCACTACCACGGTACATATGTGCCTACAGATACACAGATAGAGATAGAGATGGATGGGAAAAATACAACAACTCACCAGACTTTTGATTTCATGGATATTATTGCTTGCATAGGGGTAGGTGGAAATGTTGATCTAAATGACTGACTTCAAATTAAGTCAAAGAAAGATTGGGTTCATTATAGGGGAGGAGTTATGTAGATGTGGCAAATTACAAATGCAGGATATGTCTTCCAACTATACAATTTTATAGAGAATTTGTTCAAGTTTTGTGTGGATAAATGTGAAATGTGAACCTGAGTCATAGATGATTCGGCTCATTTCCCTGGGAATTTTAGGAATCAGTTAGCTAATTCTGCAATAATGCTACAAGTCACCCTAAAGTCACAATCACCCTAAAACTCAGTAGCTTAAAATGATAATCATTTATCCACCCGTCTGCAGAGGAGGTGGGGTCAGATGACCTCATCTGGGCTCAGTTGGCCTTGGCTGAGGCTGTGGACTGGGTCCAGGTCTGCTCCATACATCTCACATCTTCCTTAGAACTGTAGTTGCCCCAGGATAGAAGCAAAACACATGAGAAGAAACGGTGTCTTTTAAGACCCAGCTTCAGAACTGACATCCCATTGCTTCTACACACAGGCCCCAAACCAAGTCACGTGTTTAAGCCTCATATCAATGGGGCAGGAAAATACACTTCACTGAAGAACTGGAAAAAATAGTACAATCCACCACAGGTCCCCACAAAGACATCCATAGGAGGAGTGAGAGATCCTGGGGAAAAAAGAAGGGGGGGATGAGAATAAAATTCACAGCCTATTTGCATAATTTTACTCATTACCCAAATTTAGTCTGTTATCAGTTCCTCTGATCATGCAGTTTCTTACTGCAGTTAATTGAATGATAAACGCTGAACATATAGAGAGTCAAATTAGACCATATATAATATGTCCCCTTCCTCTCCTTTCATAAGATGCTAATAAACAGATTCCTCAAAGTCTCTGGGAGCCTAACTAAGCCCTTCGTGGGGAAAAAAAATCCATCACCTGGTGATGTCTTCATGGGTTTGGACAGCACCCAGTAGGATCTCAAGATCAGCAAGGCAGTGTGGGTTTTTTTCCCACACTGTGGGAAAAAAACCCATGTGGCATCTCTGTTAGAGAAAAGAACACTGCACAATGTGCCTTTGCAGCTCTTCCCATCAGATATTGGAGTCTATTTGTTCACACTCTGAATCTGTACTATCTTGTGACTTACTGTAGATAATAGAATGCAGCAGAAATGATGCCATACAAGTTCCAAAGGCTGAGCTAGCCTTGGAATCTTCCATTCTCTCTCGGACCTTGTCACCATTAAAAGAACAAATTCCAGCAGGCTGGCTGAAATATGAGATACCACATAGAAGAGAGCTGTGTTACCCCTGCTGAGGTGACCATGGAGGGACCAGTCCTCAACCCACCGATGCATGCGAGCCCCCAGCTTATCAAAAACACCTCAACCAATTCATTGACTGATGAGAAATAATAAATTGTTCTTTTAAGGCACTGAGTTTGGAAGTTGTTAACAATGCAGCAGTATTTACTGATACAGATGGACGGTAGTCAAGCCAGTCTTTCCCCCTCCCCAATACCTGATGTTGGACTTGGCCATGGTGCCTTGTTTAATGGAATGTAAGTGGATGTGACAGAAAGCTGAGGGTTTAAATGTGCTTATGTGGCAAGGCCAGGACTCTCTTGTTCCTTTGGCTTGAGTCCTGGAATGCAGGCATGGGGAACAGACTTGAAACTGACTCAAGGGGCACCTGGGTAGCTCAATTGGTTAAGCCTCTGCCTTGGGCTCAGGTTATAATCCCAGGGTCCTGGGATCGAGCCCCACATCAGGCTCCCTGCTTGGCAGGCAGCCTGATTCTCCTCACCCACTCTTGCTCCCCCTGCTTGTGCTCTCTCTCTCTCTCTCCGTCAAATAAATACAATCTTTAAAAAAGATTAAAAAAAAAAAAAAAAAAAAAGGAGTGCCCCTGGGTGGCTCAGCCAGTTAAGGCAGTCTGACCTGCCTTTGGCTCAGGTCATGATCTCAGTCCCACATTGGGCTCCCTGCTCAGCGGGGAGTCCGCCTCTCCCTCTGCCTGCTGCTCCCCCTGCTTGTACACACACACACACACACACACACTCTCTCTCTCTCTCTCTCTCTCTCTCTCTGTCAAATAAATAAAATCTGAAAGAAAGAAAGAAAGAAAGAAAGAAAGAAAGAAAGAAAGAAAGAAAGAAAAGGGAGAGAGGGAGGGAGGAAGGAGGAAGGAAGGAAGAAGAGAAGAAATAAGAAAAAGAAAGAAAGAAAGAGAGAGAGAAAGAGAAAGGAAGGAAGGAAGGAATAAAGAAGAAAGAAAAAGAAAGAGAAAGAAACTCACTCAAAACCCATACTCCATCCTGGACCAGCCAAGATCAGTGAAACCACAGCTGACCTGCAGATTTGTCAGTGTAAATTAAAATATTTGTTACTAAGTTATTATACTCTAGGATGCCTATTATCTTACTCTATGAAATAGCAACATCCTTGAAAACATAAAACAATTGTTTATTAGTTATATACTAACTGGATAGTACTAGGAAATTTTACAAGACAAAGAATCCTATTATGAATTCTTTTTGTAAAATGCAGTTCACGGAGCAACATCTTTAATTACATTGACTTTTGAACTTAGATTTCTTTTTTTTTTAAAGTGTATTTATTTATTTTTTAGTCATCTCTACACCCAGTGTGGGGCTTGAACTCATGATCCTGAGATCGAGAATTGCATGGTCTTCCAACTGAGCCAGCGAAGTGCTCCTGAATTCAGATTTTTTATATTCAGTGCTGGATTAAATTGAAATTTACATGAAGTCTAAAGAAGGGTTCTAGTCCTAATTCCACCAACTGCTTTATTATTACTCTTTGGCAAATCTAAGCACTACTAGCATTATCTGAAAAATGCTGTCCTTTGTCTAGCTTGTGAGAGTATTGTAACAGAAAAGAGATCCTAGGTTTTTACAAAATAATATGCTCTCTAGTTCAAAATAACATTTTTTAGAGCATATAAGATTATACTGAGGAATTTATAAGAAATCTAGTCAAAACCTCTTCTAAGCTGTATCTACAGACTATTTTTTATTCTTATTTTTACTTATTAGGGTAACTTACAGAGTGCACAAATATGAAACATACATACATACATATTAGTAATTTTTACATGTTAATGTCATATGCAATTACCAGACCAAAATATAGACCACCTCCAGTATGCTGGTGTTCTCCTCATACCCCATCCCCGTCTACACCCCGTCCAGGGCACGATTCTGACATCCCAGACCCTTGGATTTGTTGTACCTCTTCTTGAGTTTCATATGAATAGAATCATAGACAACATGCTCTTTGGTATCTATTTTTCATTAAACATTATGTCTGTGAAAAGTATCTGTATTGTTACATACAGCAGGCAGCCATCAGCTCTTTTCCATTGATGATTAATATTCCATTGTGTGCCTATTTCAAATACTGTTTACCCATTCTAAAACTGATAGACATTTGGATTGTTTCCAGCTGTGGACTATTAGGAATAAAGCTGCTATGAATATCCTCACATACATGTTTTTCTGTGATTCTGTTGCATGTATCTCTCTTAGTGATATTTTAAGTAGTATTTCTGTGATATAAGTATTCAAGAATAGAGGTTGGCTGAGTGCATTCTGATAGATTCATACAAGATAATATGCTGCGGTCATTAAAAGTTTTCTTTTAGATGAGTTTTAATGGACATATTAAACATGGTTTCAATTATGTCTCCAAACTATATAAAAGCATCTAAATAGGTATATAGGCTATGTGTATTTGCATGTACATATATATGTATGTGTTTGGTGTGTATGTGTTTGTATAAACAGGAAAGAACTGTATCGGAAGGCAAACAGTAATCTTTAGGTGATAGAAGTGTATATAATTGATTTTCCTTTTTTATAATTTTCCACATTTTCAACAGTGGAAATATATGACTCTTCAAATTACAAAAGTGCTTAATAAAAAATTAAAAGTGATAAATCTACTCATTAGTAAAATCTTAGAATACAAATCTTATATTACATTTTTTTGCAATGCTTTCAGAAAATTTATTATATTTACTTAACCTAAATGATATATAAAATCTTACCCCTATCACAACTGCTAATGAGTTGGGATTGGTATGGTCAGGCCAAGCCAACACCCTCCTATGTGATTCTGCCTAGACTCTCCCATGAATCCAGCTTCTCATTGATGTTATTATCCAATTGTACAATAACCAGGAAGAGCAACCATTCTAACACAAGAGAGAAAGAGAGCAAGGAGAAGGCAGTATCTTAGGGCTTCATTGATATACTAGAAGTACCAGATGAATCTCAATAAATAAATCATTATAAAGTGACTAGAAAATTAATATTGTAATTTATCATGTTGTAATTGTGCATTATGTTGCAGAAATGAACTCTTTTATAATGACATATAGGTTTAGTATATTTCAAAATATAACCTAATATTTATTTATTATTTGACTTATAGTAAATATTTTTTATTTTTAAATATTACCTTCTAAGAATGTAAATGTCTTATTCAGCAAGATCTTCATGACCTTAATTAAGCCTACATTCTCATGTAATTTGGCACAAGAAATCATCTGAAAAATCTCAGCCAAAGAAAGGAATCTGAGAAACAGAAATCCTTCAGCTCCAAATATTTCCTTTTAAAAACTCTCTAGTCCAGGGGTTAGCAAATTACAGCCAGGCTGGTCCATGGTCTCTTTTTTTGCATGGTCCCTGAACTAAGAATGGTTTTTACATTTTTAAACAGGTACACTTTAAATTATTTTAAAAGTATATATGTAATGTCCTTAATTTTTCTTCTTGTCCCACAAAGCTGAAAAATGTTTACCATCCAGCCCTTTATAGAAAAATGTATTGATACCTGCTCTTTCTAGCCCATCTGTGATACCATAAGCTTTTGTTTACATACTACTGAAAACAAGTGGTATTTTGGCAGAGATAATTCTATGTGAAAACAGCACTAAATCCTCAACACACCCATTTTATTTTCCTTTTAAACTAGGAGTTCTCTATTTCCCAGCTGTTTTGCAGTTGGGTAGGGCCATGACTGAGCTCTGGCCAATGGCTTTCTGAGCAAAGTTCCATATAAATTTTTTCTCTACTCTTGTCAGTGGATAAAGGTTCTAGAAAATGCATAGCCACTAAACAGAAGGCGTCTGACCCCCTTACTCAAAGGAAGTTTGCTCTTTAATACCAAAGTATTATGGTTTAAGTAAGCAATCACTTTTATTGTGTTACACCACTGAGCTTCAGGGAGGGGAGTGTTTGTTATAGCAGCTGATATTACTTGCCCTGACTAATACATATATAGGAAATTTTTCAATATTGTTGTGCCAGATATCACCATTGCATATTGTTTACACACACACACACAGACACACACACGAAAGTGTGAGAACAGTTTATCCTTCAGGCTTTGTGAGTAATCAAAACATCCCTTTAAAGTATTATTTGGTTTTCACATCCCCAACAAATAAAATCTTTATTCCAAAACACTACTTTCTGTTCATCACTCATGGATAAAACAACTACAGTTTCAGAACTAAGTTAGACACCAGGTAAATAAAGGAAAATCCCGACCTTTGTAAAATAACAGTCATCCCAAATTTGAGCTCCAAAAATATATAAACAAGCTCTTTCATGCTTATTCTTCCAAGGGGCTATTTCTCATCTAACTTTCATCATCCTGTTTAGAGTTTACCAAGTGAGAATCTTCAGATTTCAGTTTAGACACATCTGGCTCACAAATGAGGCACCACACCCCCAAATATTGTGAAATCCTTGCCATAAGCCTTGGTGATGAGATCTTGTGTTTATTAGTAAAGATGTGAGAAGCAGTAGGTCTTAAAGCTGTTTTGCGTGGAGACATCTCTGATGTGGCATCTTAAAGCTGTCAGTTTGCTCTTTCTCTGCTGAGGACCAGCTGTCTTATTCCTTTCTAAATGCAAATTTACCAGTTTTAGCTTTCTTTCAGGTATAACTTCACCAGGGGCTGTTGAAAAGATTATTTCCAAAACTCCTCAGTTGTTTAAAAAAAAGAGAGAGAGGATATTTCTAGCCTGTTGGTTTTTTTCTTCATATGATTGAGCTCTTTTTAACCTCTCTAGGTATATTTAGATTCTTTGCATTTGAAAAAAAATGTGACACAAAGTTAATGTATTTATTATTTTTAAATCACTGAAATCAGTTGTGAGTAATAAAATGTATTTCGGTTTTGTCTTACACCAGGTCTGGCTTGCTACGCCCCCCCAAAAAAGATTGAAGCGAAACGTTTAAAAATGAATTGATAATGACTTCTGATTAGCCCAAACAAAAAAATAACTGATTCATACAAGAAAGTCACCCTCTAATATGTTCACAGCCCACTGCCCGGTGGGGACTGGACAAGGCTGACAAACAACTTAGAACAAAATGGCAGAGGTTCCTGGGAGATCAGATAAATTTGTGTGTTTTCTCTCTTTCCACATAAAAAAAAAATAGAACCCACCAACTATCCTCAGTCAAGAATTCTTCTCACTTAACCTCACAAAAATGTTTCGAGATCTTTCCATCTTGGAAGAGATTCCCAAACAACTAGGCAAATGGGCTTTGTGGGCCCTGTGGTGTAATGTGCTAAGAACACACCATCCAGGTACGTTTTCTTGCCCAAAGTGCATAATCTGAAATTAATCTTGGAAAACCAATCAGGCAAGTATAAACTGAAGGTCATTTGGCAAAGTCAATTGACCTAAGCTTTTTAAATGTGTTAATGACCCAAAAAACCAAAAGAAAAGGGGGCTGGGGACTGTTCAAGACAGATGTAAAGAGACATGACAATGACAATGAAATGCAGTGAGCAATTCCCACCTGAATTCCAGATCCATTAAAAAAAAAAATCTATAAATGATATGGTAGGGACAGTAAGAAAATGTTGAATAAGGATTGTAAATTAGATAAGACGATTGTATCAGCGGTAAGTGTCCTGAGCAAAATTACACTGTGATGATGTAGCAGAATCTCTTCATTTTTAGGAGATACATGCTGACATGTTTAGGGTGAAGGATTATATCTGACAGCTTTTTCTGTACTGCAAAACTGCCACACAACAGCAACTATTTATTTAGCTCATTATGCTGTTTAGGCTGGGCTCAACTGCATGCTTCCTGTTATCTTCATTGGGTCCCCTTATGTGTGTGTGTGCGATCAGTGACAGGTCAGTTAGGTGGCTCTGCTTCTGGGGATACGCTGGGTGTTGGGTGGGGTGACCAGGACCCTGTCTCTTTTCCCCCAGCAGCCTAATCCTGGTTTTTTCACATGGCAGTGACAAAGCTCCAAGATAGATACCAAGAGAGAGGAAGCACATGAGTCTTCTTGAGGTCCAACCAGAGACCTAGCACAACCCCTGTCACCACCCCTCCATCCCCTACCCCCCTACCCCGCCCCCCCTTGCTGCATTTTCTTAGTCAAAGCCAATCACAAGGCCAGCATGGTGGAGGGAAGATGTCTCCATATTGTAATGGGAGAAGCTACAAAGTCGTGTTGTGAAGGGCCTGGGTACAGTGAAGGAAAAACTGATCATCTGTGCAATTTACCACATGGATGTCTGGTGTTCATTCAATTATACATGTAAACTTTTCTAGATGTTTGAAATTTTTCAAAATAAGAAGTTGAGGAGAGGGATAGAAGATAGCACAAGAAGCCAGATCCCAAAGAAAATATGCTGTAAAATTCAATTTGTATTAATATTTTAAAGGCAATTCAAATGTATGGTGATAGAAGTCAGAACACTGGTAACATTTGGGTAACCAGCCTCTGGGGTGCTGGTAATCGACTGTTTCTTGATCTGGATAGTAATAATTCCCCAGAGCTATACACTTAGGATATGTACTCTCTTCTATGTGTATGTCATACTTTCATTTTTAGAAGTTTCCTTTGAAAAACAGAACATTGGTCTTTGGGCCGTGGAACCTAATACTGCCACCAAGTCCCTTTGCAGTATTGACAATGTCTATGTAATTCTCTGGACCTCAGTTTCCTTATCTAGAAAAGGAAGCTGGATACTGAATTCTAAGCTCCCCTTCCAACATCCAGACTCTGAGATTCAACTCTGAGTGAATAGTTCACTCACTTCCTGCTCAGAAATTGTCAGAAGTTAAAAAAAAAAAAAAGATATATATATATATATATATATATATATATATATGTATATATATATATATATCTCCTTATAATAATGAAGCCCTTTTCTCTTCCAGGTATAACATGTCCCTGAGATTTTATTTTGCCTCCCAGAATTTACACAGAAATAATTATAGCAAAGCAAAGGCAATAAAGGGTTCTTTTTAAAACACAGATGAGAGCTACAAGGGCTCACTATTTTGCAGAAGATGTCAGTGGGCAGGCAGGACCTCATACTTTAACAGCACACTAGAAATGCAGTAAAGGACTGACCCTGCCACATAAGGAAGAACCATCATAAACCTTTTCAAAAAGCCAATCCAATCTCCCCACTGCTCTAGCTCATGCCTGGGAAGGACAGCCCTCACTCGGGAATGCAGTTTCTGGGCTTCCTCAAAAAAAGGTCATGCACTCATAGTCTCAGGTTCTTTGTACATTTAGGGGCTCTTGGGGTGAAGTAGAGAGCAGCACAAGAATGCCCTCAGTCTTCACACGTTTTGTGTGCTTGTGTGTGTGTTGGAGCATCAGGAAGCAGAATGTTGCCAGAGGTCCAGGTGTCCCATAAGCCTAGCTGTTGCTTCAGGGGGTGGAGGCCCTGGGGGTCCCTCTAAGCCTCTGAGGGTGGCGATTTTCTCACTTTTGAGCACTGTGACCCCTTCATAGTTCAAAGGACTCTAATGTAACAACACTTTGGGCTTTTTGTTTGTTTGTGTTTCCTTGAGGGCTTAGGGTTTACCTCAGAGCCTTTCAGCTAGCTACAAGTTTCAGCAGTTTTCTAAAAGTTACATCCATTGAACAAATATTTATGGAGCATCTCTGATGTAAATTGGGAAGTGAGTGACACAGAGAAGCTCTCTGCCCTCATGGACATAATATGGTGTCCTTCATCTAGGAGAGAGAGACACCTGGGACTACTCACCTTGCCCTGCTGTGGAAGTGATCATTGAACTTCACAACATCCCTAGAGCAGCCATTCTTAGCTCCAAATTACAGATGAGGGAAACTGAGACTCAGGGAAGTATAATAACTTGCCCAAGAGGTTATACGGCTGGTTAGTAGAATCCATCTGCCCCCACCTTGCTGTGATTCCTTCATCTACAGCACCTGGGAGGAGGTGGTGAGAATGTGCCCATCTCTCAGAACAGGGATTGGCAAACCAAGTCATGTGGTCCAGCTGTCTGTTGTGTGCACAAAGTTTCACGAAAACACAGCCACACCCATTTGTTCATGGACTTTCTTTGGCTGCTCTCCTACTACAACAGGAGGTTTGAGTAGTTGCAACAGAAACCGTATAGCCCACAAAGTTTGTTATCTAGCCCTTGAAAGGAATGATTTGTCCCCCACCCCTTTATTAGTGAAGGCAGTAAAAACTCCTGTAACAAACCCACAAATTTCAGTGGTTTAACACATTTTTTCAAGTTTATTTTTCAGTCACATAAAAGCCCAGCCAGGGTTTTCTGGGCATAGCCAGGGGTGGGGTAAGGGCTCTGCTCCAGGGATCCAGGCTGATCATTATTCTAAGATCATCCTGGGCAGACACATTCAGCCAGCAGGCCAGGAAAAAGAGAAAGGATCATGCGTAGGAGACTTCTATGGGCTAAACATGGAAGAGACACACATCACTTCCACATTCTATTGGCCAGAATTCAGTCATGTGACTGAATCTGAGTCCAGAGGATAGTGGGAAATGTAGTCTACTGGTATATCTGAAAAGAAACAATTTTTGTGAACACCTAACAGCTTCCGCTGCAATCCCTAAATGCTAATCATTCTTACACCCAGTAAGTCTCTGGTTTTGACTTATCTCAGTATGCATGTGTTTCATTTCTTTTTAACTGAGCCCTTACCGGGGCACCTGGGTGGCTCAGTGGGTTAAAGCCTCTGCCTTTGGCTCAGGTCATGATCTCAGGGTCCTGGGATCGAGCCCCACATCGGGTTCTCAGCTCAGCAGGGAGCCTGCTTCCTCCTCTCTCTCTGCCTGCCTCTCTGCCTACTTGTGATCTTTGTCTTTCAAAAAAATAAATAAATAAATAAATAAATAAATAAATCTACTTGACCCCTTACCTTTCTGAGCTACAAACTGAAAGATGTAATGTGCCAGTGAAATGATACAATGTCATGGATTTGCTTCAGAATAATCTGAGAGGGAGAAAGTACATGAAAATATAAAATGAAATAAGATTGGCCATGAGTTTTGTTGAAGTGGGGTTCTGGGTATGCAAGGATTCATTGTATTATTCTCTTTACTCTTGTATATATTTAAATTTTTCCCTAAGAAAAACATTCTTTTTAAGATTACTAATACAAGGGGTGCCTGGGTGGCTCAGTCGTTAAGCGCCTGCCTTCGGCTCTGGTCATGATCCCAGGGTCTTGGGATAGAGCCCCGAATCGAGTTCCCTGCTCTGTGGGAAGCCTGCTTCTCCCTTTCCCACTCTCCCCAGCTTGTGTTCCCTCTCTCGCTGTCTCTCTCTCTGTCAAATAAATAAATAGATCTTAAAAAAAAAATTACTAATACAACTCTTTGCTGTCTTGCAACAGTTTTCAGTAAGAAAAAAAAAAAAGGAACAACAATAAAATCCTGTCACAATAGACCACATGATTCTCTTCAACAATATTTGCAAGGTGTTCTGGCTTGTTGTTGATTTCTCTTATTTTCTCCAAATATTCCAGTCAAATAAGCTTGTCTGCAAAAGAAAAAGACCAAGAATACAAGATGAAATCCATGAGAAAATAGTACAATCAAAAGACAGACGAGTTCATATTTATAGGTCAGTCCCCTATAGTAGGAATACTTTAAGGAGAGCGAACTTATTAAGTAAGGTCTATATAAAGACCACGTTTATTACGGTCATTAAACGAACACTGGTGGAGCAACTACTCCATGCAAAGCATTATGCTCAGGTCTAGAAATATAATGATGATGAGACAGATGTCCCTGTCTTGCAGCTAATACAAGCTGCTATAGCAAACATCCCTAAGTCACAACAGTTTTGAACAACAAAGTTTTATTTCTCATTATCCACAGTTATATGCAGACACCTTTGGTCCCATACCTCCCTTTTGAGCAGTAACTCAGAGATTTGGGCTCCTTCCACCTAGAGTCCTTTTTTTATGTAGAAAGGAAAAATAGAGTGTGTATAGACATTCTAGGGCCAGACCTGGAAATAACAGAGCTCTTCACAGCCCACCTGGACCCAATGTTGCTTGAACATGTTCTCCGTGAACCCAGAAAGAATACTGTATGCTGGAAGTGGGGAGGGGACATGTGCTCTGAAATGTTCTACCACAGATGGTGATCCAGGTCTGGTGAGAAAGCAGATATGCAAACAGACACCTTCTACTAGGGCAAAGTAGATCAATAATAAAGGTTTGGGGTGTCTCGGTCGGTTAAGCAGCCAACTCCTGATTTCGGCTCAGGTCATGATCTCACGGTTGTGAGATGAGGCCCGGAGTTGGGTTCTTGTTCAGCGCAATCTGCTTCAGATTCTCTCTCCCTCTCCATCTGCCCCTCCCCCCCCCGCCACTCGCACTCTGGCGCTCGCTCTCTCTGTCAAATAAATAAAATCTATTATAATAGTAATAATAATAATAACAACAAGGTATGAATAAATTGCTCTGAGAACTCTGAAAAAGGAGGTAGGATTTTTTAAAACTTTCATTAGCAATTGGTCCAATTCCATAAATGTGCTTGCAACCAAATTTGTTTTGGCTATTAAATTTGTAATTCCTTTTCCACAAAAATTATAATCCAGTTTTCCCTAACCCCTAAAATGCAGCCTGGCTTGGCAACTTTAGTCACAGAGTATGGACTTTCATCAATACTGGTTATGTGCCCTTACTAGAACATAAACTCACCTGGAATTTGGATCTCACAGCGTGAAAGGATTTTAATAGGATTCATTCATACATTTGTTCAACATTTTATAAAGACTTCTGTCCCCAAAATTCAATTTACAATTTTTACAACATTTCACAAAGGCTTTGATCTCCAACTCGCCCTTTACAAATTTACAAGAATGTACACTCACTGCAAGGATTTCTTTCCAGAATTTTTTTAAAAGTTATTTTTCCTTAGGATCCAAAAATGTTAATTTTAGATGAGAGGAGAGGCAATTGAGGCTCACATGTGGGGACTGTGTGTGATGGAAATACAGGACACAGCAGCCTGGATTCTAATTTAGACCAGCCTGCCTCAGGCAATAGGAAAGTCATTTGTCCCTGTGCGCCCACATCATATAATCTGGCACAACTGGGGCTTAGAGCCAGGCTTAAACTCTCTCTGCCTTCAGGATTCTACTTTGCCATCTTAATTTATATATTTCATCATTGTGCTGATTCTCCCGCCCTCCTCCCCTTTCCAAGTGACTCTAATTAGAAAACACACAGAGGATCCTTGTGGGGTCTGAAAACTGCTGGGATCCCCTCTTTGATCTCCCATCTGAACTGCGGACGGTCTATTGTTTCAAATTCTCCCCCAGCGCTCTGGTTGACAATTATTTGACATTTCAGAGCCCAGAGATTTCAATGAGATGCCTGACAGGACTGGCCACCTAAAAATCCAAAGCAAGCACTCCCTCCAAACATCTCCCCTTTCTCCCCCTGCAATTCCTCCCCAAAGTACTGAAAAGGAAAAGATACCGAGTGCTTTATAAACAGCTGCCAATTCATTAATAAAATGCTAGGGCTGGTTAGAATTCTGAAAATGCTCACAGCATCTCCTAATCGACAACTAGCCTCAGCACTTCCTTCCCCGGACACAGATTAAAACGCAACCATTATACCCTATCTTGACCACTGCTATTTAAATTCTGCAAAATGTCACGGTGACCTGAGGAACTTTTGGGCTGATGAAGGGTTTCTTGTCTTAATTTGGGTAAGACTCCGCTGACGTGCCTTGCGTAAAGATGTGAAGTCGGAAGGTAGTTGACTTTAGACTCTTAAGTTTAAGGCGGGGAGAAGGGCAGAAACAGGGCTGGGGGCGTGCAGGCGAAAAAAGTTTATTTAATTTTGGTCACCTAAGCTAGACTCGGGAGGATCAGCCCCAGGGCACCGGAGCCCCAGAGGCGAGGTATGTTTGGAAATTTGCGAAACCGACGTGTGCGAGTGCCTAGGCGAAGGGCTCCGCACGCTGGGAGGGACCGGCTGGGCGGGCACAGGGGAGGGAAGGAGGAAACCCGGTAGGAGGCGGGGGAAGCGCAGTATAAAAGGCCCCAGCCGTGCATTGCGCTCGCCACTCTGAGCCACTCGGGAAGGCGGGAGGCAGACCGTGATCGAAAGGGAGGGAAAAGCGCGCTGCCACTGCGGTTATCCGAGCCTGCCACCGGACCCACTTCGATCTCGCATCCGAGGCTAGGACTCCGCGCCCTCTGCTCAACCCCGGAGCCCTTCCACTCGCCCAAGGCCCCCAGCAAGGCATGAGCGACGCGCGGGAGCCCGAGGCTGCAGCGCGGTCATGAGGCGGTGGCCCAGGAGCGGCGGCTGTGCGACGGCAGCCCCTAGGTCCCCTCCGGGAGCAGCGCCTCCGGGATGAGCCCCTCGACGCGCGACTGCCTGAGCTGAGATTGACCCCTAGTGCCCCAACTACGTCCTGCGCGCCTGAGACGCGGGATCCCGGCTCCAGAAGCTTCCAGCTGAGCCACCTGTGCGCTCGACCGGACCCACACCCACGCCTCACTTCCCAAGCTCTACCCGGCGCCGCGGGCGCATCAACAGAGCTGCTCAGGGAGTTGCGGCCCCCAGTCCAGGACCAAGTGTCAAGACCCTTCTGGAACGACACTTTATTATTCCCCTCGTACACACGCACGGCAGGTTCGGCAAGGGGCGCACAGTGGCAGACACCTGGCTTGTCCTTCACCCTCTCGGTTCTCCATCACAACTCCTAACTCCACTTTGTCAATAAAGATTTCCAAACTCGCTCAGGCACCCCACCCACCCACAGCCCCGAGCCTCAGTACGCACAAGGTCTGCCCTCGCCCGCTACAGCGACCTCGGCAGCAGTGCGCGCACTTGGCGCAGCCCGGCAGGCGGACGCCGACCCCGGAGGGGTGCCCGGGTCACCTCCAAACAGTGACAGCCCCTGTGCACGCGGGGCCCCCATCTGGAGTCGGCTCACCCTAGGACTCCGCGGCTGGGCGGCGCGGCCCGCGCGGCCCGAAGGAGCGCGGGGAGGAGGGGAGGTGGCTCGTCGGGTGAGTGGCTCCGGGCGGCAAGGGCGGGGGAGCCAAGCGTGGAGGTAACTCCGGGCCGCCACTGAAGCCCTCCTCCTCATTCTCCTCCTCCTCCTCCTTCTCCTCCTCCTCCTCCTCCCCGCGCTCCTCTGGCGGCCGCTCCCGCTCCAGCTGCGGCGCCGCGGCCACATCTGGGGCGCCCATGTGCGCTCGGGGGCTCGGCTGCACCCGCCCCGCCGCCGCCCCCGCTGCCCCCACTGCCCCCTGCCCGCAGGGTGGTCCCCGGCCCGGCCCGGGTCCCGGGCTACCCCCCGTCCCCGCCGCCGCCGCCGCCGGGGAGCGCCGGGGTTTGCTCCGCAGCCGGCTTGGACGCCCCCAGCCCCGCGGTGGCTCCGCCGTGGTGCGGCGGCGGCGGCGGTGGCGGTGGCTCCTGCTCCCCCGGCCCGGCGCGCCCCGCTGAGCCCAGCGCCAGCCCCGCGGGCCCGGGGAGCGGGGCCCCGGCAGGGGCCGAGGCGGGAGCCGCGCTGCCGGGCTCCCGGGCTCCAACTCCTCCTCCCCCGGCGCCGCCGCCACCGCCACCGCCGCCCGCCGCGCCGGGTCCTAAAGCCGCGCGCCTCAAGAGGATGGTGCGCCTGGCGGCGGAGCTGCTGCTGCTGCTGGGGCTGCTGCTGCTCACGCTGCACATCACCGTGCTGCGCGGTTCGGGAGCCGCCGACGGGCCGGACGCAGCCGCGGGCAACGCCAGCCGGACCCAGCTGCAGGTGAGTGCGCCGCCAGAGAGGGGCGCCCGTGGCTGCGGGGCCCCGGGTGGCGGGGTGCTGAGTTAGCACCCGCTGCGTGCGTGGAGGCGGGTCCCCCGCCTCACCAAAGAGCAACTGTTTGGGCAGCAGCCGGGCGGGGGCAACCTGTCTTAGGCAGAGGCAGAGCGGGGGGTAAGTGCCTGGAGGCTGAACCCTGCGTCGAGGTCTGGCAGACGCTCTCCTTCACGTCTGTCACAGGTCGGGTACCTGGGGGGGCGAGGCTTGGGATGCGCGGAGGAGGTGTGGAGTGTGTGTGTGTTGGCCTTGGGGTGCTGCCAGTCTCTGCTTGCCCTTTAGAGGCTGAATAATGTTACTCTGGGGGAGAGGGGACGACAGGGTTGGAGAGGCTTAACTAAGGGTAATATCCCCAACCTAGGTTTGAGAGGAAGAACCTCAGTGAGTCCGCCCCTTGGGAAAGTAACGCCAAAGATTAGGAAATAATTTCCCGAGGAGAATGGCCAGACACCCTCTGTCTGCCCAGGCAGTCCACGTGCCTCCCGTGTACGTCCCCAGCCTTTCAGAGGGCGCGGAGTCAAGCCACCTGTCGTGCTTGGGGCCCGGGTCACCTGGGGCTTTTAAACGTCTAGTAAAGCCTTCCAGCGGTCTGCTCCTGTTGAGGGTCGCTTTAGGAACGGGATCCTGATGATCCGTTCAGCTCCAGGGAGGGGCGGCGGTGGAGGAGGTGGGGGTCGCCTTTAGGGAGGGGATAACGGGCTTCAGACACAAGGTCAATTATCGCTTCCCAATGAAGGATTGCTCAGGTAGGAATTTCCTGCCTCTGTCTTGGAAGACGCTTTTCCTTGAGTCTAAGGGTGTTCGCAGCTGTCAACTTGGAGCATGGGTAGAAGTCAAAAAGGATTTTCCCAGGAAGCAGTGGGAATTTTCTGACTCCTAAAATCTCTTCCTCAAACCAGCCTCTCTAAAACTCTTTACTCGGCAATGTTCAGATAAGTGTTATTCATTGTTCCCAAGGGGCTTTACAATCATTGCCCCCAACTAATTCCTTTTTTTTTTACATTCTGTGTAATTTTTGTGAAAAGTTCTATTAAAGAGAGAATTCACTTAAATAGTTCCATAGTGCTTACTGTGTGCCACTGCATTAAGCGCTTTACAGAATTTCATTGATTTAATGAAGTTCTATACTGTTAATATATCCCCTTTACAGATGCAAAAACTGAGGCACAGAAGAGCTTGGGAAACTTGCCAACATTCATACATTCCAAACTCTTGATTAATTATACCAAGTTTTCTCTCTGCCAGGGTGTCATAGACTAAAGCAAGGTGATCCTTGCACACAAATGCCAAACCAGGAGTGGAAAAATATACACCCCAGATCTTGCAGTTCTTTTAAATTTGGGACATTTCTGAAAATGTCAATTCCCGTGGGCCAACAGGTACAATGACAGACTGATAGGATTCCTCTGGGGAAACTGAAGAGAAGAGACTCCCATTCTTTAGACTATGGTACATCTAGCAGTCTAACACTGTAGACATCATTCTTAATATCTTCAAGATTTCTGGAAGTCATATTTTATACACGATGCTTTCTTTCCTCATGGGCTCATGAAAAGCTGTAAAAATGGTATTCTTTGGAAAAGTAAATTTGGCAGATTTCTTTATGAGGTGTTTGCTATCATTAGAATAACCTGGGGTTGGCCTTTTCTGCCTGAACAGTAAGGTAATGAGAGAAGCAGCTGGTGGAAGTGGTAACTGCAAAGGGGAAGTGGATTAAATTCTCAAAGGGGCCTTTGGCTGAAGAACTTCCCCAAGAGGGCAAAAGAAATGGGGGATCTAGAAGGAGTAATGGTCCTAGGAATATCTGGGGTCCCAAGGAGCTGCTAATCCCCCAGTTTCAGCTTATCTTGTAATAGTGTTTGGTTATTTGGTTTACTCTATGCACTGATCCAGGCAGAATGATGAGTTTAACAGTTTGATTCATAACTTTATTCTCTTTTGTAATTTGTTATTATAAAAGTTTTATATTCTTCCTGACTAAAGTTATTTCTTTGGCTCTCCAAAGATACTACGATTCAAATGGAGAAAGAGAATATGTTCCACCAAGTGAGAAGGTCTGCAAAAGACATTTATTAGTATGTTGTTTTCAGCCCCGGAAACACAATTCACTACTAGCAGGTGCATTTAAAAACCAAACTGGGGACACTATATTCTTCCTGTTTATTGGGCATTTTTAACCTATCTTATGTTCCATTTAAGTTTGTTGGCTCTGAGATATTTTATTTAATTTTAATTTTATTTTATTTTGGCTCTGTGATATTTTAAGTTGCTAAACTCATTCTTTGTAACCTGGAAGTTAACCAGTCCTTATACTACCTTATTTTTTTGTTATTACCGCTTAAAATATTCTAAAATACAAGGTTGCAGTTAGAAATGCACAATGGTTGGTTTATTTACTCAACAGTGGGGTATTTGGGATCTTTTAAAAAAAGAGATACTCCCTTATTTAAGATCTGGTGGTTTGGACATATCAAGGACACCCAATAAAATAGTAGTAAGAATAACAACAATAATAGCTAAGATTTCTCAAGTGTCTTTTATGTGTCAGGCACTGTTCTTAACACTTTACGTGTATCAACAAAAGTCTTGTGAATCAGGCACTATCACTATCCCAGATTCAAATGAAAACATTGATGTTAGGTAACTTGTCCAAGGGTGCACAGCTAGAAGCTGCTTAACTTGTTTTTGTTACTTTATAGTGAAAAATCTTTGAAGATATTTGCATTCCAAGTTCTTAGCAAAGTCTTCATGCTGGCTGTAAGACAGAGAAAGCCTTTTAACAATTTAAATTTTCAAACACATCTTGACAGTCTTATTGTGTTAAATAGGAATATACATATTTATATATATACACATATATTGATAACATTATATATACATACCCACACATATATATAAACATGATCTAACACGATTTGGGGGGTAGTTTCAATATACTAGAGGGTACATTTTTTTTCGCTCTGTGACTATCCCCATACTGTACAGCGTACAGCGTACAGGTACACTTTTAGGAGGTGGCAGTAAAATGCTTTGAGTGTGCTATAATGTGGCTCATGAAAACAATGTCAGTCTGTGTACTGCTTTCAGTATTTTAAAATATCTTATAAGAAATTGTCCAGTTGTCTGCAACAGCTGCATAAAAGTGCACAAAAACTTTAACTTTTTTCACTTTTGAATAAAATCTTATCTCCTCATTGAAATGAGTATCTCATGTTAATCAAAAACTCGGATTAGTTCTTTCATGTCTTTAAGTGAGAATAGTAATAAAACAATTACATGTAACAAAAGCAGTCTGGAAGATACAGCATTCTAAAATATAGAATCCACAGCAATAATATTTATTATTATACCTCTTTTACTTGAAATTCAGTTGGCCGCCTCTCTACTAATCTCAGTCAGATTTAAAACTATGAATTTCTACCAATTTTAAATAATAAAGCTAGAATTTATTAAGACAATGAGATAGAAGCAAGTATTATAAACCACAAAATTGATTATTTTTATAATACCATTATGGCAAACCAAGCTCTGAAATGTAACTAAATGTAACTAAATGTCTCCTAACTACCATCTTTAAGAGCTTTCTTCCTTTATCCCTCTACTTGCCTTCAATAAAACAGCTTAGCTTCTCACTGCTTTTTTTTTAAAGATTTTATTTATTTATTTGACAGAGATCACAAGCAGGCAGAGAGGCAGGCAGAGAGAGGGGGGGAAGCAGGCTCCCTGCTGAGCAGAGAGCCTGATGCCGAGCTCTATACCAGGACCCTGGGATCAGGGCCCGAGCCGAAGGCAGAGGCTTTAACCCACTGAGGCACCCAGGCGCCCCTATACTCACTGCTTCTGATGCAAGAGGTCACCTGAGCTATTTATAGCGGTAGAAGCAAAAGGAACATTTATTTGTACTTAAAACAAGTAAGTTTCCTTGCAGTGGTTCTGTGGGATTGACAGTTTTTCTATAGCCTTTTCATAGATGAGGAAATTGAGGCCTGGAGAGATTTGTGTAACTTGCCCAAGGCCACGCAGCTGTGGTGAGCAGGGCCAGGATTCAGACCCAGGCAGGTGGATTGTGGAGCCCAAGTTCCTTTTCCAGTTCCTCAGCAGGACTCGAGCTTTGATTCAGGTCAACAAGCATTGTCTTTCTTGTTTTGTGACTTGCCTGCCTGTATTCCAACCAGGTTATTTGCTCTTATCCCTGGAATACTTTATAAACTATGGATGACTATCCCACTTAGCTATTATACATAACAAACCACCCCAACGTTTAGTGGCTAAAAATGAGCATTATTTTATTAGCTCATCAGTTTGTGTGTCAGCAACTTGCTCTGGGCTCAGCGGGGTCGTTCTTCTACTGAACTCACCCAGAATTACAGCTGTGACTATAGCCTTGTGTTGGCTAGACATGAGTTTGATAGTCCAAGATGACGTCACTCATATGTCTGATGGTTGATGCTGGCTGTCCCCTAGGCTCTCTCTCAGGTCTTTCATCTTCAAGGAAGCTAGCTTGCATGGCTTTACATGGTGGTCTTAGAGCTGCAAGAAAGTAAAGCAGAAATTAGAAGATCTCTTGATGACCTTGTGCAACTTCATCTACATTCTGTTGGCCAAACAAATCAATGGGTTAGTTTAGAGTCTAGGGGACGGGAAATAGACTCTTCTTGACTGGAAGACCAACAAAGTAACATTGTAAAGGAGCATGTGTACAGGGGTGGAAGGAATTATTGTGGCCATCTTTTGCAAAATCTTTACCATATTGATCTTTTGTCTCATAGGGTTTGTAAATGTTTAGACCTATCTTGCACTCATCTTTTAATATTGTTTCTGCTGCCTTTGACCATGTGAAAGCTTTCTGTTTTAAATGTAAGCAACTCTGGGGGCACCTGGGTGGCTCAGTGGGTTAAGCCTCTGCCTTCGGCTCAGGTCATGATCTCAGGGTCCTGGGATCGAGCCTCACATCGGGCTCTCTGCTCGGCGGGGAGCCTGCTTCTCCCTCTCTCTCTGCCTGCTCCTCTGCCTACTTGTGATTCTGTCTCTCTCTCTGTCAAATAAATAAAATAAAATATTTTTTTTAAAATAAATAAATAAATGTAAGCAACTCTGAATCACTTCCCCTATGACTTTTTGTTTTCTTGCCTTACTTAAGAAAGAGTTCCTCAAATAAAGATTGTCAAAATCTTCAAACAGATTTTGTTCTAACAGTTTTATAGTTCTTATTGTTGTTGATGCTGTTGTTGTTTAGAACTACAATCTACTTTGGTGTTATTTGTGGGTTTAAGGTCTATTTATTTATTTATTGTGGGTTTAAGGTTTAAGATAAAGATATAGCTCTGGTTTTTGTCCAAATGAATAACCACTACTTGTCCTATCATACCTAGGCTTGATTGCTATTTTGATAGGGTTTATTTCTTATTGTTATAGTTTCCAATTTGTTAGTTCTGGAATCTAGGAAAGCTATAGAAGTATATACTTAGTTTTCCTGGTGTGTGCATGAAAACTAGAAGTATCCATTTCAATAGTGGGATCATTAGAGTTTCATGGGATGAGTTGAAAATCTTCATTTTTTTTTTCACCTTAGCACTTTAAATAAGATTATGAGCTGGTTAAAATTCATTCATAAAACCCTTTTGGCCTTGGTACCTCTTTGCTTGAGATCTCTGATTAACATTCCATTTTATTCCATGGTCAGTAATCTATTCAAATAATGTAACTTTTCTTTAATCAATTTCGATAAATTACATTTCCAGAATATCATATATTTTTACATACTGATACATTAGACTTTCTCAGTATAAAGTTTGTACATAGTACAAACGTATTTTGCAAATATTTCATGACTGTATATTTTTATGCTGTACAATCTTACATCTCTTTGTAAGACCTATCAGATTAAGATTGTTAATTATATTGTGAAAACCCTCCAACTCTTGATTTATTTATTGTCTACTTATCTGCTGATTCCTCAAGAAAATTAATTTCATTTTTATCCTACTGTTGGGGATTTGTCTGTTTCTCATAATCCCATTAATTTTTGCTTTACTTGTTTAGAATCCATGATGTTGGGACATAAAATATCCTTTCTGGTGGTTATATTTTATCAAGATGAAATTCCTTATTTATCGTGTTACTGGTTTTTGTCTTGAATACCTTTTTTGTTTGATATTAACGTTACAACTCTTTTTTTTTTCCTCCTGGGATTTGTTGAGTGTCTTTTAAATATCTCCCTTATTAATAACCAATAGCTAAATTTTCTTTTTCCATGCAATACATCAATGAATTTAACTCATTTATATTTACTGTGACTATGGGTAGATATGAAGATATTTTTCCCATTTTACGTAGTATTCTCAAATTTCCATAATTTTTCTCATTTTGCCTTTTACCTTCCAATTTTCTGTGTGACCTTTGGCAAGAGAGTTAGCCTATGTCCTAATTTCCTCCTCTGAAAATTAGATATATAACTATTTCCTAGTGCTGTTGTAAAAATTAAATCACTGAATGCATGTTAAGTACTTTATTAGCATATGAACATTCAGTAAGTATTTAAATATTATTTACCATGTTCATTTTTCCTCAAGTTTTGAAAATGTTCTGTTGCTCTTACTCTTAACATTTTAACAGATTTGAATTTACATTTTTCTATCAGTGCTGAAAATCAGTCTGTATTTATAACCTAAATCCTCCCCCCCACATAAGAATCTGACATGCTTTTTCTCTTTCTATGTATCTCTCAACTTTTAATCCCATTATATGAACATTTAGTACCAATTATTCCTCTTTCTTTCTGTTTCTTTTTTCTTCCTTTCTTTCATTCTTTCTTTTTCATTATAACTGTCTTAGGAATAATTTCTTAGCAGTTTCATTTATGTTCCCAATAATTATCTAGATATAACTGTAAAATTTACTTATTTCTTTATCTGTTGTTGCTGCTACTCAAATCTCATATTTCATCTTTTATTTTGCTGGAAAACATTCTCAAAAATTTATTTTAGAGAGGTTTTATCAAACGCTAAACTCACTGAGATCCTAAATGTTTTAACATATCTTTATTTGGTTCTCATACTTAAATGTTAATTTGGTAGTTGGCTGTGTTCCATGTTGTTTTTCCTCAGAATTTTGAAGATAAAATCCCATTTTATTCATGTTTCACTCAAAAACATGATACTATGTCTTTGTAGATGACTTTTTTTTTTAACTAGAAGCTTTTAGGATTTTTCACTTTATTCATAACTTTCAGAAATGTCATCATGTTGTGTTTAGATTTAAGTCTTAAGTTAGGTAGTTCTGGTTAGCACCAGTGGCCACTTCTAATCTGAAGCTCCACGCTTCTCGTCATCTTAAGAATTCTTGTTGAGTAATTTCTTGCTTATTCACTCTTTAATCAGTTTTGTCTCACCTTTTTCTCGTAGCTTCTATAGCCTTGCCTCTTCTCTCCTTCCCCTTCTTTATCTTCTTCCCGTATCCTTTTCCCCTCCTCTTCCTCTTCACTCTCTTTTTTCTCTCTCAGCACTTTTCGTTTTTTTAATAATGAATATAATTTATATACAATAATATAAATGAGTCTTAAAAGTTCAGTTCCATTTTTGACAATTGTATATGCCCATTTAGCCACCATCAAGATTATGATATAGAATGTCTTCATCATCCCAGAAAGTCTTCTAGTGAATAATCATAGGCAAATCACTCCTGCTGAAGGCAACCAGTGTCTGACTCCTGTCATCATAGATCAGTTTGCCCGTTCTAGATCTTCATACAGATGGATACCGTGTACAGTTTTGTGTATGTATCTGGCTTTTTTTGCTCAACATAATGATTTGAGGATTCATTTGTGTCAGTGGGTGTATCAGTAGATTTCTCTAATTTATTGCCATGTGGCATTCCATTGCATAACTATATCACAATTGGTTTATCCATCCTTGGTAAACATTTGGGTTGTTTCCAATGCTTGGGATATTATTAAAAAAAAAAAAAAAACTACGTTAAAATTCTCATACAAACCCTTCTGTGAACATATGTTTTCATGTCTTTTTTTTTTTAAAGATTTTATTTATTTATTTGACAGACAGAGATCACAAGTAGGCAGAGAGGCAGGCAGAGAGAGACGAGGAAGCAGGCTCCCTGCTGAGCAGAGAGCCCGATGCGGGCTCGATCCCAGGTCCCTGAGATCATGAGCCAAAGACAGAGGCTTAACCCACTGAGCCACCCAGGCACCATGTTCCACTTTCAATTGGTTACCATTTTTTGCATGTCAACTAGAAATCATTCCTTCTTCCATAGGTGAACCCTCTCAGTTTTACACCTCTGTAATGGATTCATTTTTTTTTTAATTTCATCTGCCTTTTTTATTTCATCTGCCTTTATTTCATCCCTTTGGAGAGGGAAAGAAAGTAAATGAAAATACCTCGCCTGTCACCTTGAACTGAAACACTATAATTTTATTTCTTAATTTCATTTTCCTTTATACAAACCAGAAGAAAGTTTTATTGTTTGTGTAGTCCCTTCGTTCATTCTTTCCCAGCCATGTTCTAATAGGCATTGATCTTTGAGTCTGGGGGACACTGTTAGAAGTCATGAGAACTATCCATTCAGTAAAGAAGAGTCTATTTTGGTTTTAAAGCCTCCAAAAGAAAGAATCCCACAATCTTCCATATGTCATACAAGTATTTCATTTAACAACTTTCAGTGTTATAATATTTTCCGTCTGATGTGTCCTTTAAATCTTTTATGCTACATCTTTATTTTATGTTTGCTATTTTTACCACTATTCACTCACTTTTCAAAAAAGTGTCTCATGCAGGACTTGAAGACTATTATTTTAATAGTTTCTCTATCTTCTCCAGATTCAATTATCTGCATTGGTCTTAGTTTATAGTGTTTAATGGTTTCTGTGGTCCTCTTATTTCTCTCTCATCTTCAGACATCTTTCTTCTGCAACACTTGGCTCAGGACTTTTTGATTTTTAAAAAAAGAAATGGTGATGAAGCCTCTTTCTTCAGTGACAGCTAAGAGTGTTCCTTTGTCTGGATTCGCTTCCTAAAAGACAGAAGATTCTTCAGGGGTTGGGATAGGGGTGTCGATTTAATACCCAGGATGATACCCAGTGAGTTCAAGAAATAGCAAAGGAGTGTGCTATTAAGAAACAGATCTCATTTTGGATTTTATTTAAATCTTTTCTGCACTCCATAGAAGCTTCATAAGAAGCTGTGAACATAAAAGATAAAACTTAATTTCTTTCTTTCTGTGGCTGATGAGTCCAGAGGTTAGATGGAATACAATGCTAATAAAGTCAACATGCTAGTGCCCAGTGTTCCACTCACTGCCCACTGTGATCACTGGCTTGATCACGTAACCTTATGGCTTCTTCCCTTCTCTGCCTTCTTTCCTCTTCCCCCACCAAAGCTTCCTGGGGTCATCTCCCAAATATACTACTTGCTCTTTGTTTCAGAGTTTCCTTGTGGGAGAACCCAAACTAAACAAAACACTACTCAAGCACTGGGCCCTGGGGACGGTAGTGATGGTATAAGAAGTGTACAGGGCAGAGTTTCCATGAGGCACCTGCTGCTTCTTGCCGTCATTAACAAAGCTGAAGCCTGTTAGTCTCAGAAAGGGGCATGCTGTGGGCAGCAACAGAATCTGGCTACGCCATGCGCTCCCAGAGCAGCTGGGAGGAGGGGAATTCCAAAATGGTAGCAATGAGGAAGATCAGGGCCAGGTGAACCCTCAGACTGCTGGCGTTTAGAGAGATAACTGGTCTTTTTTCTCCTGAGAGCCTGATTCCCTGCTTGGTTGCAATTGTAGGTAGGAGGATAAGCAGTGACAGAAAGTCCTCAAAGGTGCACAAGATTGTCATCTAATGCCTAAAAAAGGCAGATGCCAGGGCCTTGATAAATGCAGCTGCTCATCAACTCCCCAAGTGCCGACCAGCATGCATCCCTGAAAAGTTGTTTCTGTAAACTGAGTAGAAGTAAAAACAGTAGGTTAACTACTCCTTCTTCCTGTTGGCCTGACCTGCGCACATTTGAGTAAACCAAGTCAACTTGCATAGAGCCCTGTCTGTGACTGATATACCTCTGTAAGAGAGCGACGTCTCCCGACCCCCTGGCAGGGACTGTGCTGTGGGGCCGACAGAATAGGAGAGTTTCTGTTTTCATGTTTGGGGACCCGGGCTGCCAGACTCACAGTTTGCGGCACCCTAACCCCCAGATGTTCACATAAGTGACCTGGAACAAGGAAAGCAGACTGTGAAGGCAATAGGCCACTTCTGCCCAGACACCACATCTCTATTTTCAAAAATAACAAGATATGGCCAGAATCTATATGAAGGATCCAGGGAAGCTGGAAATGATGTCATAGGCCACCCAGGTGTTAACTTACTCCCACGGGCATCTAGATAAAATGTTCATGCCAGTGCCAATGAAACAAATGAAAAACATGCCTTGGCTCCCAACTACCTCTCAGAGATAGGGATGGGGAGAAAATGGGGGGGGGGGAATGGGGAGGAATGGCAACTGTATTATTATTTTTTTAAAATACAGCTTTATTGAGGTGTAATAGATGTACAGTGAACCATGCATATTTAAAGGGAACAATCCGATGAGTTTTGACACCTGTGAAACCATCAAGATGATGAGTAAGTCTATCATCTCCAAGAGTTTCTTTGTGCTCCTTTGTGAGTCCTCCCTAATTCTCCAGCAGTCTCCAGACCACTGAGCTGCCTTCTGTCACCAGAGATTGGTTTTTACATTTCCTAGATTTTTATATAAGTAGAATCATACAGGATGTACAATACAGCAAGCTTCTTTGCTTACCAAAATGATTTTGAGACTCATCCATGTTGTTTTATGCAAAAGCATTTAATCCTTTTTATTGCCAATTAGTATTCCACTGTACGCATACAATAGGCTTATCCATTCATTCATTGAAGCACATTTAGGCTGTTTCCAATCTGGGCCTATTAAAGTAAAGGTGCTATGAATATTCAGGTATAAGTCTTTGCATGAACATACGCTTTCATTTCTCCTGTGAATACTTAGGAGCCAAATGGCTCGGTCACATGGTAGGTGTATCTTTAGCTCAATTAGGAAATTGTAGCAATCTTTTTAAGGCACTCACATAACAGGTTTAGGATCTGTAACAATCCAGAGACACCACTGGAAACCTTCAGAATATTTGGAAAATCTCAGAATGAGATCTTCCTGTAGTTAAAACATTTGTAGATTGTGATCTACAATATACAGTTGAGGCTTAAGCAATGCAGGGGTTAGGGACATCCACCCCCCTCTCCACACAGTTGTATCACTTTTGACTCCCCAGAAACTTAACTACCAATAGCCTGCTGTTGACCAGAAGCCTTACTGCTAACATAAACAGTTGATTAACACATGTTTTGTCTGTTATACATACTGTATACTGTATCCTTAAAATCAAGTAAGCTAGAGAAAAGAAATGTCATTAAGAAAATCTTAAGGAAATGAAAATACATTTATAGCATCATACTGTATTTATCAATGAAATCAAGAAAAATCTATGTTAAGTGGACCCATGCAGTTCGGACCCCAGTTGTTCAAGAGTCAGCTACATGATGAAAGTTGAAGAAAGGAGAGCAGATATTGTCTCCTTGGAGAGAACTCTTCTATTTTTCCAGGATGCCCAAAGGACAAAAATTTCACAGGGCTCAATTCTCCAGGTAATGGTGGTAGAAAGAAGAGTTAGGTACTGGAAAAACAAACAAACAAACAAAAAAAACAAAAACAAAAAAACAGGTTGCAGAGATGTCCCAGCAGAAGACTTGGCTTCCTCTGTAAGCTGCTGTCCATTGCGCCCTTTATCTTCCTGTCCCCGTGCCCTCCCTGACTAGAAATTAAGAAAACCAGAAATAGATTTTCTATCTCTTGCCTGGGGACTCAATTACATTGTGACTTGGAAATCTGGTATTGGTTATGAGCCCCAAATGAATTGGAAGCCAGTTTTATTGCTGGGAACCTTCAAATTCCAGGAAGTAGAAAGGGCAAAAAGTAAAAAAGGGGAGATCTCATTAGGAGATTCTAATCCCTAACCCATGAAGCGGGCTGAAGGAAATGTTAACATGAGCTGGCCTCCTGGCTACGCTAGACGTTAGGAGAGAGGGCTCAGGGTTAGAACCACTTAGAATGCTCACTGGAGGGCAGGGACTGGCCTCCCTCACCCATCCGCTGCCCTGATGTTCACCAGGCACAGCTGTGGCTCAGAGACACAGAGCAGAGGCTCAGGATGACTGCTCTGCCTTTGCACCCAGAGTGGTAGAACAGCTGTGGGATCTCCTGGGATCTCCTCAGGGAACTAAGAATCTCAGCCCCCACCCAGAACAACAGAGTTAGGACCTCCATTTTAATAAGGGCCCCATGCTAATCATATACACAGCACAGTTTAAGAAGTACCATTTTTTAAAAAGGATTTTATTTATTTATTTGGCAGACAGAGATCACAAGTAGGCAGAGAGGCAGGCAGAGAGAGAGAGGAGGAAGCAGGCTCTCCATGGAACAGAGAGCCTGATGTGGGGCTCGATCTCCGGACCCTGGGATCGTGACCTGAGCCGAAGGCAGAGGCTTTAACCCACTGAGCCACCCAGGTGCCCCAGAAGCACCATTTTAGATGCTTATCTTGCAAACTGCAAGTCCCAGAAAACACTGAATACAGGTCAGGCATTATTCAGCTCTTGCCCAATTATGTTGCACAACAGAGGACCCCCCAAACTCAGTGGCTGCGACAGTAAGCATGTAGTCTCATGTTCACGGCCCTGCAGGTTGTCTGGGGTTCAGTAGATCGAGGCAGGCTAGGAGCCAAGCTGTGGACTGGGTCTGGGTGTCTTCCACGTGTCTCCCATACTCCTACAACCAGCCGCCTACCTGCCACTGTCCTCTCATGATGATGAAGACGCTTGGTAAGGCAGAGGCGACAAGCACGCTTCAGCCTTTGCTGGGGCCACACCATTCCTTCAGCACAAACTCATCACCAAGCCCGACAGAGTGACCCAAGTCACGGGCTTTGGATGTGTTTCAGGTCCACTTCTGCTTTTCACTAACACGCGTATCCATAGGCAGAAGTTGTGCACTTCCCCGTGCCTCCGTATCCTGTTCAGTAAAATGGGATAATAGTAATAGCTCCATCACTAGGACCTTGTCATGTTGCACGGACCATGCTTGATGTCCCAGAATGGTTTAACTCATGCGTATTGGTATGATAGAGCTGTGTGATTTGGGGCAAGTCGCTTTAGTTCTCTGCATTTCATTTGCTTTATCGACGAATAGACATCCTCATGGGATCATTCTAACATCTGGACTTCCTCTTCAGGACAGGTGATGTTGATAGAAAAGCTAACAGGAAGCCTTTCCTCTGTGCCGGGCACCGCCATCAAGACCATGTCTTTACCCCTTCAGATCGCAAAGTGGCCCGATGGGGACTATTTCTATTTTGCCAAGGAAGAAACGGAGGCAAAGCATTGTGAGGAAATCGAGGTGTGACATCTGATTGCTCAGAGTGCCTCCTGAGGAGGGCGAGGTGGCACAGAACTGAGGCAGTCCAGGCCGCTTCCATGTGGCCGACACATTCTGCCTCATGCCAGTCAGTGATGCCTCTGGAAAGGCGATTCTTGGCTTCTTCTCCCATGTGGGAGCAGGAAAGGAAAGCAAGAGCAGGGACGGCTTGAGAGGAGAGACTGGGAAAGCAGCTGGCCTCCTGCTTCAACGGAGGCCCCCTCCCCACCCGACCCACCACGCGGCCACGTCCCGAAGCAGATGCCGGAGGGATGTGATGAGCATTTCCAGTGGGACCCAGCCATCAGCTAGGGCTGTGTGCGTGGAGCAGCTCAGCCTGGCTCTGGGCCAGCCTCGGGCCCGGAGGATCCGCCTCTGAGAAATTAGAACTGGAAGAGGCTGTGGATTTCTGTCAGCACAGGATTCCGCCCACCAAAGGTTGTTTCTGAGTCAAGCAAGGCACGTCCACCTCTTTCTGCCTTCCTTCTGAATGCCCTCCCTTGTGCAGTCTCATTGCTTAAAAATCGTGGGCTCCGTGGTAGGGATGGAACCGTGCCCACAAATATGTTCTTCATCACTCACAGAGCCTTAACCATTTAAGCCTGCAACCACTTCCCTGAAGGAGGGACACCCTTTCCTACCTTCCTTTCCCAGACATAACAAGAGAAACGGGATGTGCCTGGAGGACAGAAGTTCCGCAGGCTCCGTGAGCTATATATTCTGCTTTTTAGTGATTGTGGCTGGCCAGAAGAATTTCTTCCTTGCAACTAATCCAGTTTTCCCTCTCTTCAGTGTGTCACAAATTCCGTTTCCTCAAGGTCTTCTGAAAAACAAGTAGTCAGTTTTTAAAATGTTTCCCATAGTTGACAGTAGTATCAGATTCCCTTTTTTAGCTATGGTATTACATTGTTAATATCTAATCAGCTTGTGGACCACTCTGGTTCCAGATCTTTTTCGGTTGTTTCTCGCAAGCCCCTTACTGCCCTGAATTCCCAGTATATTTTATCCTCTGTTTTGTTTTGGTTTTGGTAGGCTGTTTCTCATACTTCCAGTATGTTCTGCAGTGACCTCTTTCTTCTCCCTTTGCACCCCAAATGTTGAATTAGGGTAAGTCTCCTTTCAACTATCTTAATAGTTTATTAATTTGTTGATCATCACAGAATTGAACATTGGGTATACAGCTTCATGGTAAAAAACACATGACTACTGAAAATACGAAATCACTATAATATGAAAACACTATACTGTTCCACCAGAAAGACTAAAAGGAAATAAACAAACAACTGAAGACACCAAATGTTGGCAAGAATGGGGAGCATCTATAGGGAATGTGAACTGATACGAACACTTTGGAAAATTGGTTTTCCAAACTACTGAACTAATATGTATGTACTCCCTGGCCCACTTGTCCTAACCTGGATATATACCCCCACAGAAATGTATTCATCCGTGCTCTCAAAGATCGGAGAAAGAATCCTCAGAGCAGCACTATTTATTTTTTTTTTTAAGATTTATTTATTTATTTGAGAGAGAGAAAGAGAGAGCACAAGTTGGATGAAGGGCAGAGGGAGAAGCAGACCCCCGGCGAGCAGGGAGCCTGACACGGGGCTCGATCCCAGGACCCTGAGATCATGACCTAAGCTAAAGGCAAGACGCTTAACCGACTTGAGCCACGCAGGTGTCCCAAGAGCAGTACTATTTAAACAGCTCCAAACTGGAACCAGCGAAATGCCCATCATCAGTAGAGCAGATCATCAGTAAGCGCACACACTGAGAGTGCACAAACAAGAACTATTCAGAAGCCGTACAGCTTCACACACGGAATGCTGACTCAAAGAAGCCCGGCACAGAGAGTGCTGGCTGATGCTGTTTATGGAAAACAACCAGGAAACACAAATCTGTGCTGGTAGAAGAGAGGACCCTGGTTGCCTTGATCAAGGAAATGACTAGAAGGGAGCACCAGGGGCAGTCTGGGTGCTGCTAATGTTCTGTTTCATGATGTGAGTGCTGTTTACACAGACCCATTCGGTTTATGAAATCTCACAGAGCTCTATCGTTATCTGCGTGCATTTTTCTCTATGTGTATCATACGTCAGTGAAAAATACAGTGAAGAATGCAACAGGCAGGATGGACAGTACCGAAGAGATGGCCATTTTTCAATGGGAAGGGCAGCCCACAAGCCCCAGTGCTCACTCCCTGTGTTCCCTGATGGGCCATACCCTGCAGACTGGTCTCCAAATTTTAATGAGTGTGGATGCATTTCGGTGTTATGGGGATCCTCTCCTGCTTCCATGGCCCCATGCTATTGTTAGGACATCAAAGACCAACTGCTGGCTAAGATACAGTCCATATGAAAAGAATGACCAGCAAATTTACTGCTTGACTTCATTCCCTTTAAAAGGAACTGGCCCCGTGGTCCTCTTTCAAAGCTCAATTGTGGACATATATCTTCTTTATAGGACACTGTGTACAATAAAGAGAAGCAATAACTTAAAATTTTAGAAAAAGAGTACCTTTGAGAGCCCTGTGAGATGAACATTCCATCACTGTGGTTACGTGTGCCCAAACACTCCTAAAAGTCTAGCCATGGGTCTGACAGCCTTCTATTCAATGTGGTGACTTTTTTTGACTAATTGAGTTATATTTTTATGCTTCAGCCCTTTTCCTAGGCTCTGCAAGGTCTTGGGAAAGTCCTTAATGAGGGGTGATCAACTTTGAACCAGAAGGCCACCTCACCGAAATCAGGCAAAATGGCAAAGTCCATATCCCATTACTCATTAACTTATTTGAAGTTGCCCTTTGTGGAGTACACATTTGTTTAAGGACTGAGACCAAAATAAGCCTGGATCGGTTCTGTGCAGTCCTCCAGGACCCACATGGACAGCATTCCTTCACGCAGCCCTAAGTGTGGAAATCCCAGGGAGTTAATAGCATCTACAGATACTAGAACTGAGTCAGAAAAGAACAGAGTTGTTCTTATGACTACGAGAACCTTTCTAAGAGGGAAAACGGTTCTCCAGTATGCAAGTAAAATTACTTACAATGTACAGGATGTCTTTGGCGTTACTTGGGGTCTGAGTCCAGTGGTGGAGGAAGAGGGTTCTGTAGTCACAATTGCCAGCTCGCTCAAAACCAAGCAATCCAGAATGATCCTTTCAATCTGTGATCACTTATTACAGCAGTGAAACTGTCCAGAAGGGATAAAACATTTTCAGGAGTGGCCAAGTGCCCCTGGCTCGAGGCTTCCACTTCTGTTTAATGCATTACTCTTGAAAAGCTTCAGCAGGCCACACTTGGCTGGAAAAAAGCTAACTCCTGAGTAGGTCCTTTCTTTCTGCTCCGCTCACTGGCATCCTTCAGGAAGACACACTGACCGTGTGAAACGGCTGCAGTTTTCCCAGGGAGATTTTGAGGCAAATCAATTCATAAGACACCTATGAAATGAGGTAAATCTCACCTGAAATAAGAATAAACATCAGAGGGAAGGAACTGGAAATATTCGGAAAGGCCACAGCATCCCTAAGGAGAGTGACTCTAACTGTTGAGCCGCAGGTGGAAATAATGAGAGCCATGCTTTTCGGAAGGCACCTGTGACCTTTCTGTTCCGAGTTCTTGCCACCGGCCTTGTCACCCTGAAGTACAGTCCAGTGTGGTGCCCGTGGCCCACGATGCCTCTCCCACTGCTTTTTCTCCGAGGCCTGGACCCATGCAAAGCTCTGGGATAACCCAAAAATGAACATCAGTGTCCTTGGCCCTAATGTGTTCATAAACGGGGAAAGGAGGGAAGAAGAAAAGGGAAGAGGGCCTGACTAGATCCAGAGAACTCAAGTACAGAAAGATATGGCACCAAATAAGCCAAGAACTGTGTGTCGTGGAGCCAAGAAGAGCACCGTTCCCACCTTCCTAAAGTGAATGAAGGACGAGGATGCAAACACAGGGAAAACTAAGAGACAGAATCACAGCTTTAAAGAGCTACCCTCTAATCAAGGAGCCTGCCTGCGGCTCTTCTCTGGGTCTCTGAATGCTTGTTGCTCCAAGATAGCTCAAGCCATTAACTCAATTTGCTTTACTTTGAAGGCTCCTGTATGTGTCTACTACTCTCAGGGTTGGGGTTCTTCCTGCCACTAAGGTTACAGTGGAAGTGGAAGTACCATGGAAATTTGCCAGAGATGGAGCTTGCCCAAGTGACCGGGGCTGTCTGTTGGCCACATAGACTCCCTTTAAAAGAAAAACTCAGCACCCACAAAATCCCAAGTGTTCAGCCTGGAGCAACATCAGGGAGCCATCTGTGGGCTCCCCTTGAGATTCAAGGAAAGGTGGATGCTGGCAGGAGAATTGCTCTGGCTATGCCCCCAGAACATTCTGTGCCTTGGTTCTAACAATCTAAGTGAAGTGCTTTTAGTGCTGCAAGATCCATGGGCAAATGACTGGTGCTTGCATATGCACCCAGTGCAGGCAAGGTCCCTGCCCTTCTTCCAAGCTCTGTGCCACACACCACACACACACACACACACACACACACACACACACACACACGCACACCCCCCAACCAAGATGAGGCACTCTGCTTAGAAGGTGGGTCACAGGCTTTCACCAAACCCTAGAATTTTGTTGTTGGCAAGACACCTGGAAAACTGAGTCCCAACTTCTCATTTCTTGCATGAGGAATCCCAAACCCAGAGAAATGGAAGAACTCCCTCAAGACCAGACTGCTCATTCTAGGTTGGCTGACTCCCAAGCCAGTCCTCTTTTGTGAAGCCACACAGCCTCCCATTCCTGGACATCCTTAACATGGTTTTGTTTTACTGGAGAGAATTGGAGCAAATGCACATCTAAAATGCCCAGGCTCTGATAGTACAGTTACTTTTCGGTTGTAATGAGAACTGAAAGGAAATTAAATAACCATGAATTATGGCTGTTTTATTTCAGAGACCAGGTTGCAGTCAGGTAAAGGACATGATGTACATATAAGTATAGAGCATGGCCCAACTATATAGTAAGCATTCCATGGTTCCATTCATTTATTTAACACTTACACACTCATTTATTTAACACTTACATATTGCCTATTATGTGCAGGCACTGTGCTAGATGCTGGAGATTCAATAGAGTACAAGCTTCTGCTCTGGAAAGGGATATTTCAAATAATTAATTCATAAGTAAAGTAATTATTATGGATTATAATGGACATGGACAGGAAGCAAAGATAGGGAATACCTCGGTATGGCCAGGGAAGGACTTGCTGGAAAAGTGGCACTGAAGACTGGACCTGAAGAATAAGACAGGGCCATCTTCGCAAAAACTAGTTGGAGAGAGCCATTCAGATAAATGTAATCATGAGTACCAAAGCCTTGAGGTGGGAAACTTTGGCTTGACTAAGGGATAGAAAAGAGACTGGAGAAAAGGAGTGAGTATAATGGAGAAAGTGGTTTGAGAACTTGCAGAAGAGGGTGGAGCCTTCTAGGTCATGATAAAGGGTGTAGCTGTTCTTCTGAGATCAGCAAGGAAGGAACCATTAAAGAGATTTTGGGTGATGGCTCTGCCTGGTTTGTGGAGAATGGGCTGGAGGGGTGCAAACATGTTAGGAGGTTCTATAATAAAATAATCCAGCAGGAGAAGAAGAAACATAGACCAGAGTGGGGAGGAGTGGATGGGTGCAAGACACCATGCAGACACAGAGCCAAGAGGACGGGCTGATGGATCATATTTCAGAGTGGAAAAATTGACAAGTCAGAGATAACTTCCAGTTTTATGGGGGGGGGCGGCATACATATCAGTGGATCTATATTGGACATTTTGAGATGCCTGTGGGACATCCAAGTGAAGATTTTGAGCAGGGAAGTGGTTAAATGCACTGGGAACTGAGACTAAGATGTCATGACCAAAGTGGTAGAAGGAGAACCAAGGGTTATGTCATGGACACCAAGGGAGGAGACTACCTTAAGGCAAGAGTCCTTTTGAATGTTTCTGTGAGAGCAAAGAAGATGAAGACAGAGAAATGCCCATTCAACTGGGCAGCATGGCCATTGCTGAAAGTCTTGATGAGAGCAGTTTAAGAGGCATTATGGGAACAGATGACAACCTCTACTGGGTAAAGTAACAAACAGAAAGTGAAGAAGTAAGTCTTAGAGAAACTTTGATATGAAGGGGAAACATGTGGACAAGGGGTTGAGGGCGAGTATTTGGTTCATTTGTTTTGAGATCAGAGGTACCATGGTGTCACTGATGCTGAGACCAAGCCAATAGAAAGGAGAAAATTAACAATGACAGATTGAGAGGGGAGAGCTGAGAGGTAAATTGATCAAGAAAGCAAGAATACATGTGTGGAAATTGGCCTTTGATAGAAGCAGGGATGACCATTCCATGGAAGAGTTGAGAAGGAGGAGGAGCTATGCAGATGGGAGTGTAGATCTAGGGTGAGAATACAAAAGTCAACCATACAACTGTCATGAAGAATTAACCATGGATGGCTCCTCTTCCTTCAATGCAATATGCAGTGAGGACAATGAGGAAGGTTAGGGGATTTGGATGGAGCAGATACGAAATAATCGTCTTGGATGCCAGAGAAGACAAAGATTGTGAGGGAAGGGCCATTGGTTTTGGAACAGTGCTGAGTACTTATTTGAGGTTTAAGAACATGGAAAACAGAGTAGGTTTTCAAGTTGGGCTATTTTATTTTTCACATTGTCCATCTGCTTGGCTACTAACATAGACAAGTTGGATCATTGGGTTGAATCAGAACGAAGTTTTGCCGGTGAAATGATCATAGGGAGAGAAGGAGGCAAGGAGTGTTGAGGGGAGTTACAAAGAAATGGTTATACGAAGGAACATGTGCTAAATAAGAAGGAAAATAAAAGAGAAAGCTGCAGGGTGGTGAGATAATGGTAGAGGACCAGAGATCTCAGTGAGTTAAAATCTAGGGAAACGAGCTAATAGGACAGGAAGCATCTTTGTGTAGATTTGCTGACAGAAGGTCTAGGGCAGAGGGGAGCTGAGATGCAGTAGAGGAAAGTATTAATGGTGAGAAGTCAAGGAGCTGGGACGGCCATCTACATAGATGTTGAAATTACCAAATAGGATGACAGACAAGATTGGTGAAGAAGACTGAGCCGGAAGTTTACATTTTCAACAAATGAAGAATTATTAGAGGCTCCACATAGCAACTGGGATAGCCATCATCCTGAAATGCTTATGCATTTTTGGTTTTGTTTTTTTCAGAAAGAAGGGGAAGAAATGGTTAGGAAGCAGCTATGGGGACCGTGAAGACCTAGGAGAAGGTTGAAGGAATAGTCAGAGAAGAAGTTGAAAATGAGAAGAGATGGTTTATCATAGAATGAAAGTCCTAGAAGGAGGGCTTGGAAGGGTGGCAGGGTCAGGTTAAGTCCATTTAAGAGATATTCAAAGCAGTGTGGGATGGAAAGCCTATGGTCATGGACAACCTCTCAATGGCAGCTAGAGAAACCATCATGGGAATGGTTTTGAGCTTCTCTTACTGGAGGTGACACTTTTCTCAATGGTGGCCTCTGGGCTCTTGTTCCTCTGATTAGTTTGATGTAAGGGCATCAGAGGAGGAATAGAAGTTACTTTTGCTTCCAGGACTCTCAGTATCCACTTCTGGGTACCACACTTGAGCCTATGCTCTCAGCTTTTTGTCTTCTTCCTGCCTCACCTTTAGCTGTGTCTCATTGCATGACTGACAACCGACCATTAATTACCATGAAACCCATCACTTCACAGAATGCAAGACATGTAGTCAAGAAAAAACTGAGTCCTTCCCCAGCACCAAAAACCTAAGGAAGAAATTATGGATGCCCCCAGTTTCAAGCCATATTCATCACCTCTAAGAATCTCTTTGCACCATGAATATGTATCTGGCTACCAATCAGCAAAACATAGTTTGGGTAGAAGTTGCTATAACCCATTGATTAGGAATACAGGACTTAGAATTCACAGTATTTCTGCAGTTAGCGTAGCAGGTACTGTTTCCCTGGAATAGATGTTTGAAGGGAAGATGGACTTACTTTCTCTATTATCCAGATGATGTGTTTCCTTTAGTGGAATGGAGATAAGCCTCAGTGCTCATGATATTTGCAGAAGGGAATGTTCATCTGTTACCCAGCTGCAATGGAGAAGGTGCTGACCCACCTGCAGGGGAGAGAAAGAGAGAGCCCATTAGTAGTTAAGAAAGGTCACAGCCATGGACAAACCCACACTGCATGCTGTCTTCCCCTTCACTCACAGACAGGCAAGGTAAACTCACACAGAAAAATATGCCTCAATCTTGTACTAAATGCAGAACTCATGGTTTTTTTGTTTGTTTGTTTGTTTTGTTTTTTGGGGGTGTTTTGTTTTGTTTTGTTTTGTTTTGTTTTGTTTTGTTTTGTTTTGAATGAAAAGTGTACATGAACAGGAGAACTGACTCAGAACAGCTCATCTAGAACCAATTTGCAGGTAGCAGTCCCTCACCACTGTGATGACCACAGATCTCACCAAGGTGTCAAGCTCAAGTACTGAGTCTCTGTTTCCCACTACTGTGGAAGATGTCATTATGGGGTGGGGGGGCATACAGCCTTAACTAATAAAAACAGAGTGTGGTTACTTGTTTGTACATTTTATGTCCTTATGTCCTGCAAGCTTTGTGGTAAGGCGGTTTTATAATATGTTTTTCTCACAAGAACACCAGTGAAAAGAATTTAATTACAAGTAATCACATTTCATAAACACACACACACACACACACACACACACACATTTAAAAGGTCTAACATGGAAGTTTATTACATAGTTCACAAGCATGATATTAGCTTTGCTAGATACTACTGTAATTCAAACATAAGCGAGGGAATAATTCGGTTTCTTAAAATCCCTTGGCCAAGTTTTTTGTGAACTATCATTTGAGTATTTTGGTGGCACTAATGCATTTGTGGGGTGACCACCTTTTATATTGAGAGAATAATTTCCCCTTCCCGGGCTCCTAAAAACAAACTACGAGCGCAAAATCAAAAGACGGCAAAAGGAAAGGTGTGTTTCACCTAAATGTCAGATTTAGAAGCATCTGCCTTGCCTGGAGTGTATGGCATTAATTTCCTGCCCGTTTTTCTATTGGAATGCCCCCCTGAGTTGCTTGAAATTGAAAATCAAGTCATGTTTCTTTAATCAGCTCTAGGAAACAGTGAAAGAAGGGGGTGGTGGAGAGGTTTCTTTTTATGAAAAGTTTTAAAATCAACAAAGCCTAGGAAAAAAGAGTATGCACAACTTTGGGCCGTGAGGCTGGGATTTTAATCTCAAAGAGCAGTTGTCCCCACCATTTCCATGCCAGTTAAGTATCTTCCTCCCTGTATTATACACTGTAATATATATGTATTATATGTATGTGATAGATGTATTATATATCATAACAAGTTATCTCTTGCTCCAAAACTTAGCAGCTTTAAAAAGGACAATTTATTATCTCGTGTTTTCTGTGGGTCAGAGACTTGGACACAGCTTGGGTTGCAATCGAGTTTCAGACAGGACCATGTCAAGGCATGGCTGGGGGAGGACTGGCTTCCAGGTTTCTGGCTTTCTTCCTGGCAAGATTTTGGTTCTCAGGGGCTGTTAGCAGAGGGCACCCAAGCGCTCCTTGCTGTGGGGGCCTGTCCATAGGGCAGCTCAAATATGGCAACTCGCTTCATCAGAGCAAATAAATGAGTAAAGCCAGGAAGAGAGCATGAGCAAGACAAAATCCATGGTCTTTGTAACCTAATCTCTGTGACATCCCATCACTTTGGTCATATCTTGTTTGTTAGAAGCAAGTTACTTCCTCCATCCCACACTCAAAGGAAGGGGATTGCAGGAAAGTGTGAATTGCGGGAGATGCGACCATTGAGGACCCATCTGAAGCTGCCTTCTGTACTTGGCTCCACGTCTAAATGGGTCCCTGACCATTCTGATTTGTCCCCATGGACCTTTCCCCTTCCCTGTCAGGCGTGGTGAACTGGGTCCTCATTTCCCTAGATCTCCTTACTTTTAATTCCGGTTTCTCTTGTCTATTCAAAATAGAATACATTAATTTCCTTAAAAATGATTGCCTTGTCTTACTTAAGAACCTCCAGAGTCCCCTCCTATTACTTGCCTCAGAACAGGTATCGAGGAACCGCGTATCTGGAATTAATCAACTTTTCTCGCCCTTTGTTTTATAGTCTGTATTTGCAGCCAAATTGGACTCTTATTCCTCCTCGTGCCCTCCCCATGCTCTTTTGCGTCTCTGCTCAGACCATTCACTTGGCTAATACTGCCTTGCTCCCCCTTTCCATCTGCGAAAATTCTGGACAAATCGTGGAAGTGTTTTTTTCTATGAACTGTCAAGGTGGAAACGGGCCATTTCTGAACCCTTGTAACATTGTGCGTCCACCAAGTGAGGATTCCATCGTTCCTCATACATAATTATCGGAGGACGTGAGCCATCCCCACTACCCACCTCCCCTGCCTGCCTGCCAAAACTGTGTAAGGGTTTTGGGAGCAGAGATAGTAGCGCTCCTCTTTTATACCCCACGGTACACGTGGTGTAAGCCATGCATATATACAGCGCATGCTCAGTGAGATGTGCTCCGTCAGTTAGTGCTTCCCCAAATGCCTTCACTAGACCTGGGAAGACAGAATGGATTTTCCTTCATTCATTCATTGTAGAGATTTGAAAACTGAATCCAGAAAATTTACCTCCTGGCCGACAGCTGACAATGACAGAGCCCCCATTAGATTCTCAAGTTCCAACACCCTGACTAGGGAGTGACTAATTTGGGCTTCTCCACTCATACCTTATATTTTTCTTTTAAATGTAAAACTGCTGAACTTAACCTGGTTTTGTAGTGGAATGATTCATAGTCACTCAACAACCCCTGTGTTGTAATAAATGTTCCACTCTTTCGATCTTTTTTTTTTTTTTTAACTATCCCAAAGTAAAAGAGGGAGTAGAACAGAGATTTTTTTTTTTTTTTTTTTAATAAATAAAAGACCGTCGGGGGCAGGAGGGGGGCCTGAATCTGCAGTTTTTTGTTCCTCTGTGAATTAACCTTTCCAACTTGCGCAAAAAAAGTAGCATCAGGAAACATCGTCTATTAAATGTTACCTTGTGTCTGTGTGTTGCTGTCTCCTGACTCACTTCTAACCATCTGAAGAAGTAAGTTATCATGGAGCTTGTAGCCTCGCAGGTCAAGAGGTTTCTAGTGACCCAGGGCACTTTCACCAGATGCCTTCCTTAGAACCACGGGCATTTCTGTCAGGAAAGTGTTGTATGTGGTGTGTGTGTGTGTGTGTGTGTGTGTGTGTTTGCGCGTGTGAACCTCAGAAGAGGAAGAGTGACGTAAAAGAGAGACTCAGGCATGAAGGGTAATTATCTCTCAAAACCCACTGTCCAGGCCTCTGTAGGCAATATTCTGAATTCAAAATGATTTTCAGCCAAGTCATGTTTGCACCTGGGAACTGTGAAAAGTCTTGAAAGCTTCATAAAGGAGATGTAACTTGACCATGACAGGAAGTGACTTACAGCCCCAGAGGCTCAGATGTATTGACATAAGGTAGTGAAGTAGGAAAGAATTAGAGTTTTCAAAAAGTCAGATCTTGGTTTCTCTTTTGTCTCCGTATGATGCATGTGTCCTAGAATAAAGCCCTCTAACCACAGTGCAAACATGACGTTCATGCAGCAGTCCTGTCTGAATCCCTTGCTTTGGTGAGTCTGACACAGAGGAAAGTCAGAATTTTCTCTATGACTTGTCCATGCCGCATCAGTATTATGGTTTCCAAAGACCATAAGAACCTGATTTCCCAAGTGCCAGGTGGGCCATGCAGTTGATGGCAGCAGCAAAAAGTGCTGAAGGAATTAGCTACAGGGTTCCTGGAGGCTAAGGCTGTGGGGCCCCGTTCATATTAGTATGTTTCTTTATGCTTGGATTGTCAGAAGGCTAGCATTTAATCCCTTGATTCTCCTTTAAAAACATTTCTTGTTTCTCCACTTGAATTAGCAGCCTGATGTCCAGCAGCAGGTGATTATCCAAAAAGCTGAGTGTGACCTGCCTGTGGCTGGTGACCTGACTTAGGCCAGGCTCTACTAGAAAATTTGATACAATTTTGCCAAGTTGGTGGGCCATTCATCTTAGCAGTGAGGTGTCTACACTCCGTAGGAAGCTATTTTTGTTATGTAACATTTTGCCTGACATCCTGCTTCAGGGTCAGTCTCAGAAGGGTCTTAGGTTTAGCCGAAGCTTGCTTCATCATTTCCCAGCAGGTGACTTCATAATACGTGAGACCACTGAACTTCGCCACTGGAGCCAGGTCCCTTAACACGAATTTCTACCGTGTTCCTCTCATGTTCCCTAGGACAAACTGCACTAATTTTGTTTCTCTTTTCGGCACACGTCTTTCCCCTTCCTGCACCCCGAACGCTGCGTGAGAGTGACAACTTCAGAGATCCTGAAGGAATTTATGTCATATGATGGCTTTGATGCCGTTCCTCTGATCCCACAAGATGTTTGGGAGGGGGGAAAAGTGGAGTAAATATCTTTTTATCTACAAAGCATAGCACTGGCTTTGAATTTCCCATGAAGATACGACCGGGAGACAGGGTGAAAGTAGATGATGTAAGGAAGAGAGGTGATAAACATGAAACTGGTAGAAAGAGGCTGTTATTTCTGAAGCTGATTATATAGGAAGAGAAAGCTGTTTGTATTTGGGTGCGACTGGCTATGCACCACGGGCCAAATTCTGGCCCCAAGTACGTGTGGTCAGCCCATGAGCCCTGGAAAGAATCTGACTTTGCCTTTCTCCAAATATTAGTCATTGCTGGGTGGATTTTTGTAGGATGATTTTTGAAAAGATAAATAAAACGAGGATACAAAGACCTGGAAGAAAAGCCAAACCTTGCGGGGAACAGGGCTCCTAATCTTCCACTCTTGCCACCACCCAGAGGTGCAGAAACAGGCATGAGTGACGGCCAGCAGCGACCCTGTCCACCTCACAGGTGGACCAGGACTTGGGAGGTGGGGCAGCCGGTCCGGGCCCTGGGGCCTCCTGCCTCCTCACCTCTGGTTCTGCCCAGTAGACTGCTGCCTCCCGACGGGAAGCAAGAGCAGGCCAACTTGAGCCCTTCCGTGCCCTGAGTGGAGGGATGAGGCAGGACCACACGGAGTCCATTCTCCTCCAGCAAAGCAGTGATGCGTTCCAGGCAAAAACCCAATCTGGGATGTTTTGGCCCAAAGGAAACATTTACAACCAAATTATACACCTCGGAAAATAAATGAGCTTTCATTTTGGAAGGAAACCCTGCCAGGCTGTTTATTATTTGCACCACAATCATAAAGTTGGTTTTAATCTCTCTAGTGGAATGCCGCTGGGTTGGCCAACTGGCAGGCTCTGGTGGTTGGAGTGGAGACCACTTTAGCCTTAAGAACGCACAACGGGAAGCAGGGGAAGTCCTTCTTCTGCAACATTTTTCTCAGGATCCATCGTTTGGGTTTTGGGTGTTTTGTGTCTTGTTTTTTTGTTTTGTTTTGTTTCTTCTGGCACATTCATTGCAACTTCAAAGCGGCTCCTTTTTCCTTTTTCTTTTCTTTTATTCTCGTTCTTGAACCTTCCTGGAGCCTTCCAGAAAAAGACTTAATGTAATGTTTCCTTTCTAAATTGATGAAAATCCAGGAGCAGGTCCAAGAAAGTCTATAATGGATTTCCATTGATCGCTTGAAGGGGAATTGGATATAACAAAGCTCGGAGAGAACAGAGGGTAAGGGCTTATCAAGCAAGTTCTCCTTTTCTACCTTAACAAAGACATCGGGTGATTTAAACCTGCTGGGAGTCTGCTCCCAGGATTTATGCCATGAAATGACCTTGTAGATATGGCAGCCGGGAGACTTAGAGTTTCTGGGATGGCCTGGGTCTCATATGCTTTATACCATTATCAGATTAGGTGCTGGCTAATGTGTCCTGATTTAGGGTTTGGAATAGGAGGTATTCCTACCAGTGTTTAAAAATGTGGCTAGTGGCTCCGTAGCTCAGGGGTTAGAGCACTGGTCTCGTAAAAATGTGGCTAGTACTTGAAGTCCAGAAACTCCCCTGGGAGCGACACAGAATTTTGCACTTGTTTGGAAGACATTATTAGGATGAAGTCCTGTGGACACACGGAGCTTCAGAAAGCAGAACAGAGGCTGCTGGAATGAGAGATAGGCAACGTTTTGGTGTTCGTAGATCGGGCAAATCGTGGCAGCACAGCTAAGAATCCTGATTCCCAAATTTGGTGACACCATGGAAACCCCAAGATCTTTGAAAAGTACGGGTACCTAAGTCCCATTACAGACACTCTGATTTAAACAGTTTGGGGTGTGACCTGGGCACTGGGAGGTGCAGCAAAGTTTGGGAACCCTGCTGGAAACTGGAAACTCCCTGAAGGCAAGAATGGTGTCTGTCTTTTCATCATTGTATTCCCAGTGCTTGGGATTGAGTCATTGGCTCTCAATATTTACATGTTGAGTGAGTAAATGAATAAAAGTTCTGAAGTTCATCTGCCCACATGCCATTCTTAAGTACTTAGGGTCGAGTGTGGGTTAAGTTCTGGGTCTTCCTTGCCCCCGTCTATATTATCCCCTGTCTCTCTCCTTCAGACATCCTGAGAATGATTTTAGAAGCTCTTCCTAGGTCACTTTTAATATTCATGGCATAATAGTGTCCCAACTCAGGACCGCTGATTGTTTTGTATTTTCTCTGTAAGTCAGGAATGTGTACCTGGGGTATCCTACACCTCAGGTTTCCCCGTCCCTCCCCGAGATGCCTTAATGATTCAGAGATGGATAACCCAGTTCTTTGCCAGCAAATTCACAAGGGCCCCTTTCACCCCCTTAATGCACAGTTCTTGTTCTCTCGTTCTGACGCTGAAGGCTTCTACTACCCACTGTGCCTTCATCCCACCTCACCCCCTCCCGCAGACACCGAATCCTGGCAGTGGATAAGTCAGCTTCCATTGTAAAAATGTTTATGGAGACTGTCAGTTCTTAACCTTAAAACTGAACCATGCTGTTTGTATTTTTCCAAGTGATGGAGAGTGTGAAGGACTAATGAAAATGGAGCGTGAAGAGATCAAACATGCGTCGTGGAATCTTTGTTGAAGACCTGGGACGGGCGCAATTCCCTTGGGGAGGGGCATGAATTCCAGGGAACGGGATCTTCTGTTAGTTGGGCTTGAGACCCGAGATCCCAGCCAGGGAGTGAGGGAACCAGCAGTGGTGTGCGGGAGAGAGGGGTCATAAGATGCTTTCTTTGTCTTCTGAAAAGCAAGAAACTGATTTCCTTTGGTCAGATTATGAACAGATCCACTTGTAACAAAGTCTATCTTCTGACCTTCTAGGGCCTGCTTTCAAAAGTCAAGATGTTGAAAGTCATTCAGAAGTTGATAGAACCTGGCATATGTGGGAGAAGTTTCTGTGTACTGTCTGCCTTTTCTTTTGACCACTGGGGAGGGCGAGCATGTGGGCCTTTTAGGGACTGACTACTCACGACTTGGTTAAAAATGGATTTTGCTCTACCTAAAAACCAGTCTTTCCATCTGCAGACTTGGAGAGTGAAGGTGAGAGTCCGCGCTGAAGCCAACAAATGGCATTTTCACAGAATGAGGTTAAAATTTGCTGGAGGAAAGCTAATCTCTTGTTGCTGCCTGAGCCCTTTCTGGTGGGGGCCCTTGGAGGTTGTCTGAAGACAGCGTCCTCTTGGGTTGGATTCATCCATCAGGCTTCTATGTTCCAGAAGGTCTCCCTGGAGGAATAAGGAGCAAGTGTGCAGGGGAGCTGGTAAAGAAACGCTCCTCAGGGGTGATTCTCTTTGAAATGGGGCACTTTGGGTTTTCATGGTGACTGCTGCGGATAGGCTGGGAACAGATAGATTTGCTTCTCCAACTTCATACCTGAGTCATTCTGCAATTTCCTGGAAAATCGCAGGTTAGCTGTTGGACAGTTTGTGATTTATCCGTGCTGTTGGGTGTGTTGTGTGGCCCTTTAAGGGCAAAGGGGGGCTCTCTGGTTTGAAGAGGAGCCACCCCCAAACCACATAATAGGCCCTTGGCATTTGGGGCACCTGAAGGAAATTCTTGGTCTAATTCTTTCTCTGTCTTCCCTCATCTCTCATATACTGATGGATAATTTCTCTTTGTCCTTCCTGAGGGCCCCTTCATGGGCCTTGTTGAGTCTGTCAGCCCTCTGAGCTGGAAAAGTTGATCTAGTAGCCAGTCAGGGCCCAAGCCTTTCCCTCCCCCTGGACCCATAAAGCTTATTCAGAGATAGAGATGCAGTGAAGAGGATATCTGTTAGAAACCCTTTGCTGCCCCATTCAGGACACGTGCTACCTAAGCGAGCAGGACAAGGTTAGAACATACTGATGCTGGGGATACGTGGGAAGTGAGTCAAATCTTCCAGGACACTCTCCACCCTCAAGGTCCTATCTTTTCACCCCTGTATTGGCTACTAATGTCACCTGACTCAGCAGTAGCTTCTTTCACCCAGGGACCCAGGAGGGTGAGGAGATCTGCCCTGGGTGTCATCCCTGGGGGGTGGGGGACAAAACCCTGAGGAGTGGGTGACAGCTCAGAGGGTCTCCCCAAGCTGGACTGGGTGCCTTGGGGCTCATTGGCTATTCACCTGATTACATTTCCCCAGGAAAAATACACCAGCCATTTGAGAGGCCTTCATTTCCTGAAAGTCTTTTCTTTGCTAAAGTGACTGTCAGAATAATAGCTCCATAACTACTACTCGGCCACCTGTTCCTCATATTCTCCTGGTGAGGGCCAAGGATCTCAGATGTCAGCCTGTGTCCAAATTACTGGAAGGGCCAGTTAAAACACGAGCTGCTGCCCCCCACCCCCACCAGAAACTGATTCTGCAGCCTGGGGCCTGAGAATCAGCATTTTTCATGTTAATGCGTAATGCCAACCCTGGGGACCACACTTTGAGAACAAGTAAGTTAAAGTGGTAACTCAGCTTATTATCAGCTTTCCGTGAGCTTGGTGAACACGTGTATACGCTTATGTATCCGTACTTATAAATATGTGTATCTGGGGCGCCTGGGTAGATCAGTGGGTTAAAGCCTCTGCCTTCAGCTCAGGTCGTGATCTCAGGGTCCTGGGATCAAGCCCCACATCAGGCTCTCTGCTCAGTGGGGAGGCTTGCTTCCTCCTCTCTCTCTCTGCCTGCTTCTCTGCCTACTTGTGATCTCTGTCTGTCAAATAAATAAATAAAATCTTTAAAAAAATAAATATGTGTATCTGCAAATCAGTACATATGTAGACATACTTATGTATCATCTTTGCATTCTTATTTGACATTGAAGAGAAGCAAGTAGATTCTGGACAATTTCAGAATCTACTTGCTTCTCTTCAATATGAGAGAACAAAATACTTGGGTTCCTACCCCGCTGAAGCCTCCTTCAGTCTTCTTTCTGTCCCTGCTTCCCAAGCCCCTCCTGCCCCATGTTGCTTGGTACACTCACTGTGTATTGAATGGTGGCTCTGTCATGCCCAGGTAGCTGTCCTTCTTGGTCCCTCCAGTGCCATCTCTAGATTCTCTGTCAGGGCAGAGAGTAAAGCCAGACACTCCTCATGACGTCACTGGGAGGCATGTGCCTCTGCCGTGTCATGTTGGGCAGAACTCGGGGTTGCCTCGCAAGTGGAGACCAAACCAGGAACTGAGGCAGGGAAAACTTTCCCCACCTCTGCCAGAGCCTCTGTTCATCCCCCCAACATCCCAGGACCGTAACATATTCTCAGGGAGGTAGGGTGATTCAGCTATGCCCACTCCTATGGGGCTTTGAAATCCCATTCATTCATCCATCCATCTACCTCTCCATCCATTTATTCAGAGGCTCTTTCCAGATTTTTTTGGTGAGATGGCAGTTTTAAAGGAAAAGGCTAACTTTTTGTGATTCGGTCGTGGAAAACTGTGGCAGACAAGGGCAATGTCACAGAAGCAGCCAATAGAATAGGAAGAGCCCCAGGCTGGGAGTCGGGAGTCCCATACCCCAGGCCCAGGCTAGAAGCCCTCTTACATGCCACCTCCTCCCCAAGGATCCCCGGGATCATGTTCCATCAACACAGGGAGCCAAATCCCCTAACCCATCTTGTGCCCCGCTCTTGCCAGGCAGGTCTGGTGTGATGATTCTCAGGACAGACTGTGTTAAGAGGGGCTTGGGGAGATAAAATGGCTTTAAAATTCAAAAGACTAAAGCACAGACCACTCCCTTGTTCCTGAAGAGTAGGCATCTTTGGAGAGGCTGCAGCCTGGTTCTAGGTTCTAGGTTCTCTCTCCGTGTCCTGATCTGTCTCCTTATGCGCCGGGATGGTTAATGTCCTTCCCCGTGGCTTCAGCCAACAGCAGACTGCCATCTCCTGTGTCCACTGTCCAGCATTAACACCTTCAGCTGGGTTCACAGGTGCGTAAGCCCCAGCTGGACCCTTTATGAGCCAAGTGACTTTGGTGACATTCTCCACTCAATTTTCTCATCTGTACAGTGGAGGCAGTGAGCTTGTACCCAGCTGGTGGGGAGCTTTAGGAGGCAATGAGTTGACTATTTGGACAAGGCTAGCACAGAGAAGACATTGCTGAAAAGGCGGCGGAGGTGGAAGAGTGCTTACAACTAGGGAAGACAGGAGCTGAGCCTGAGCAGGAACCATCGAGAGAAAAGATAGATACCTGTGATACTAGAAAGGCTAATGAGGAAAAGGAATCGTGAAGAGGAGAAAAGACCTGTGTTTACCGCAGAGATGATCCCCACATCACAGGTGAGAAAACTGAGCCACAGGGGAGTAATGCTGGCAAGGCAGGGTCCCTCTTTTTGCAAAAGCTGGATTTCCCTGGACCCTTTATTATTCAGAAAATAGCAATAATGCAGAAGCGCGGCATCTTTAAAAAATATCCGTGATCTTGCCAATGGCCATTTCTCCCATGATTCCTTCTCTGTTTTCTTTTCTTTTGGGTTTTTGGTGGTTATGTAAGTTCTGCATCTAAGTCACCTACACACCAGAGGGAGCACAGATCACAGTGCACATCTCAATCAGTTTTCATAAAGTGAACATACTGGGTGACCAATTCCCAGAGCAAGAAGTAGAGCATAGCCCATCCCCCCAAAGAGCATGGGCTCCCTTCTGGTCACTAGCACCCCCGGGGTCACCGCTGTCCTAACTTCTAACAGCACCAGTCCATTCTGCCTGCTTTTTAAGCTTCATATAAATAGAATTGTATGTTTTATGTATTTGGTATCTGACTTCTCTTGTTTGCTACCATGTTTGTGAGCTTCATCGATGTTCTTGGGTGTGGCTGTACTCGGTTCATTCTTCTTGTTTCCGTCGTGTTTCAGTCTGTGACTGTTTTATGCCTGCATTTTACTTAGACGTTCTACTGTGGATGGCCAGTCATGGGGCCCCTGCCACGTTCAAAGTTCATCCTCAACATTTAGCAGGCGTGAGGAAGAATGCGATGGCACCAGACGCTAATATCCAGCACAACACATGTTTGAGGCCAGGCTCTTGGTGACCTGTTTTGTCTGTTCTTTGCCTCATCTGGCCCCCTGAAGAGCTGCCACAATGTTTGTATAAAGAACCAGGCACCATTCCATTCTCTCTCTCTCTTTTTTTTTTTAGAGAGAGAGCAAAGGGGGAGGGTCGGAGGGAGAGGGAGAGAACCTTAAGCTGACTGTCCACTGAGTGCAGAACCTGACATGGGAGGCAGATCCCACAACCCTGAGATGGTGACCTGAGCCAAAACCAAGAGTCAGATGCTTCACCGACTAAGCCACCCAGGCGCCCCATGTGCCATTCCATTTTTACTTCATCTCCCCTCTCTCTCTCTCTCTCTCTATATATATATATATATATAATTTTATTTATGAATGTATATACATATTTAAATATATACTTTGTTTAGTAGGGGGAGTCCTGGACTTATTTTCCTAGGAAAACTCATACTAGCCCATTCGTTCTCAACTTGTGCAGTGTATGTGTGTGTATATATATGTGTGTGTGTGTGTGTGTGTGTGTGTGTATATTTATATGTATATTTATTTATAAATATAAATCTTATATTTATAAATATGTTTATATAAAATTTATATATATTTATATTATACATAAAATATAATTTATATATAAATATAAATTTTTATATATTTATAAATATATTTTTTAAATTTATAAATGTAAATTTTATATGTAATATATATGTTTAGAAATACAAGTTATATATAATATATACTTATAAGTGTATATTACATATCTGTTAATGTATAAAATCAGACAGCCCAAGTCAAAGGGCAATGGGCTAGTATGAGTTTTCCTAAGAAAAGGAGTCCAGGACACCCCACCAAACAAAGTGGGGGAGCTGAGTTGAGGATGAAATCAACAGTGTGCTGCAGGTCAGCTGCAAGCCAGCCCCTTTGGAACCCCACCCCTTGTTACCCCTGGACAAGCCGCAGTCGGGGGAGGATGGGGACTTCAAGGGGCTGCAGAGCCTCTTAGTCTCCAGAGCACCTTCCGGGGAGGGGGGTTGCAGAATGAAGACAGCAGAACATCAGTGGGAGGGACAGGGCTGTGGAGCCTACTTACCAGCTAGGGACTTTTCTGACTCCCCTTCCTCATCTCTGGAATACGGGTACTCATGGCTACTTTAAATGAATGTTGCGAAGATTCAGTTTAACCTCCAGTGCCTGGTACAAGTGATCACCTGGTTTTCCCAGACATGTCCTGTGTGCCCTGTATGTTCTCGTCTGTCTCTAGACCCAGGTTTGCTCTCCTCCATCCCAACTTAGGCCTCGGGTCCTTGATCTGTGTGTATTATTACATCAACAGGCTCCCTTGCTCTGGGGCAGCGGATGAGGGGAAGAGGAGAGGGAAATGGTCCTATTTAGCAAGCCCCGTCTACCCCCACACACCCACACACAACGCTCTTCCTCCTCCTTTGGATAATGGTAACCTCTCTCTTTCCTCACCTCTTCAGGCCTGGGGCTATAAGATTGCCCTGGGTTTACTGGCCCTGGGTACTGCAGTATCATTGGTGGTTTCCAGTGTCTTTGATCAGAGATCTGTAAATTGTTCCTTTATTAAGCTCTCCCTGGCCACCCAGTACCTCAGTGCCGTCCATTTCCTGCCCAGATTTAGACTGATACATCATGGTGTTTATACTGGGGAGGGCAGTAAACCTGGAAGCATGTTCTCTGTTGCAAACTGCCCCCCTTCATGACTGTCCCCAAAAAGAAAGCTTTCTGAGAACCTTGCTGTCCTCTTTTCCTGAACCTCACCTCCCTGAGTGAATTCTACTGGGAGAATTGTCTTTATCGAGTACAATATTGGGCGTTGCTTTCTTTCTCTGGGGTCAGAGTAGGAAATTGTATGGGTGCAGGGAGGTAATAAAATGGTTGAAAGTAGTGTGGGTGCCCGCTGGCACATGACCTTCCGCCCCCACCCCCATCTCCCACCCCCCAACCCCCAACCCCCGCCCCATCCCTGGCCCTTCCTCAGAGGAAAAATCCCAAGAGAAGTCCTGGTCACACACCATGCTTCTCCATACTCGTTTCAGCTGCCTGCTGCATGGGACCCGTATGGGTCTTTCAGAGATAGTAAAAGAACATAATATGGTGATGTAAAGGGGTCAATACATGGTGAGGTGAAGTCTTTAGTAAGAGTCTGGATCTTTTTACTTCCTCACATTGAAAGCTTCCACTCCTAAGGAATTTTCCACTTCCACCTTGCATTTTTGTGCATGTGCATAAGCATTTCTTAACTTCCCCAACAGAGTCTAGAGTCCTCGAAGAAAAAAGACTGTCCGAATATGGTTTTTATAATGTTAAAAACACAAGTCCAATACAAATATGAAAGGAATATATGTCAAAAATTAATTTAACTAATTAACAAAGGAACTAAGTTGCTAACGCCAGGTCAGAGAACTTGAGGAACACATATTTAAAATCTTCCTTAAGAAAATCATAAGGATGTAAATTTGTAAGTTAGAAATAAAACTGGTTAATGTCCCATAGGGCAATAAATCAGTAAGCTTTCAGCTTTCAGTTATTGTTTCCTTTTTTTTTTTTTGCTAATCTTATTGATACACAATTGCCATATAACATTGCATAAGTTGAAAGTGCACAACACAATGATTTTATATATGATTACATTGTGAAATGATCACCACAGTAAGTTTGGTTAATATCCATCACCTCACATAGTTACAGTTTTTTTTCTTATGATGAGAATTTTTAAGGAGTTCTTTCTACCGGGCCAAAAAAACAAAAAAAAAAAGAAAAGAAAAAACCAAAAACCAAACAAACAAACAAAAAAAACCTACTTTTATTTCTACAGGATGAAAATATACAAGTTAGCATGTAACATTTAGTCTGGGCCCTAATCAGTAGTAAATAATAGGTGAGACAAAGCTACCTTGGCCTAGAAAATTAGATCATCTTGAACAAGCCTGTCATACTGCGCCCTGATAGGAACCGAGAGACCTGCAGACATCCTCTTGCTGTATTTTCAAGCTTTGGGTAATTTGTCCTTCACAAGCAATGGGCCACTGAACTGCCTCACCACCCAAAGAGCACCGGGCACGAAGTAGGTGCCCAGGAAGTGTTCTTGAGCGAGTCCACAAAAGGAACAAACATCCCAACCATTTATAGAGAAAGGTTAGCCAAGCTAAGCCGAGGGACCACAATCGCCTGGTCTGCCAGCTCTCCGCCTAGGGATCAAACAGTTTCCCTGGGAGAACAGACCAGCAGCCCAAATAAGAACAATCTGTATGGGCAGGTGGGAAAGGGAGCCAGTCCTGATGGCGTGCAGCTTTCTCTGCACCTCAGGCTGCAGTTGGTCTATGATAGCTCTGTAATTGTTTTATAGTGTCAGTAGGGGTTCCCTAATAAATGGGCATTTGCTAGTTTCTGGCAGCCCACAGAGCTGTACAGGTGCATCATGAAAGTGAGAGGGGAGAACTGTTAAATCTCAGGTCCGAATCTTTGAAAAACTGGCATTAGGCCCGTTAACAAAGCCGCACACGTAATTGACGGAAGCAGTAGGCAGGGGGTTGTTTTCCAACAGATTTCACCAGGCTTGGCCTTAGCAGGTGGAGAAGGTGAAGGTGTTCTAGCAATTGGAGATAGTAGTTACATTTTAGATATTTGGAACCATCAGGTTTTTATTTGTCTTCCCACGTCAATTTGATGTTTTCAAGCACTTGGTATAACATGTTTGTTTGTGTGTTTGTTTTACATTGTTGGAAAATACTTTTCTCCAGGACTAGTGTCTCTTGAGGGCTCCGTTCTAACGATATCAGAACTGGATAGATGGAGAGTTGGTTTTTTTTGTTTTTTTTGTTTTTTGGGGTTTTTTTGGAGTTCCCACCCTACCTCATCGTGCCCATTTTGTTGAAGAAATAACTGAGGCCCTAAATTATTAACTTTTGCTGTATAACAAGCCACTCTGAATTCATTAGCTTAAAACTGCAAACACTGATGCTTTTTCATGAGTCTGTGGGTTGACTCACCTAGGGCTGGGTGGTCTAGAATGGTCTCCATCTGAGTGGCTGGTCATTGGCTGGCTGATTGGGGTGGATTGTCTCCATTCCACATGTATCTCATCATCAAACAGATTAGCCCAGGCCTCTTCACACAGGGGTTTTGGGATTATAAAGAGTAACAAAAATAGACAAGCCCCAATACACAAGCACTTTTCATTGGCCAAAGTAAATCACATGGCCACGCACAACAACAGTGTGGGAAGCAGCTATGCAAGGCATGGATATTAAGAGAATATTTACAGACATTTTTGCAAACCACAGGCACAAAGGTACAGTGACCTGCCTAAGCTTACAAAACTAGATAGGGGCAATGCTAGGACATAGAACCAGGCCTTGTACCTCCAGCCCCAGGTCCCTCCCACAAAACCATGAACCCTTTTCCAGGATTTTGAGGTAAAGGTCCAATTCCCTTTAAAACCTATTTTGGAGGTACTTGGAGCAGAGATCTATGGTAGGGTTCAGTGAAGGGTCTTGACTTTGGGTGTTGAAAGAAACCCATTATTATTAAAATAATAATCTAGGCAAGGGTCCCCAGGGTCACGCCAACCCCAGGCCAGCCTCTTAATTCTGCCATGTAATGCTCTTTGGTTCTGCCTCTCAACAGCAGAACACCAGCCTTGACCTGGGCCTTGGAAGCCCCCCGTTCCACGCATCTCCTTGTCCTGGTTGACAACCTTCCGCTTTGGTCAAGGGACAACTTAGATAGCTGGGCCATTTAGGCACGTTAATAATTTGGTGCCTCTTCAAATTGGGTCCTGGAACATGGGCCCCGGACAATTCCCACTCTGTTTTCTTTGCTACAAATGGAGAAATCACAACTTGAAAAACCCTCAGTAATCCCAACTCATGAAATATTTGCTCAAAATTTGACACAGAGGGGAAGCTAAGCCCCCACGTGGCCAAAGGGCCCCCTGGTGGCCACCCTTGGCCTGTTCTCTGCAGCTCTGAGGTTAGCTCTGCCCTCAAATCGTGATAGCCCTCTCAGCAGACAAAACCTCCCCTTATCTTACCCTTGAGAAGGTTTTGTCTCACACAAAAAGGGACTCATCAAAGTGGGCCTTCTACACAGCTCCACCATTACCTCTGAGAAAGGTTCTGGAAAATATAGTTTCTCCATCCCCTTACATTCGCAGGGATGTTTTAGATGATGGGTGAAGGTTTCTTTTGGCCAAATTGGCTTCCAACCCTTGAGCTCTACTTCTTACATGTTTTCTTAGACTTGAAAGAATAATTTGTGTTTCACTTCTATTCATTCTTTAGCCTCACAGGACATAAAGGGAATGGGTCCTGGATAGTTCCCACTCTGTCTTCTTGGCCAGCAGTGGAGAAAACACAACTTGAAAAATCACAAATAACACACACATTTCCAAGATCAAAGCTGTTTATGCAAGTATCGGAGACAAGCCAGTGGGGTGTTGACATCCATTTTGCCAGCCAGCCCCAAGAGCCTTCCATTAAGGAAGAAGCACAGGGGTGGGTGGCTGGCCCCGTCCCCCGTGGAACCATTGCTCAAATGCAACTAGTTGACCATTCTTCATGTTTTCTAAAGCCTCGCCTGGAATCATCGGCAGGGTCATTCCCAAGCCCTAAAATAAACATCCTTGCGATACATTCTGCCCCTGTAACGTAAGATTCCTCAGCCATTCGTCAGGCTTTCAACAGAAGGCTCCATTCCCAACCGAGATGCCCCACCCCTGCATTCTTGAAATATGGTGTACCTGTGGTCACTCGCTCCCAGGGTCGTCTGTAGGCTGCCACAGCCAAGAGTGAAGCAGACTTCTGGCCATTTCCCCTTTGCCAGGAAGTTGCCTTTTCACGCTTGCTGTTAAAGAAAGCCACTGATGTTGTCTCTGCTCCTGCTGCCTGAAGGGGAGCGATGACCATCACACCCGAACAGAGAGAGAGCAGAAGGCGGTCAGCCTGGTCGTCTGCATCTTCACCCGTGGGTCCTGCTGACTTCTTCCCGGCACTTCACAGAATGACCCTCCATCACCCCCTACTACCGCCCCTACAATGGTCTGCCCGAGCCCTAAGAGCACGTGCACCCCCCTGAGAAAGCTGACTTCACTGCCTGAAACTCGTTCTGCTTATTCTGGTTTTCTCTTCCTAGACGCGCTTGCTCCCCAATCATGTGTAAAGATAATCAGGGTGCCCTTTTTTTTTTCTTTTATCTCCCCAAATGGGGAACTTTTGCTCTTCCCTTTGAAATACCACCAGTGGCATTCTTGAACTTATTTTTAGATGCGTGGAAGCATTCCAGACAAAAATCGATGCCTAGTACAGATAAAGCTCTGAGTGTGTTTATCGTGGGTAGAAGAAAAACGGAGTGTTTTCATGTGAAAGGAGCATGGCCATGTGCCTGGGTGCAGTATGGCTTCCTTTAATCTGGAAAAAGGAAACAAGCATTGTCGATAATAATATGCAGATGTCCAGCCCCAAATGAGGACATATTGCTAATTAGCTATATTGTTAGTATGTTTTCAGGAGAGAGGCTGCAGCGACATTAATTATAATCTCTGTTGTTTGTTGTTCAAAGTCTATGAGACCAAAAGCATTGCTAATAATATCTTCTTTAATATCTTCAATAGACGATGCCTAGATTGTTTTTTTCTTCAGAATCCCACATAAAAGCCACAGTAGGGGTAATGAGGCCTGTAGCCTGAGCCTAATTAAAATGAAATCTAACTAGGCCCGTAGCCATCATTATCATCAACTGGTACTTATTGGGTGCCCCCTGAGCTTGTGGAATTGGAGGGTGTGGGCTTTGAGATCGCAGATATGCGTGTGCTTTGCCCTCCAGAAATTTGCCATCCCGTCTGCCTCCAAGAAGTCTGCCTGGTTGTGTTAATCTGGGAATAGTTACCACAGCCTTTTAAAGGAGAAAAAAAAAAAAAAAAGCACTGAAACTCTCCTAGCCAGCCACCAATTTGTGCCTCTTCTCGAAGTTCTGGAAATGGTCAGATAAGCCATTTTTCCTCCCACATACCAGCCTTTGGGAGATGTTTGCAGGATAGGGCAGGTGCCTATTTACAGACTGGGACAATAATGCTTAGCGGCTTTTCCCAAAGGTGGACCCATCCCCCATTTCCGCTCCTTGATTGCCTCCCCTTGAGCTGATCACCCTCATTTGCCCTGTGTCCCTCTCCCTTTGCCTGTGCCAAATAGCCAGCTGGAAACTCTGAACGTTGTGACCACTTTGACCTTGTTGTGGCTGTGACGACCCTTGTTCATCACGAGGATGGCCAGAATAAGCAGCTCCCGCCATGCCGTGGCCAGAGGCAGTGGTTGGGGCAGTGATGTCCTGGGAAGAAAGGACACAAATGATAAAGATTCTGGGCTTATCATCTTAGAAACTGTCCCCAGTCTACAGATGAGAGACATTTTTCTTCTCCGTTCATGTTGGTAGAACTTTCCCAGAGGCATTCAGGACCAGCTGCTGAGAGTTGGGAGGAGGGAGCAGATCCTGGCACCACATAGCTTCAGAAGCCTCCAAATGACCCAGAAAATGCCACCAGGGAAGTGCTGGCCTGGCGGAAAATCACAACACTATAACAGAAAGCTTTCAGACCAAAGGCTAAGGGGTTGAGATCTCTGTGCTGTGCCTGACGTTTATATTCTTTAATTCCGGGATGTCTTACTGAGACTGTAGAGTGGTCCCACTCCATGGCTGCTTGGATGTCCTTTGGGTCTCTCTACCAGGCCCCTCCATGCCCCGGGGAGTCTGTACCCATTTGCTTTGCCAGGGTTGCAGTGTCTGCTGGCCCGTCTCCCCCTCTGCTTTGTGCTCTGCACCTGCTTCACCCACTTCACTTTTGCTTGCCTCTACAGTCTCAGCTCAAACACCATTTCTTCAGGCAAACCTTTTCTTTATTTTTAACACCAGGGTTTCAAGTAAGGAGTTTTATAATCCCTACCTCAAATGGTGACAATAGTTTTTTGTGCTTTCTTTTGTGAGTATCATCCTAAGTTCAGGGACTTACATAGATTGTATATGCATTGTGAACTACAAACTTTGTTTTGACACCCAAATTGTTTAATCTTTGTGCAGTGAGGACCCTTCAAGCTGGCTCCTGTGTTCTTTTCAGAAGACACCATTAGCCACTAAAGCTTCCCCATCTTCTGGCGCATCAAAGTATCCCAAACTCACGTATACTTACTTCCCTGCCCAAGCTCTGCAATCAGCCGGCCAGTTGTCCAAGGAGCTCTGGTTTCCTTTAGTGAGAGCAAACTCCTTGAAATTTAATGATAGCGTTTTAAGACAAATAAAAGGAATGTTACATCATACAGGGAGTAATACATTTGAGAAATATAATACATAGATGCTGAAACAATGAGAAGACTGTAAAGATCTGGGAATGGGCAGAGATGGCAGAGCTGCATATGTAGCCTGCCTGCCGCTGTGGAGTCCACCATGATTGACTCACTAAGCGCCCTGCCCTGTCGGTACCTCTGTCCCCCGCGGCTTGTGTTCATTGCCCAGAACAGAGCACCCAGCTTTGAGTCACTTCACTGAACAGGGCGTTTCCCTTTCCATTGGTAGTCACAGCTCTAATATTAGAGTCACAACAGGGAACGTTGCCACTCGTGCTGCAGCATTGTCAACGGTAACATTAAAGCTCGGAGTTACGGTAAAATAAGTCCTGAGGTCACCCGTCCAGGATTCCTATGACGGCTCTACCATGCCATCCCGGACCCAGGCTCCCCTAGCCTACCGTTCAGTCAGCTTTAGAGACTAGCCTTCAACCTCATGCCTGCCAGCAGCCTTGTTTCACTTGAAGCACTTGTATCTGCATTCCAGGTGGGAGAAAGTAGGAGAGAGAAAGGCAAAAGGTAAACTGACCACCTCCCACTCAGCGGTCCCATCCAGCATCGTCCACGTGCATCTCATTGGGTGGAGCTGCATCACGTGGTCGCTCCCAGCTGCAGTGGATGCTGGGAAATGTAGTTTTAGCCCCCTACCTTGCCACCTGAAACGAATACTGAGTAAAAATAATTAAATAGAATAGGGGAATAGAATTGGGGAGGCATTTGCAATATCTGCCACAATACTCCCATCTAAGGCAAAATACATGGTTCCCACTTTATTATTTTTTTTAAAGATTTTATTTATTTATTTGACAGAGAAAGAGAGATCACAAGTAGGCAGAGAGGCAGGCAGGGGCGGGGTGGGGGGGAAGCAGGCTCCCTGCTGAGCAGAGAGCCCGGTGCGGGGCTCCATCATAGGACCCTGAGATCATGACCTGAGCCCCCCGGGCACCCCATCCCACTTTACTATTTTATCTTTGTTGCTAACATTTTATTATTACCACCCCCCCCCCCCCGCACACCATTTTAGATAAAAATAGTAGTAAAATAACAGAGGGACGGGACAGGCTTTACGCACAAGGATGGGGAGTGTCAAGCAGTAGCTCTGTAATTCGGCCACTGTAGATGCCTGCCTCCACTGTTGAGAAGAGCGTGTATATAAACCATACAAGTGTTAGTGCTTCGGCTCCTCTTTTTATTGATAATCCCAACTCCAGAGAGAACAGTGCGACCGGAGCTGCAGCACTGATTGAAGATCTGCTCAAACACACATTATGGGTGAAGAAATGTTTTCTCAAGCTAAGCCGACCTCCTCATTCATGTGAATTGAGACAAAATGAATCCTGCAGCACCTCAGAAAATATGGTGAGGTTTCCCGTCTTCGGCTCCTGGACTTTCCCAAGAGAGTGCCTTCCAGAAGGGGCATTTGCTTTTCTGAATAAAACGCAAACTATTTGAAGATCTTCATTTTGCGACCCACCCTTCCTGAGACTCTTCACTCTGGTAGCATAACTTAAACAGGACACTTGGCGGGTGAATTCGTTGATCTAGATGGAGGGATGGCCATCAACCAAGACCTGGGGTGGGGAGGGTCGGGGGGGACTCTCTGCAAGGAAGATGTGCCGTGTGTTCTGAGGGAAAGATGAAGAAAAGGCTTTCTCCTGTATTGTTAGCAGATCCTGTCTGCTGCCTATCATCCCAGATGTAAAATCGAGATTTCAAAATAATGGCTACTCCCATATCTTGTTATTGATTGAATAAAGTGGAGTTTCATTTTATATGAGACGTTGTAAGAGATCCTTCCCCTATCCTAGGGTGTCCAGTTTCTGGAAATTTGGGGCCATGCCACTGCAGGGAGCCAAGGTTTCCAGTTAAATATGTTTTGATAAAGATGCAAGAGGAATTCAGATATTCAGAGATTGTGATTAGTGTTTCTTTATTACTTCCCATCTTCCAAATGCTTTATGAACCCAAAGCTTGTTTGGGACATGGGTGGGGGGGGGGTTGGGAAAAGATGGAGAAATGCCACAATTGTGTGCAGAACTCAAGCCAAAACATACTTTAGCCCCAGTCTATTCCCGGCAGAGCAGCTTGTGGCCTGAGCTGACCAGCCGATTGCCCTAACTCTACACTTCTCTCTCTCTTTTTTTTTCATGTGTAGAGACAACCCAACTGAGTTGTCTTGACCACCCTGCTGGGACAACATGGGACTCTTCTTATTATCTGCTGTTTTACATGGAGGATTGTTGAGCCACAGAGAGTTTAATGAGTTTTCTTGGTTCATGGCTAAGCCAGGATCACTCCGTGGTGGTCAATCTCCTACTGAGAAATTCCAGAGTCAGACCAAGAAACCAATCAGATTGTCTTTGGTTTTTCAGCCATCTAAACAAAATGCCAAATAACATTTCCTATCTCTTCTCCTAAAATGTGAGTTTTAAGAGTAGAAAGTTGATGTCATCACAGGTAAAGGAAGGAGAGCTCCATTTTTAACCCAGTTAAGCATTGTGTCCCAGTTACTACAACGAAGTTAGGGTTGGATTTGCAGGAAATCCCTGAAGCAATTGGCAAGCAAGCCTTGGTCCCCTTCTGAGAGTTGCACTCACAAATTCTCTGCAAGAAATTCTCCATGAGAATCCAACTATGCTCACTAATGCTGCTGGAGATGTTTTAGGGTTGGGGATCCAGCAAGAAGAAGAAGAGAACAATTGCCTTCAGCCCTCTCCCCTTGGACTATGATAGACAGAACTCTTATGTTGAGAGAAGATTTAGCATGTTCCTTTCTCTCTCTCTCTCCTTCCCCTGATCTCCTCCCCTACCCACCTCCTCTTTCCATGTGCTGGGCTCAGTCTCAGCATAATACATTTGGCCCTCACTGTGTTGAGCAATGCCCAGGGAATGCCAGGGCAACTCCCTTTACGAGGATGTGCCAGGAGACAAAAACCATGGCAGAGAGGTGGCTGGAAAGGTGAACAAAGACACTGCCCTTGGCCACATTTCTTTAGCAAAAACCGAGGGCAAGCAAAAACACGATAACGAACGTTCATCTTCTCCCCGCTGTGTAACTCTCTAACTGCATGTTTTAAAGAGGAGAGAGCAGACAGGCTATCTTTGTCTTGCACTTGCCGGGAAGGGTGCCCCAACCTCTTGCCGGAATCGCTGTCTGAGGAAGGGTTGGTGTGCAGACTCGTGGTCCCTTGCCCTCTTGGCATCTTCATCAAGGTGGTCTCTGCACCAGCACTTTTATTCCTCAACATTTCTGTTGAAAGGATATAGGAAAGATCCATGCCTTCAGATTAACTAAGAAGATATTTATCTGCTACATGTGTTTCATTCTCTGGCCGTTCTTGACCTTTGGTACTTGGAGTCAGGAGTGTTTTGATACTAGATGTAACCCTTTGGCTGGGTCAAAAGCACCGCGGTGGGGGCAGGGAGTGCATGTGGAGACAGTGTGCTAGAATATACACTCCGAAACCCCGAAACATGCCCAAGAATAACAAGAGCATTAACCACTGACCCGAACGCTGGTGAAATTCTATCTCTACATCTCCCTTCACCAGTAAACATGAAAATGCCATCCCTGAAGGGATGGAGGAAACCTCCAATGAGAGGTCCAGGGAGAACAAGAGGAGGAGAAGGGCTGGTTTGGGAAAGAAGTCCAGCAGCTTCTACACGCTTCAATCACTACAAAAATTTTCCCTAAATGACAACTAAATAGAGACATTTTTTACTAGCTAGGAAAAACAACAGACTTGAACTTTTCTTTTCAGAATAAAGGCATTAAATTTCAAAATGCCTTCTTGTCACTCTTTCTTTGGCTATCCCCGTCTTTTCCTTCATCACATGCTATCTTCCCTCCTTCACTCCGTACTGGTCTCACTGGTCTTCTTTCCATCCCACGAAGGGACCAAGTTCATCCCCAGCTCAGGACTGTCTTACTTACTGTTTCTTCTGTGAAAATGTTCCTCCCCCCGTTGCAGCAGGTGTTCAGGTCCTGCCTTCCCAAAGAGGTTTTCCCAGCAACCTGTCTAAGGTTGTCCATTGCCATTCTCCATCATGTTCTTTCTTCTTACCGGTCACCACTTTCTGATCTGATTTTGTCATATTTATTATTTTGTTCCCTCAATTAGTTGTAAATATTAAGAGAATAGGGCCCAGGTCTTGTCCGTGGCTCTATCTCCTATGCCTAGAATGTGGTTGACACTTGTTGACTCGATGGATGGATGGATGGATGGATGGATGGATGGTTGGTTGGTTATAGTCAATGATTTGGCTCAAACATTTTATCCAGTTTGGTCAGATCTTTTGTTCTATGACCTGCACCAAAGAAACAAACTCTGGACATGGGGGCTGCAACTAATGCCAGAGTGATTAATTAATTGAAGCTCTGAGAAGGAAATCATCCTCTGATCCCAGTTCTGAATGAATACCTATTCTCCTTCAAAATAGCACTTTTGTGTTGATGTGCTTCAATGTTTAATAAATATCCCATAACACTTTAGCTCTCAGAAAATTCCAGAGCAGCAGGCTGGGAAAAGTTCCCTGATGATTTGGTTTTTTGAAGATGGAGTAATTAAACCAAGGGAAGTGAAGATGAATTGGGAATACCATCCTGGTTTAATTCCAGCCACTAGCATTGTCTTTGCTCTTGAATTTAATGGACTGTTAAGGGAGGGGGTATTCTCAAATCACGTGCCTCCTATTTATTTGTTCCTTTGCTTGTTTATTTGTTTTAGAATAACCTCCACATGGAAAGTGACTCTGCATCAGAAACCAGCTTTCCTTTCTCCAAAGAAGCAGGCGGGGAACATCTGGACCACCAGGCTGCACACCAACCCTTCCCCAGACAGCGATTCCGGCAAGAGCCTGGGCACCCTTCACTGCAAAGAGATGGCCCCAGATCCTTTCTCCTTGATCTCCCAAACTTTCCAGATCTTTCCAAAGCTGACATCAATGGGCAGAATCCAAATATCCAGGTAATGCTTCAGTGTTGAAAGGTGGAAGAAAATGAAACAACCTATCTCTTTGTGTCCTGATCTGATGCCAAAGCAACCACTGCCTTACCGCAGTTTTATTCTTAACCCCTTATGAATCTGGTTAACGATCAGATTATCTCTGCAGGACCAGTGTTTTATTGCATCTGTGTGACAGCCTTCATTGGGAGATGCACCATTATTTGACGTATGACTAAAGAAAGAAAACACTGATAATTCAAGTATGACACGGCAATGATTACAATACATCCTGCTCTCAGAGATGTTGAAATGCCCAAACAAAACAAAATTATCTGCCCTGAAATGAACAAAATAGGGTAGCTGTAGTAAAGGGTCAATTTAACATGGAAGCTCACTCGGCGAAGCACAGTATGATTTCAAAGGTACTGGGGAAGGCACACTCTCAAATCTCTCTTAGCTTGCCCTGGACACCAGCAACTCCTTCAGGAGGTGACAACACTTCAGTTGCTCTAAAATGTAAAGGTCTGATTCAAAAAGTTGAGTGAGAGGAAGGGAGGTGAGAACAGAAGTAGCTAGGGGAGACATGAATCTGTACTGCTAAGATGGGCTGGGATGGAGCTGAAGGAAATAGGTGGTTAGGGAAAAGGGTACCTGGGATTAAAAATAACAACCCTCCTCTATGCTGAAATAGACATGCTTTACAAAGCAAATGTTGATCTGGTTTGACTCCAAATACCCTCATGAAGGAGATGAAGCACACATCCTCTTTTCCATAATCAGTAAGGCAACAGGCACTTAAGAAGTTCCTATCTGGTTTGCCCAAGGATACATGGCTAGTAAATGGTGGTTAAAGCTCAAATCTAGGCTCCTGGGGTCCTGAGAACACTCACCCTACCAATCCATGTTTCACAGACAAATTCCTGATTTTGAATTTTGCTTGTACTTCCCTCTGTGTCTTCCCGGAGATGATGCCCATGATAGCCAAGGAAGGGGACTAGTTAACAAGGCAGTCTCATCTCTATTGTAGCTCCTGTCCACCTTGAACTTTGTTCTCCATTCTTTGCATTTGGGGAAAGGCAGCATTTTCGTATTCTTCCTCTCTGCTTCAAATTCCAATTGGCTTACAAGGCCAAAAGTTCCTGAACCTGACCTCAGAGCAGTTGATCCTTAATTAAGTTAACTCTCCCTCTCTCAAGACTAACATTCTCTGCATGACAGCTTCCAGATCAGATTTCCTTGGTCAGAGTTCTGCTCATCGCGCCAGTGTCATAGCTGCTAACAAATGTCACTGAGAATACACCCCAGTTAGAATGTTGACCAGCCCCTACTGTGTATAAAATGCTGTGTTAGGGTTATGAGAAAGTAAGAAATGTATGACCTTCTCCATCCAGAAAATGACATAGGTGTGAAGGTCCCGGCTACCACCCAAGACACTGCCAAAGGGAACATGGAGACAGAGGAGGGAAAAATGCTCTGTTCCATTGTGAACAGGTCTGAATAGACAGGAAGAAATAGAACAGGATACTGGTAAGGGTCTAGATATGAAAAATGTTTCAGAGGTCACTTTTTGACGACCCTTGCTCAGAAATCACTGCATGCACCTGTTAACATTTCCAGGGAGTCTTGCATTGTTCTAATTGATTAATTGGAAAAACAGGCCTTCCACTCCACTGTTTTCTCTCCAGGAAGTGGTTACATGGCTCTCTGCTAAAGAACAAAGGATCCACTTGGGGGAGGTGCGGACTGGCAAAAAAAGGTGCAGACCTCTCCTTACTGTTATTCGACTGTGCTCCCCATTGGGCCTTTACCTGCAGGAAGTGATTTTTTCCCCCCTTGTTTATAAATTCTATGGTTTCGGGACCAGGCCACCTTCACTCCAAGGGAGCTTAGGCCATGTCCAAAGCAATTTTTTTTTTTTTTTTAAGATTTTACTTATTTATTTGACAGACAGAAATCACAAGTAGGCAGAGAGGCAGGCAGAGAGAGAGGGGGAAGCAGGCTCCCTGCAGAGCAGAGAGCCTGATGTGGGGCTCGATCCCAGGACGCTGGGATCATGACCTGAGCTGAAGGCAGAGGCTTTAACCCACCGAGCCACCCAGGCGCCCCTGTCCAAAGCAATTTTAAGCTTGCTGTGGCTCACGTTTTTCCCCCACAGGTGGGAAATGTCACTGTGGGATTTAATGCTGAGTATTGAGCTATTAAAGTAGTAGATTTAAGAATGTAGGGACTCCTGGGTGGCTCAGTCAGTTAAGCATCTGCCTTCAGCTCAGGTCATGATCCCAGGGTTCTGGGATCGAGTCCCGCATGAGGCTTTCTGCCTGCGGGGAGCCTGCTTCTCCCTCTCCTTCTGTCTGTTGCTCCCCTTGCTTGTGTTCTCTCTCTCTCTAACTGTCAAATAAATAAATACAACCTTTAAAAAAAAAAAAAGGAATTTCTTATGTAAAGTTACAAGAAAATGCCAGGATGCAGGGGAACTGAAGGTTGCAGAAAGTGTCCTCTCATTGGAAAGTTGCTAAGTCCACGGGGCTCTACCTAAGAACCAAATTTGGAGCAGAATTTCTCAGAATTCCCTGTCTCTCTCCCAGATAAATCCGTGAGCCTAGGAGTCCCCAGACCTCATTTGGGCCTTTTTAAAACATAGACCTAAGTGTCAGGGAAGAACAGTGGTTGAGATCCTCAGACCTGAGAAACCCAGATTCCTTTCCCAAAAAGGGCAGGGCACCCATAAAGTGCTAAGCCTTCTATAGCCCACACCATGGATCAATCTGTGCATGAGGTCAGTAGAGCACCCAGGGTTATAGGCCATTTTAAATCATCCTCATCTGTGTGGTTTAGCCGGATGGGAAGTAAAGAACACTCTGGAACAATTCCACCTGGCTTCCTGAGGGCAAGGGGCTATTGGAGTTGGTGGATATGGAGAGAACTAGAATGAGCCAAAAGGGCAGAAAATAAATGGAGGTGAGTTATGAGAAGGTCCCACACGAGAGTCTGGCAGAGCCTCTTGGACTTTTACCGAAGTAGCTTCCCTGTGCACTGTCAGGTAAGGCATGACTGCGGAGATGGTACAGGTGGAAATTTTTTGCCGTATCCCCTCTGAGACATGTTTACATGGACTTACAACAGGGGCAAAGTAACAGTCAGTGCTTTGTTCTCACTCTGCCTAACCACCACCCCACCTCACCCGCCTAGCACGGGAACCAAAAGTTCGCCTTCAGGTACAGGTTCAGAAAGGGAGACCTTGGAGCACAGGGCGGGAAGAGAACAGGGGTGCTCCTGGATGTCCTCATTCCTTTCCTGAGTTGGCCTTTGGACAACAAAGATCCCCATAGCTCCCAAGAGCATAGATTTCCCCATAGCTGCAAATATCAGAATATCGTGCAAAGCCCATGAAGTCTAAGGTGCAACCACCTTTCTGCCCACTGTCTAGACAAGCCACTCCACTCCTGCTCTGCACAACCCCCATGGCTGTTTAGCCTCCCGCAGGCCATTGAGAGGGGCAGGAGCAGCCTAGGTTTTATTGATCTTATGACCTGTTGGCCCTAAAGAAAAGAAAATTGAGCTGTGTTTCTGGCCTTCTCTTTCTGCAAGACCACAACGGTCACTTGGAAAGATGTTCAGAGAAAGAAGGAAGCAGCTGCTCTCCCTGAGAGCCGCAGCCTAGGCCAGTGTGTGAGTGTGTGTGAGCGTGCGTACACAAGAACACATGCTCACATACACACACACACACACACACACACACACAGCACTGGCCGCCGCAGCCCCATGCACCACTGCACTTGAGTAAACCAGTTCCCTGGTGGTCCTTTAAAAGATGAGGTGCTTTCTAAAAGGGGGTGATGGGTTCTGTTTTGGCAGCCCTTACCCCTTCCTTACAGCACTGCTCTTTTGTTGAAATGCACTGGTTTGACACGGGGCGGTTCAGCCAAGCAGACAGCTCCAGTGATCCCCCAGGGCCGTCAAAGCTTTTTCTCTCCCTGGGGAGCAGAGTGAAGACAGGTGACGGGGCTTCCGCTGCCAGGGCCCCTGGCCTTGTCTCCCCACCTCCCCTGGCAACCTGCCCCTTGCCCCCACCTAGCTGTCCTTCACTGAAGCTGGGGAGCTGAACGGGAATTTAATACCTTCTCTCTGAACATCCCCCCCCATCCCCTCCAGTGTCTGAAAGAGTTTCCCACGCTCTGGGCCTGGGGTCTGCTGTCCCTCCCGCCAAATAACCCACACCTTTCCAAAGTGACACTGCCAAGCCCGTGCAAGGGGTCACCTCCCTCTTGGACCTCTTAACTTTGGGGGAGGGAAGTCCTTTAAAAAGCCCAGGTTTGGGGGGCTTTTTTAAAACCCCCTCCTCTCTAAGCCAGGCAGGACCCGCTTAGGCCTGTGGAAGTGAGTAGGAAGAAGACAACAAGGCACAAATTAGAAAGAAACAGCCTCAATAGCCTCTACTATTGAAACAATAGTAGAAGTAGGATTTTGTTAAAAATAAATAAATCAGTCATTCAGGAAAGAAAGGAAATTCTCCCAGGAAAAGTTAGACTCGAACTTGAGTCTTGTTGGCTGGGTTTTCGGTCTGCAGCTGATGGTCAGATAACAAAGACAAAAGTCTCTAAAATAAACTCATTATTAGGCTTTCTCCATCAATTCGTTACCACAGTAGCTGTTCACAACCAATTATTTCTTTCCTGGATCGAGCTGAGATCGGGATTCATTTCAACCAATATACTGATTTCTTCTTTTCCCACTGAGGGAGACTTAAAATAGTCACCTAGAGGTCTTTTTTTTCCCCGCGTGCAGACTTATTTACACGCCGCCAGCCTCTGGAGGGCCACAAGATACAATCAGATGGGTTGGCCCCAGGGCTACAAATGTATGTGCTTGTACTTTTTATTCCCTTCCTCCTTTCTGTCTAAAATACTTTCAGAATGGCGACTTTGACCAACCAAGAACCAGGGAGTCTCTGTGCCCAAAACATGACCCCACACACCTCTGGGGACAAGCCTGTATGGTGGAGATTCTTATGGGGGTGTATTGTCCAGAATATGAGCAACAGAGCCCACTGACCTGCACTTGGGATCAGGTGCCCCGAGGGCTTGGCCATGATAGACAGCTTCCTGAAGGTTACTGGACCTCTCTATGCCTCAGTTTCCTTGTCTGTAAAATGGGGATGGTAATACTATGCATGAGTACCTCTGTCCTACAATACTGCACAGAAGCGGGGATTGTGGTGAGGATGAAGCAAGAGCATCCATGTGAAGCCCCTAGCACGAGGGACAGGTATATGGGAAGCATCCCCAAACGAGTAGGTGCAGGTTGGTGATGACCATGGATTGAGATGACAGAGGAAACGTGTGTAAAAAAATAATGGGGAATCACAAGAACTTGTGTTGGGGCGGCTCTGTGCCTTCCTTGCTCTCTTCACCTCAGGAATGTAATTCTCCACGCCGGTTTCTGTGTCTGAAATTCAAATATAACTTGTGGAGAACAAGCAAGAATGTCTGGGCCAGCACGCTGCGAGTCCCAGAGCACTAACCTCCATCAACTGGGTTGCCATAGTTGTTTCTGGGGCATCAGTGAGTCTGAGAGGAGGGGATTATCTTTCTGCAGCAGTTGTCAAGGAAGGAGAGGGGAGCGTAATCTTGGCCTTTCACTGGAGGTTGTTTTCTTGTCCCTGGATGCTCTGTGCTCCTGAGGAAATCACTTCACCTTAGGGCCCACTTTCCTGTCTGGGAAATACTGACCCATGCCTACCTAGTCACCATAGCTGTCGAGGCTTAGAGGACCAAGCTAAAAGATTCTAGAAGATTCTCCTGAGCTGAGAAGGTCAAGACTTCTGTTTTCTCAGAGTCATTAGTTGATTAACTGGTAGACTTTTCAGATTAAGTGTAGAGTTTGTTTCTAAGAAATGTCTTAACTATCAAGAGAAGGAAGGAAGCTAGTAACACTTTGTAGGATCTTATCCTCATTTCCCAATTTTGGACAGAATTCCCCAAATTGGCACCTATTTTGGACCTCTCTCTCTCTCTTTTTTTGGGGGGGGGTGGAGAGCACTGACAAGATCCTGCCAGAAGTTGGACTTGGGTCTTTTGAAAGCATTCTCTTGCTTGTGCTGTCTTGATTCATAGTATGGAAAAGTCCAGAAGAAATAAATATGCTAAGACACTTTACTTATGTGTATGAAGGAAGAGAAAAGATGGTAAGGTCTAGCATCCTTATCGGCTTGGAAATCTGCTGAATTCACTCCCACACCTTCAGCTCATCACATCGATTATTGTTTAAGGCATCTTTATCAACACATTCTTTGATGCTAACGAACATGTAAACAGAATGAGAGCAACAGGACATATAAAACTAATCCCCGCCCCCTGAGAAGCCACTGATCGTGCTCATTAAGTTTCTTTAATTGGATGCCTATAAAACTTCAGGTTCAGGATTAGAGTTCTTCTTTTGATATCAGTATAAGATTTCCACATTATTAATTGTAGGGAAGGGAGAATTCTAAGGTTTGTGTGTTTTTTTGTTTTTGGCGGGTTTTGTTTTGTTTTGTGTTTAATTCAATTGAGGCAGTGGCCAGAAATTAAAGGGGAAAAAAAAACCTCTAAGCTGTTGAGATTTAGTCATCGATATAGTTTTTGGAGTAAATTCGTATTTTGCTACTCCTTGCCTGGCCAGGCAACAAGTTTATTTTGTTTGGATCCGAGCAACGGTTTTGGAAAAAGAAATCGTATTGACGGTAATAGCTTAAAACATGAAATTGTTTTTGTTCCCGGCTTGGAGAAATTGTAGGGCACGTCTTGCTTAGGCAATCCCTTTGACTCCAGTCTGAATACAAATGGAATACCAAAACTGCTGGGCATGTTCCCCTTATCTTCTACCCAGAGACTGATTTCATTACCATAATTGCAGGCTTGCCTGGCTTTTGGCAGCGTCTCGCCTCCGAGACCCTTAATAGCCTTACAGACGGTTGCTGCCGCTCAGTTGTTCTGTCTGTAGGCAGAGGGAGATCGGACTGCGGAGGAGAAAGATTATGTCTCCAAAGGCTCAGTATTGCCCTGTCACCACCCAGCTGCACACTCCTGCAACACTTGTCCTTCCAGAGCTCCCTTTGGGTCCCAGCCACTCTCCAGCAACCAGCCATTCCAACAAATGGCAGTGAATCAAGACCTATGATTCCTTTTTCTCCTTTTTGAAAGATTACTGAAAGTTCCGTGATTATTTATAAATTCGCAAAGGATGCTTACAGGAGGGGAGAATTGTGGTGGGGGGGAATAAAGCCAGGGATGCCCTTCTAGGCATCCCACACCAGAAAAAAGATTCACGTGGCTGGCTGCAGCCTGAGGACTCTCCGGGACAGATGGCAGTACTCTTGACCTTGCATATGGACCACACAAGGCCACAGCCAGGTCCAGCATTGGTCAAAGCAAGGAGAATTCCAGTCTCCCTGTTCCTAGCCCACAAGGAAGGGGCTGTTGGTCTCAGGGATGGGCACAGCCTGGTGCAACTTGGCGGAGCATCCCAGCAACTCTCTCAGATGTCGGCTTAGGGCGAAACTGGAAACACATCTGCCCAGTACAGCTTGCGCTGATTACTCAGAGCACGTGTTTCTGATTCATTTGCACACAACTCATCCAGGGGGTGTTGCAAGGGCTATGTGATGGCCAAAGGAACCCAGTGAGTCTCTTATTATATTTTTTAAACAAGTTTCTCGACGTTGATTGTCTCTCAGAGCCAAGAAACTGCATTCTTCCAGCCCCGTGACTTCAAAACGAGGCTCTGTAAATCCGAGAGCAAGTTCTAACCTTGGCTTTGGAATTCTCTGTTCTGACCCTGAGGGTCGGTTGAGGAGCCTGCTCACAGGGTCCGGATATGGGATAAGTGAAAGTCACAGCTGTGGACCTTGAGGACCTTGTGCTCACACTCCACACATGTGGTGGCAGCCAGCCCCCATTAGCCCCTGTGGCCCTTGCTCGCACGAGGGGATGGTATCTCTGTGACTTTTTGAGAGGCAGTGTGGCAGAGTTGTTAAGAGCTTGGGCTCTGGGGCTAGACTATCCACATCTGCCACTCACCAGCTGTGTGACCTTAAGCAGATTGTTCACTTCTCTGTGAAAAGCTAACCTGTTGCTGCCTAGCTACCAAAACTTAACAGCTTGAAGCCATGACCATTGGATTGCTCACGGTCGTGGAGGTTAGGAATTTGAACAGGGCTCCACCAGTAGAGCTGGTCTCTGGTCCACATGGCATTGGCTGTGGTAACCCAGCTGGGCTAAAGCATCCAAGGTGGTCCCAGCTCACATGACTGGGGCCGTGGAGCTGGCCACTTGCCTGAGGTACCTCAGTTCTCCACCAGGTGGCCTCTCTCTTCACCTGGTCTCTATGTGTAAGGCTTCCTTACCTCTAGTGGTAGGAACATTCCGAGAGAATGAGAATAGAAGCTATAAGACCTCATAAGACTTGTCATGGTGTCACTCCTACCATATTCTACTGGACAAAGTATGTCACAAGACCGGACCAGAATGAAAGAGAGAGGAAATCCCCTCTTAATGGGAGATGTAGCACACACCTGCAAGGATGGGATGAATTACTGGGGCCATCTTTGTAGATAGTCAACCATAGGGGCCAATCAACAGTACCAACTTTATGCAGTTGTTATGAGGATTAAATAAATTAATATATGTAGACCATTTACAACAGTGCCTGGTACAGACTTAGTGCTCAATAAGTGTTTGGTTTTATTATAATTACTCTTGTGTTACTTCAGGGACACATATAGTACATGTTTACTTCTTGGATTAAAGACTTCCCAGCTATGTAGTCAACGGTATATCAGGAACCCCAGTATCCTTCCAGCCTGAGGCCCATGTACATCAGTCCTATTTGGTCATGGGGCCCATTGGGCCATCTCTGGGTGTTTTCCATCCTGTATCACCATGTAGTCTCAGCATTCCTCCATGAGAGATGCATCCATCATTTCCCTCTGCTCTCCTAGACTTTCTTCCGAGGGTACCTAGTTTGGAGGCTATAGACTCCTCATTGACTCTGGCCTGTTCTGAATTCTTCAGGTCACCATAGAGGTGGTGGATGGTCCTGACTCTGAAGCAGATAAAGATCAGCATCCAGAGAATAAACCCAGCTGGTCAGTCCCATCCCCTGACTGGAGGGCCTGGTGGCAGAGGTCCTTGTCCTTGACGAGGGCCAACAGCGGGGACCAAGACTATAAGTACGAGAGTACCTCAGATGACAGCAACTTCCTCAACCCCCCCAGGGGGTGGGACCGTCCAGCCCCAGGCCACCGGACTTTTGAAACCAAAGAGCAGCCAGAATATGGTGAGTTTACCACCCAGTGATATAAAATTGGTGGGGAGAATAAATGAGGATGTTGAGACCTAATGGACATGGAGCCAAGCAAAACCCAGTTTACAGTATGTGGTTTTGGGTCTTCTATGAGGCATACCTCATAAAGACTTTGTTCCACAGAAGCCCCAAGAAGGCACCAGCAGCCACATTTTTCTGGAAAGACTATAATTTTTAAATCATATCAATTATCCTAGGAGAGAATTTTTTTTTTTAGTTAGGGGTCTTTGAGGTTCTGCCTCCCCCCACTCCCCAAGTTTTAGTTTCATTTCTAAAAATGAAGAAATCACCAAATCAGCTTCCTGGTGTATTTTAGTGTAAAAATTCATGCTGAAAATCAATTTAGTCCAAAGATAGGTGTCAGGCTGCTTCTTTTGAGCAGACAGCCATGTTACGTTTGACATTGGCAGTAGAGCAGCCCTTGGGAACCCACAGGAACATGTGCTTCATGGGCTGTCAATGGAAGGCTTCAAGACAATAAATTTCAAGATGCCTAGTTGGGACTTATAGTTTCCCAAGTTTTTAGAGGAGGAGAAGGGAGGTAACAAGCACCTTATAAATTCAGTGACTTAAGTAATAAAAACTGTTTTTCACTTGGGATGGGAGACAGAGTGGGGGAAACTCGGCTCCACTCCATCCTTCAGGGATCCAGGCTCCTTCCCTCTTAGAGTTCCACCAACCTCCAGGGCCTGAGTTATGCACTGAATGCTCTATATCTTGTTGGCAGCCAAGGAGACAGACAGGTGGAGCCTGGAAAAGGCACACATGCTCTTAACCATCTCGGGCTGGAAATGGTACATACCACATCCACTCAGACTCTGCTGATGACACCGGTCATATAGCCCCCACCTAGATGCAAAGGAAGCTGGGAAACACACCCTGGTTGTGCGAGAAGAAGGAGGAGACCTGGCAAGGCTTCATGGGGAACCGGGCAGCCTGCCTTGTGTTATAAGAATATCTGAGGTCATACATATGCCTCCATCATGACAGTGTTCTGGCGGCTTCACCACCAGCAGTCTTAGGAACAAAGGTTATATGACGGGAATGACCTGTCTCGCACCATTATACTCTCCCCCTTACCTCCATCTCTCAGTAAAAAGACCAGCTCTGTGTTGGAGAGTCATTTCTGCTGCTAATAGACAATACTAAGCAACTTCCAAAACAGGAAGACCTTTTTCTAAGAGCATGTCTTATGGCTGGCACCATGCTAGGCTCCGGGAATCCAAAAATTAGAAAGACACAGGTCTTCCCTAAAGGGGATCTCACCTGTCCATGGACAAGGGAGAAAAGTTGAGTGATAGAGGAAAACAGTGCCATGGTAGAAATACACATCACATGCTAGGGGAGCAGAAAGAGAACTCCCACACTCCTAGCCAGGAGGCTTGTAAAACCTCCCCTTTTCCAGAAGAAGTAGAGTTTACCTATTTTCCAAGAGAAAAGGGCTAGGGATAATTACCAACATTTATATAGCACTTCCCAAGCACTAGTCCCTCTTCATGGCATCTCACATATATTAACTTATTTAATCAGCTCTCTGAGGCAGATACCCCATTTTACAGATGGGAAAACTGAAGCCTAGAGAAGTGAAGCAACTTGACCTTGAGGCAAGTCTGAGACCTCTCAGGCAGTTTGAGGCCAGAGTCTGTTCTCTTAACCACTTTGTTATCCTGCCTCTCTGGGGAACAAAAATAATCATATCCTTTAGGACAGCAGAGTAGTTATGGAAATGCATGCTTAACTGGGAAGACAGAAATGAGAGGAAAGTCCTATGGTGTTAAGCAAGGGAAACGCAGAGGATCCCTGGGTGCCAGGCCGACATGTCACAAGTTTCTGACTTAATCATTTGCCTAGCACACAGGGGACATTGTTTTGAAGGCTGGAGCTCAGAATCTCCCCATCAGAACCTCCTGACATAATTAAAAGTTAGCAATCCTGGCCTCAGCCCCTTCCGTTTATACTAATAGTCCTCAAGATGTGAACCCCAAATCAGCCACATAGACATGGCCTGAGACTGTGATAGGAATGCAAATTTTCAGGCCCCACCCCCAGGTCTATTGAACCAGCCACTCTGGGCTGGATCCCCCAAATCTGTGTTTGAACAAGTCTTCCAGTGGGCTCTGGTGCCCTGAGCCCACTATTCCAGAGTGGCGGTCCTCAGTCTTGGTTGTTCCTTATACTTACCCGAGCAATTTTTTAGATCCCAATGCCCAGACTTCTCTTCAGGCCAGTTAAATTGGGATCTCTGGGGGGTGCAGCCCAAGCATCAGGTTTTAAGAGCTCTGTGAGTATGCTCTTAAGTGGGTGTGAAGCCCAGCTTGAGAGACGCTGCTATCCTTCTGCCGAACTAGAATGTCTGGGAGTGAGACCTGGAGTCAGTCTTTCTTTGCTTTTTTGTTTCTTTCTTTTTGCAACCAGCGTCCCCTGATGATTCTCAGGCTCGCCAGAGTTTGCAGACCATGACTAGAAACAACTTTTGCATCTAAAGCCCTTACAGAATACACTCTGGTGAATTCATGAACATGAAGAACATCATCCATTTCTGTCTTGAGGATAGAATTCAGTTCTACTGGGACCATGACTGTGGCTGCCTCAGCCACCTTCACCATAGCTTTCTAGGCCTAGAATCCCTGTGGAGGGTCTTGCGTCTGGATCTGACAGCAGCTCAGGGCCGTGGAGAAACTCCCATCTTTTATGGTTTGGGAGTATCTCTTAGTAACTCCCTCATCATTGGAGTAGATCCCAGGACAGCTACTTTATCAAGAAAATCTTGTCCCTTATAATACCCCTAAAGGAATCCTTTTCAGACTTTAACATGAATGCAAATAACCTGGGGGTCTTTTCCAGTGTAGCTTCTGATGCAGTGGCTGAGGCCGGCACTGCTGGTCTTCAGACCACACTTTGAGTAGCACGACTCTGTGTGGCAAACGCTCAGCAGTGGGTCCAGTGAATGAACGAATGGCTGCTTCTCTGACGGGTTCACAAGGAACATGTGGTTTCCAGAATTCTCTGTAGCATCAGAAGAGCTGAATACTCTTTTTTTCAATCAACAAGAAACTATTAAACAATTTCTAAGCATTTGTCTTTAGGTCTGGTGCTGTGAAGGATCCAGGGAGAGAAGGCTGGGAAGGTGGGGTTCCGGCAGTGCAAACTTCCTCGGGTTCCAGACCCGCCCGCTGCAAGGTGTGCTGGCTAGTCTGAGGCATGCTAAACCTGCCACAGGAACTGGTCTTAGTGGAGGATGTTGATTTCAGATATTTAAAGGTAGCATCTTTAGTCAGAATTTAAATGTTTGTGGCCAAAGAGTACTTCAAAAAAAAAAAAAAAAAAAACCAGGTGGGGAAAAAAAATAGACTAGAATGGCATCTTTAGAATATGTTATAAAACACACGACGGAATCTGGTTAGACCTATTGCTTACTGTGGGAACACAATGACTCTGCTTTGGACTGTATTTGAGATGCTCCATTTGAAACGTCTTCTGTAGAGATACTTAGGGTATCATCAAGGACAAAGGAAGAGTCCAGAGAAATATTTTTCTGTCAAATAGCAGTATACCATTCCCAAAACTGTTCTGAATAACCTGCAAAATGAAACCAGATAGGGAATTGCTTACTGTAACCTGGGTTTGGGACTCTGTTCCTTACAATTCTCTGACTGGTTAGAGGCCTCTGTTAATGGAGTTCCCAGTGATTTTTGTGAAGTCTTTTTCTTTGTAATGTTGAATTATGGCCACGTGAGCGGGTGTCTTAAAAAAGAGAGGCCAATGTGGGCCAGAATTAAAGCTGCAGGGGTACCGGGGTATAGAGGAGCGTATGGCAGGAGTAGAGAGACCTCCCCTCTCGTCCCAGCTCTGCCAGGTCTGAGCTGCGTGACGTTAGGCAAGACCCTTAACCTCTCTGAGCCTCAGTTTCCTTGTCCATAAAAGGCGGATGTTTCCACCTACCCACAGGGTTATTATCGGAGCTTAATCAGTATGTTTAGACAAAGAAGCTGGTTAAAGCAGACCCTCAGTAATTGGAAGCCACTCTCATCTAAGATTAGTAGTGGGGGCTTGCCCGTGACCAAGTCAAGACCAAATACCTCCAGTTGCCCAGACGCTAACCGACCCACAGATCTCTAGTGCGCTCAAACTGCTTAATCACTACCTTAAAATTTCAAACGACATGCTTGGAACCCAGCTCTCAGCCCAGTACACTGCAGATTGTTTTCTTCCCTCACTGAGCTCTTTGATGTCACAGGGACTGCTTTTTACTGTCATTGTTGTCATCTCAGCAATTACCGCTGTTCACATTCATTTTCTGCTCTGAGCCATGTTCCCTGGCAGGTGAGCAAATGAGAACAGACTTGTTTTATTAAAGCAGAAAGGAACACTGCCCTCAAAGCCTACTGTCCTTCGCACACATTAAACAAATAGAGATTCCCCAAGAGGAGGGTCTTTCCTGGGACATTTGTCTAAGACAATCGGCTATGGAGCCTTCAGGGTGGTGAGCTGACATGCACGCTTAGCCCTTCGTCACTAGCCTAACAGAAATGACCAGCCATGTGGCGATGGAACTGTTCAGTGCCTGATCTGGGGGGATCCCATTTTAAGTTTGGGAAATAAAGGGCTTTGGGAGCACTTAAAATAAAAGCATGAAGAAAGCCACTTACTGGAATAATAAGCCCTTCATTGTTCCAGAGTCCATGAGCCATCTAGAAAGCATATTTTAGGGAGAATTTTATGGTATATTTTCAATAGTTAACTTTTGCTGCTCGAGAAACCACCTCCAAAATTTAGTGGCTTAAAAGAACAAATGGGTTCTCTCTTAAGAATCTGCAATTTGCCTGGACTTTTCTTCAGCTCTAGGCTGGGCTGGTTGGGGCTGGAGGTCTAGGATGGCTTCACTCAGCAATGGGGCCACAGCTGGACAGGTGGCTGGCTAGGGTTTATCTCCCGCTGTCCCTCACCCTCCAGGTAGCCAGCTCCGGCTTTTCCCATAGTGTTGGATGAGTTCTTTACAGCAAGAGGGCAAACACTGATGCACGAACACATTTCCAGCCTCTGTTTGCATCATATTTGCTATTTTTCCATTGGCCATGGCAAGTCACATGGCCCAGGCTGGGGTCAGCAAGAGAGGACAGACGGTAACCACAGGGTAGATACGGGGAGAGGAATTATAGAAGTCATTTTTCACGTAATCTGACGCAGTATTAACATTCAGTAATTTAGTTCCGAGAAACCAAGACCAGAAATTACCTTGTGCACAGATTCCAGTAAAAGCCTCATGGCAGGGTTAATGCTGAAATCTCAAAGTTCAAGGATATTTCCAAAAATTATCTCTCCATGTTACTGCAACAGTAAGGAAAGTTGCAAGAGATTTCTAAATGGTTGCAGTCCCATTGCTTCTGCTAAGCCAAGCAAGAACACCAGTTGGCATCACTGGATTATGTACCCACCATAAAAGTCACAGGAACTCTACCTATGTATTCAGTAAACTTATTCTGACTGGCCCATCACCCCTCTTATGAGCCTAATGACATTACAGTATTTGTGACATTTTTTTTGTTGCTGTTCCCTTCAACAAAGCTGGTCTTGGTGGTACGTGTAGTGTGTTCATGTATGTCTGTTACCCACTGCACCTGAATGTTCCCCCCGACGAGAGTGTGATGTCACAGTTGTTCCAGGCATATCTCTGACATTCTTGGGGAGATGACCAAGAGGCACCAGACCACAGTGGTCTTGGAGGGAGCAGCCAGTGCTTCTCCCTCTGGAAGCAGCTTGTCTCTCCAGTTCTACCTGTTGATGCCTACTAAGAGATGGGAGAGATGAAGACACTCACACTGGGCAAACGGGCCCAACTCCTTCACATGAGGCAGTAGTTTCAAACATCTGGCTTGGCTGTGTTGCTGGAAAACCATTTCTTAGAAGAAGATCAAAATACAAAAAGATTCCTTCTGGGGAAAGAGGAGAAATGGACAGGGGACCTGGGGGCAGTCAAGGTGTGGGCAAACTCTCTGCTCTGGGTTAGGGCTGAGGACATAATCATGAACAACCCCCCCCCCCCAACTCCATTTAATGGGCTGAGGAGACTCAGCGGCCCTGTGTTTGCCTGAGGAGTGTTCTGAGTGAGCACCATGTAAACAACAGCCTGGGAGGCTGGCACAGAGCCCACACTGCAGGTAGAAACATGTGTGGACTACATTCCTGCCGGGCTTACATAATAACGATCACCACGACCTGTTATGAACCAAGAGGACCCCTTCCCAGCAGAGCACATGTCTCTTGCCCCAAGCTTGGCACTGGCAGAGGCCCCAAGGCTGTAGGAAGATCTGGATAAACCAGGAGAAATTTACTACAGAGTAGAGTTGCTGCAGAGACTGTCATGCTGTAGAGATCAAGGACTCAGCACTGGGACCCCAGCTTTCCTTTCTGTGACCCTTATTACCTTGGATAAGTCCTCCCACCCCCAACCACCAGTCACACTAGGACTTAGTTTCTTTACTTTTAAAAAGAGAAACTAGTCTTGATAATATACCAACCTTCCTCACACCCCTCACACTTCCAAGCTCCCCCCCCATTTGGTCTACTTCTCCTTTTTTCCATACCATTTATTGACTTCTAATGTACTGTATAACTTACTCATTTTTTGTTTATTTATTGCCTGACTCTTCTTACTAAAATATTAGTCCCACCAGGACAAAAATCTTGGAAGTTTTATTTAATGGTATTTCCCATATACCTCGAATTAAGCCTGGCATATCATAGGGGCTAGCCAATAAATATTCATTGGATAGATATTAAGTGATGACCTCGAAGGGTCATTTCTAGCTTTACCATTATGTAGTGGTTATCGATTGCTGTATAACAAACCATCCCAAAACTCAGTGGCTTAAGACAACACCAGTTTATTATTTCTCATGATTCTGTGGCTTAGGAGTTCGGGCCCCACGAAGCAGTTGCTACGCTCCTCATGCGTTTACTCTATTCAGCTGTCTACTGGAAAGGGCTAGAAGGTTCAACAAGGCTTCACTCACGTGTGTAGTATCTCATGACCTGTAATATACAAGTTTAGCCTCAGCTTCTTTCACAGCGACTGGATTGCCCAGAGTGAAAGTTGGAAGCTGCCAGGCTCCTAGGGCAGAAGTCAGCTCAGATTTTAGGGAAGGGGAAATAGACTGTCTCTCTCGCTCGCTCCCTCACTCTTGCTCTCTCAATGAATGTAGGTATGGGGAGGGAAGGAAGTGATGGTGGTCATCTTTGGAAACTACATACCATAGTATTGCATGATCCCATACTCTACAAATGCATGCATTCTCAGTAGGCACTTACCGGGAACCTTCTATGGGTCAGGCCCCCGCAACGTGCTGACCGCCACAGTACTCAAAACCTCGGACAGATTCACTACTCTCACCAAGCTAATCCCTAAAATGAACTCTGGAGCCACAAGCCTTTTGACTCCAGCTGGCATCTGGTCCCCTCCAATGGCGAGAACGATGGAAGAAGACAACTGGAAGACTGCTTGACAAGGGGGATTTGGGGACTCTTTGGGCGGCGGCTGGTGACCGTATCCCTGGCTCCTTTCCAGATTCCACAGATGGTGAGGGCGACTGGAGTCTCTGGTCTGTCTGCAGTGTCACCTGTGGGAACGGCAACCAGAAACGGACCAGGTCTTGTGGCTACGCATGTACCGCGACAGAATCTAGGACATGTGACCGTCCAAACTGCCCAGGTGGGTTTATGCAGAGGAGTGGCTCCAAGTTCAAGCGGGAGTTTTTCATTTATATTTAAACCTTAAAGAAAATCACTTTTTAAAGGACAACCATTTCCCTAATAAGAATTCTGACCAGACTGAAACAGTAAGAGATGAGTAATGAGCTGAATGGATGCAAAGATGGGTTTTCTGAGTCTTCGGCACAACTGCAGTAGTCATGACGTAGAGCAGAGTACCACGGTGTACTTGTGCAATTTCAAGGAGGGACTCTGGTTAACTTGGGCCTTTGATGCGGGATTTGTTTTGCCTTGAAGAGACACATGCTGAGAGACATTCATAGTCCAATAAGGAAGCCAGGATGAGAGGCTTCACAGACGCTTACAGGAAAACCACGCAGATAGCTCTGTCAGTGAGACCTGAGAGTTACTGAAAGATCCATGGGAGGAAACTGAGGACACTTGGCAGTTGATTATTACCTTTTTTTAAAAGATTTATTTATTTACTTGAGAGAGAGAGAAAGTAAATGGGGGGAGGGGCAGAGGGAGACAGAGAATCCTGAAGCAGACTCCCTGCTGGGGTCAGTCCTAGGACTCTGAGACGCTGACCTGAACTGAAATAAGAGTCAATCCCTTAACACCTTGAGCCCCCCAGGTGCCACCAGTTAATTATCACTTTAAACTGCATTGCCTACTCTGGGCAAATGCATTAAAATCTGGAGATTCAGAAGGAAAAAATAAAATAAAAATAAAAATAAACTGCATTGTCAGGGTTTTGAAAACTTAACTAATTGTAAACTTGGTGAGAGGCCGTATTGGGGGGAAAAAATAATTGTGTCTGTCTGTAGCAATTGGGTAGCAAAGTGTGGCCTGTTGTTCTACAGCATACACATTTTTAGAGGGTCAAGAAGACGGAAAAGGAGAAGGAAAAGAAAAAGGAGGAGGGGGAAGAAATATGCAACCAAGACCACATGTGACTCACAGGCCTAAAATATTTTCTCTCTGACCCTTTACAAAGCTAGTTACCAACTCCTGGCCTGTGGTTTTGCATTTCATTTGTTCCCATTGCCAGGTAGAATACCAGCTTAAAATAAGATCTCAGATTCTTCTAACAAATGGCACATTCTGAATGGCCTCATCTGACAGGTATTTCAGAGACAGAAAGTTTGATCCCCACACGCCCAAACTTCCTTTTTCTTTCTTTATTTAAATTCAGTTAGCCAATACATAGTACATCATTAGTTTCTGATGTAGTGTTCAGTGATTCATCAGTTGCATATAATACCCAGTGCTCACATGCCCTCCTTAATGCCCATCACCCAGTTACCCCATCCCCCCATCACCCCTCCTCCAGCAGCCCTCAGTTTGTTTCCTAGAGTTAAGGGTCTCTCATGGTTTGTCTCCCTCTCTGATTTCTTCCCATTCAGTTTTCCCTTCCCTCCCCTATGATCCTCTGTGCTATTTATTCCTTATGTTCCACATATGAGTGAAACTATATGATAATTGTCTTTCTCGGATTGACTTATTTCACTTAAAATAATACCCTCCAGTTCCATCCACATCAATGTAAATGGTGGGCATTCATTCTTTCTTTCTTTTTTTTTTAAAAACATTTCTTTTAGATTATTTATTTATTTGACAGAGAGAGAGAAATCACAAGTAGGCAGAAGTAGGCAGAGAGGCAGGCAGATAGAGAGGGAGAAGCAGGCTCCCTGCTGAGCAGAGAGCCCGATGTGGGGCTCGATCCCAGGACCCTGGGATCATGACCTGAGCTGAAGGCAGAGGCCCAACCCACTGAGCCACCCAGGCGCCTGCGTTCATTCTTTCTGATGGCTGAGTAATATTCCATTTTATATAGAAACTATATCTCCTTTATCCACTCATCTGTTGAAGGATATCTGGGCTCCTTCCACAGTTCGGCTATTGTGGATATTGCTGCTATGAACATTGGAGTGCAGGTGCCCCTTCTTTTCACTACATCTGTATCTTTGGGGTAAATACCCAGTAGTGCATTTACTGGGTCATAGGGTAGCTCTACTTTTAACTTCTTGAGGAACCTCCATACTGTTTTCCAGAGTGGTTGTACCAGCTTGCATTCCCACCAAGAGTGTAAGAATGTTCCCCTTTCTCTACATCCTCACCAACATTTGTTGTCTCCTGTCTTGTTAATTTTAGCCATTCTAACTGGTATAAGGTGGTATCTCATTATGGTTTTGATTTGTAGTTCCCTGATGCCAAGTGATATGGAGCATTTTTTCATGTGTCTGTTGGCCATGTGTATGTCTTCTTTGGAGAAGTGTCTGTTCATGTCTCCCACCCATTTGTTGACTTGAATTATTTGTTGTTTGGGTGTTGAGGTTGATACAGACTTCCTTTTACTTTTTTATTTTTTATTTTTATTTTTTTTAAGAGAGAGAGAGAGAATACAAGTGAGTGGAGTGTGGCAGAGGGGGAAAGAGAGAATCTCAAGCAAGCTCCACACTCAACACAGAACCTGATGCAGGGGCTCAATCTCACAACCCTCAGATCATGACCTGAGCCAAAATCAGGAGTGTGGCGCATAACAGACTGAGCCAACTGGATGCCCCCAGACTTCCTCTTTCTACTCCTACAACTCAGTCGTTAGACCATAAGGCTGATATTTGAAACAAAAAAGAAGTGGAGGTGGGCACCTGGGTGGCTCAGTCAGTTGAGTGTCTTCAGCTCAGATCATGATCCTGGAGTCTCAGAATCGAGTCCTGTGTCAGGCTCCCTGCTCAGTGGGGAATCTGCTTCTCCCTCTGACCCTCTCCCCTTCTTGGGCTCACTCTCTCAAATAAATAAGTGAAATCTTAAAAAAAAAAAAAAAAGTGAAAGAGCAGAGGGTTTCTGGGGATAGAGAGGAAGGATCAAATTGGGCATGTGTATGTTAGCAAAGCAGCATATGTAGAAAATGGGGCTGAAATTTAACAAGTGGCTGTTTGGGCTCTATGTCAGCCATGTGGGTGAATTTAGGAAGTGGAGCAACCACCAAGATGATTTTCCTGATCTTTCTCATGCTAATCATAATGAAGCTGAGTTGGATGTCTGATGTGATAGGATTTAGATAGGTGGAAATAAACCCATAAATGATAATAAGATGAGAGGTAAGAAGAGAAGGAAGACAGGAAAACAATGAAGAAGGAAGAGAAAGACACCAGGAAGAAGAAGATAAGATGATAATGAAGATGATGGAGAATAGGATTTTTTGATACTTAAGTATCAAGCAGATTTCTGAGGTCTTCATGTACCTTATTTCATTTAATTCCTGCAATAGCCTCATGAAGTGCATGTTTAGTATTGTACCCACTCAACAGCTATAGAAACAGGCACAGGGTTAACTTGCATGAGTCACACAAACAGCAAGAGGTCAATCTTGAATCTGAATTCAGGCAGTCTGATTCCACGGTCCATGTTTTTAATGATTAAACTGGTCCGCTGCCACCAGGAAGAAAGATATGGGGTTCAGCCACTCATGGATACAGAGAGCATTTAGTGGCTGGGCTTGGGGGCTTGGTGCTGTTTTCTTTTCCCGAGCCGGTACCAGATCCAAGTCTACCCACTGGCCACCACCATTCTGAATATTTCTCTGCAACCATTTTGAATGTTGCCTTCTTGTCTTCTCTCAGCACCTAGAGCAACATGCCCAGCAGGCCTGCTCCTGCATTTTCTTCTCTTCCGACCCTGCCCTTCTTCCATCCTTTCTGCCTCTCAGTTCCTGGGCCTCCTGGTCTTTTTCAGGGCTCCTTTGAACATGAAGGATTTTTTTTTGTTGTTTTTTTTTAAACAGGATCTCTTTCTTTACCTGTTTTGTTGATTCTCAGCATTACTGCAAAGAGTCATGGAGCAGGGAGTGTCCCTGGCCTGGCAGTGATTACACTGTAAAAGTTTGTCCCCTAGGTCAACCCTATAAATAAGTTCAAGGAGCCGCATGTAAAGCCAGAGAGATCCCCTTAAAGAAATCAAGTCATGCCTCCCAGGCCACTAAGGCTCTCCACCACATAGACTACCATGTTCCACCACCCCGGCCTCCTCAGATGCCTCAGCTAACACAGCATTCCTGTTTGTAAGGGAAGGCTGGATGGGAGTGGTAGTTTGGGGAAGGAGAGGGGAAACGGGAAGTATGAGACAAACTGGATTCAGCCCCTCAGAGCCAGTAATGACAAGCCCGGCTTACTCTCTTTGAAGCATCGTGGACAGTGCTGGACATCCTAGAATGTGAGATATCTGCTCTTTAGCTGTGGACTACTATATCAAAATACTCCTGGAGAAATTATCAGCTAACACTCACCACTTACTTCTACAAGTTCTTTCTTTACACATAATTCCTTGAGTGCATTTAACTCTATGAGGTGGGGCACTTATATCTCCCCATTTTACAGATGTGAAAGGCACTTGAAGGTTTAAGTGGCTTGACCAGGGCTACAGGCTAGTAACGATCTGAACCCTGTCAGTCAGTCCTTAAAACTGGTATGGACCACTAGACAAAATATTAACCCCTGCCTCTAATCCAGTTTGTCACCCAGATACCACCAGACAGGTAGACTTGCAGATGGACACGTGTCTCCTACTGCCCCACACCCCATTCTGGGCCTAGTGAATGAGTTCCTTAAGACCCATTCAGGCACATTTGGATCTGATTTCATGCTACAAATGGTATCTGGGGTTTTAATATATTTTATGCTCTACTACCTGCTTTTTACTCTTTCCTCTGCTGGCAAGTTCCTGCCCATGAGTAGTAATGAATACAAAAAAGGCTTTGTTCAGGTGTATTTGTTTCTTGATTTGCTAGGGAGGTGGGGGGTAACTTTTTCCATATACCTAAGGAAAAACGAGCTCCTGTCTGTGTTTAGGAATTGAAGACACCTTCAGGACAGCTGCCACCGAAGTGAGTCTGCTGGCGGGAAGCGAGGAGTTTAATGCCACCAAACTGTTTGAAGTCGGTAAGGAGACCTTTTTGCCCATTTTGGGGGAGATATTAAATCTTGATTTAATATCTTGGAGATTCCTTTTGCTTTTGCAGTGCCATCCCGTCCTAGGATCCATTTAAGTGTTTCATTTTCCTCTTACGGGGTCCAGTACTCCCAGCGAATTTCTCGCTCACCAAATATACTCTAAGCAAGAGAGAGCCGTCCCAGGCCTCCTGCAGCAGGCTGGGCCGAGCGGAGAGCCCTCTGTGTCCGCCTTGCTTGCCACCCAGCTTCCATAATAAGAAGTGGGACAGGAGTGGGACAGCTCTACCCTCAGTATGGATTCAGGCTCCAGTGGGGCCTCATGCCCCTTCTGACAGCCTTCACGGAGTGTCCCCAAAAAGTGAGGAAATGCTGGTCTTGGTTCTGTAGCAAAAGGAAGGAAGGAGAGAAAAGGAGCTTTCTCCGTATTATGCCTGCCTCCCTCTACCACATGTATTTTTTCGTAAACCTTTGGCATACTCTGCTACTCATCTGCTCAAAAGTGCTAGGCCAAACACAGTCTGCATGAACCAAGCCAAATGACAAGTGACAGCTAGGTGCAAAGCGAAAGCTTCCTTTTTGAAAATAGCTTCATGAGCTTCGGGATGCAATTCTGTATTGCAGAGAGGTGAGACTCCTTCTGCCACATTACCGCGTGCCACCCGAAACTTCGTCAACCTCGGCCAAACAGGAGGCAGTTTGAAATTCTCTGTGACCCAGGGCATCCACTTCAGTCCTTCACACACACAAACTACCTTTAGCAGGAGCCTTCTGCAAACACAATGCTTTTACTACCCGCCCCCACCACCACACATACCCCCGGAAGAAATTAGAGACTAAATGCAGGAAATTTACACTAACTGGTAGGGCAACAAAAGTTGTCTCCTGAGGGCAGAGAGCTTCTCGGGTCTCTTCCTAGTGCATACCCTACAGACAGGCAGCTGCTTGCTTTTTTGCGGAGTATAGGTTCAGTTGCACAAAGCCACACCTGAGGTGGGACTGAAGACACACAGAGATGAGTAGGGATGGGTGTCAGTCAGGTTCTGGGCAGCAACAAACACGACACACTGGAATCAGGTAATTGAGGAGCATTCGATGAGGTTCTGATGAGCAGGGTAGATTGGACACCAAGAAGGGGTCGGACAGAACAATGGGGGGCTCTAACTGCCCCTTGGCCTGAAGGGATGAGGGTAGCTGTGTGGAGAGGGCTACCCGCCACCATTCTGGGCTCTCAGAAGGGTGTAGCCAACCTGCAACAGTGCAGGAGGAACCACAGGGACAAATACATTAACCTCACTCTCCTCTCTCGCCCTGGTCTCTGACCAGGTCCTCCCTTTGGCTCAACCCAAAGAGCAGTTAGTCTCTAGGAGTCCACCGATAGCATCCACATGGAACAACCTTCCAGGGGGAGGGAAAACATGGAATGAGAAGAGAGAAGGCCACACGGAAGATGGCTCACCGAGATGGGATACAGCTTGATCTGCACAAGGTCATTTGCCAAACCTGGTAGCACCTCTGTTAGCTGATCTGTCGAATGGTAGGAGGTCACAGGGTCCCCTTATGGAGCTATTGTAGAATTAAATGAGTTCATATTGGCAGAGCATGTAGAACATGCCCATCTCACTGAACACCTACCAAGTTTGATAGATAAAAATAAGTCAGTGTATGTTCTGTGGGTTCATGAATTATGATAACCAAGCCATTTTCTAGGGCCTCACTGAATACTGCTTCTGAACACCCTGTCCAATGGAGGAGGCCTGCCCTGGCTTTGCAGACACACATTTCCCAGGAGGGAGCCTGCATTCTCTCACTGCTGTTCAGTCAGGGGTTCACAGGGCTGGAATCTTAGAGCTCAGGCCCAGAGTGAGCCTTGGCACATCCCCTCTGGCAGGACCCTGGGCCCCGTGCTGCGGGATCCCTGCATTCCTCCAGCTTAATCTTCACTGTGCCTTAAGAGACAGGCATCCTTTTCATCCCCAGTTTGGAGAGGAGGATACTGAAGCACAGGGAGGGAGACTATACCTGCACGAGGGCATGAGCTAGTAGATGGTAGAGCTAGAATTGGATCACAGACAACTGAACACAAGATCCCACACTCTTCCTCTTAGGCCAGGCCTCTCTGAGTGCTTGAGAGATGCCCCCCCCCCCCCGCCTTCTTCATTCCACTGAGAGAAGCCTGTGCCCTCCTCCAACCTGCCCCCAACTCCACCCCCATCCTGGCCACTTGATTCCTTCTTAGGGCACCACCAGCCTCCCAGGCATCTGGGTCAGAGCAGGGAGTCACTCCTAATGTCTCTCCTCCCTTTCCCTCAAGCCCACCCAGGCCCAGCGGCCCTACTCTCTGAGCTCACTTGATCCCTCCTGTTCGGTCCTTTCCCACTCGAACTCTGGCAACTGATATCGGCACTGAATGTGTCTTCTTCCTGTTCAACTCAGCCAGTAGCTGTCACTCCAAAACCTTCAGTAGTTCCCCAGTGCCCTCAGAACAAGCCTAAACTGCACAGAAGAGTCCCACGATCTGACACCAACAGACTTCCTGCCCTATAGCCTCCATTCCGATGACGCCGAACGTGTTCCTCAGCCCCAGACAACCCCAGCAAATTTTGTTCTGCTCAACCTTGGCGTACGCAAGTGGCCTGTTCCTGGGGCCAGTCGTTCCCATGGGCAGGGCAGGCCCCACACAAACATATCTTGGTTTTTCGAATAAAACCAGGAATCCACATTAACAAACTGGAACCACCTATCTTAAATTAATTCAATAATTAATTAATTAATTAACAATGAAGTCGACATCTTTTAATACTGTAAGGCCCAAATACAACAACCTCCAGGGGCAGGTTCTCGTTGGAAGCCAAGGGGGCAGTGGTCTCTGGGCCTTACTGTTAAGTTCCCTAAAAGCAGGGGCCACCTGCCCCTTCCTCTTTGAGGCATCTCATTATATGGATTTGCTTATAAGGATTGTCACTCTTTGGTGCCTGTGGTTAAGAGATGAGGCCACCAGCTCTAGCTTAATCCAGTCAGTGAGTGGCACAAATAAAACCAGGGACTACCAGTTCTCCTTTGAGGCACTTTCCACCTTGTTACTAGATACTTAAAGAGGAGATTCAAAATTGCTCCCTGAATTAGTGTTCATTTTTTTATAGGTGTTAGCGGAGTTATCCCACATCCTCCCTTTCTTCCTCAGATCCCTAAAATTCAGGGATAATCGTATATTTTCAAGAAATAAGACAGACGAAGCAATTGTAATGGTTAAATCTAGGTGATGGCAGACAGGGAGTCACTGCTGGAGTTTCATTTCTCTACTTTTCTGTGTCTGAAATTTTTCATGGTATCACGTGGGGAGGAGGTTGCCTTGCAAATAAAGTTCTCAAGGCCAAGAGGGGTGAGCATGATCAAAGCGAGGGCTGGTGGTTCCAGGGGACCGCAGGGATTCCCCCTGGGAGGGGAGGAGTTGACGTCAGTGTGAACCTCCCACCCCTGTTGCATATGGTGAGAGGGGTTCTCTGTGGTCTTTCTCAGACACCGACAGCTGCGAGCGTTGGATGGGCTGCAAAAGTGAGTTCTTAAAGAAGTACATGCACAAGGTCATCAACGACCTGCCCAGCTGCCCCTGCTCCTACCCCACCGAGGTGGCCTACAGCACGGCGGACATCTTCGACCGCATCAAGCGCAAGGACTTCCGCTGGAAGGACGCCAGTGGGCCCAAGGAGAAGCTGGAGATCTACAAGCCCACGGCCCGGTACTGCATTCGCTCCATGCTGTCCCTGGAGAGCACCACGCTGGCTGCCCAGCACTGTTGCTATGGCGACAACATGCAGCTCATCACCAGGGGCAAAGGGGCGGGGACCCCCAACCTCATCAGCACGGAGTTCTCAGCGGAGCTCCACTACAAGGTGGACGTCCTCCCCTGGATTATCTGCAAGGGCGACTGGAGCAGGTACAACGAGGCCCGGCCTCCCAACAACGGACAGAAGTGCACCGAGAGCCCCCCAGACGAAGATTACATCAAGCAGTTCCAAGAGGCCAGGGAGTACTAAGGAGATGTCCCCTCCGGTATTTGTGACACAAACGCAGTGCGCATATCTGCCGCTGGGGCAGGGCGGGGCTGGTCTTATCCGCATCCGTAGATATTTGTATACACCACGAGGGTATGTTTCATAAATCACCCTAAGGGTGCGCACCAGCCCCGGATGACGGCTGTCTGAAGCCACCTTGCCATCCGAAATGCCCACAGAGCTCCTTGGAATCCCTCCGAGGGGTGATGTTGGCAGGAGGATGGGGACAAAGGAGCCAGAAGAAGAACCTGGAAGCCATTGTGGGTGGGATTCGATGCGCACCCGGATCCTGCGTTTCCTGGAGGAGCAAAGAGGGCGAGACCGGGTTGTAAACGTTATAAGCAGTTTTTATATATAACTTATTTAATATGAATGTGACTTAAGCATAACCTTTTCGCTGGAGTTGTGAAACTGTTTAATCACTTCTGTGAGAGTTCAGACAGGGGCTTAAGGAGGTGGAAGAGAAGGGAATTTGGGAGTAATTTTTTTTAAACTAAATAACTCAACGGAAGTGTCTCAAAAACAAGAAAATCCCACCTTAAACCAAATGTTCTTTAGTCATGAGGCACCCTGCTGGAGTCTTGGCTTCCAGAATATCCCTGCCTAAGATTGGATAGAGGGAGGAGGGCACATGGGGATTTTAGGGGCAAATCTGAGGACTGGTTTTAAATAGGCTTTAAAATAAAAGGCCAATGTTAGCATAATGCTCTAATTCTACTAAAAGGCTACAGACTGGCAGAAGTTCTGCTCAGGCCTTAGTGGGAGGTTCAGAAGGCTGCGGGAAGGTCAGACATAAATATAGGTAATAGCACTTTTGCAGAAGAAAAAAACAAAAGCAAAATAGATGGGAAAAGAACATGGACCTCATTTCATCTATTTTATTCTAATACTGTCATAACAATTTTTTTCTCCACCAGTATATTACCAGTAAATACATATAAAAAGAGTAGGGAGACTCAAATCTATAAAATTTCTAATTTTTTATGTTTTAAGAAAGGGGAAAAAACTACATTATTTTTGTAAAGTATTTATTGAGTCATTGAGTCTTGTGCATCAAGCAATTGTAATATGACCTGGTTATGTAGTGTGGAACTTAGGACAAACAAAGAGTTTGTTCTTATGCAATCTTTACTTGCAAAACTCCAGGAAAAGAGAATATATCATAAAATCATAATAAAATGTGTTACCTGCAATAAATGTGTTACCTGCAAATATTTATGATGCAAATACCATAAAGAACAAGCCCAGGGCGTCGAGGCAGGAGAGAGGGAGGTTCAGACCAGGTGGGAATAAAAGGCTCATTGATTGACTTGATGGTGGGTGGTATAACTCACGACACCTTTGGAACCAAGAATGTCAAGCCAGTCCTCAGGAGGCTGAACTCATTGACACACAGGTAAGTTTTTGCCCACTCAGAGCTAAGAAAGAGCTAAGAAAAGCAGACTAGAGCAAAGGCTTAAGACAGTCCAGAGGAGGGATGTCTGGGTGGTTCAGTTGGTTAAGCATCCAACTCTTAATTTTGGCGCAGATCGTGATCTCGGGGTCATGAGATCAAACCCCGTGTCAGGCTCCATGCTGGGCTTGAAGCCTGCCTAAGGTTCTCTTTCTCCCCCTTTCTCTGCCCCTCCGCTACCTTCCCCCCATCTATGCCTTTCAAAAAAAAGAAGAAGAAGAAGAAGAAAGGACTATCCAGATGAGCAGGACTGCTTCCAGACAAAATTGTGCAATGATAGAAGTAAGTAGAACTACTCGTCATGCAGATTATTCTTTTTCCAGATGAGAAAACCAAAACCCAGGGGAAAAAATGTATCACGCTGGACCCATCTTTCATTTCCTAGCCTAATGCTCTTTCCACTATATCAAATTGTTGATGTCCTGGTGGTGTCTTGGGTATTCTTTTTTTTCTTTTTTTTTTTTTTAAGATTTTATTTTATTTGACACAGAGAGAGAGATCACAAGTAGGCAGAGAGGCAGGCAGAGAGAGAGGAGGAAGCAGGCTCCCCGCGGAGCAGAGAGTCCGATGCGGGGCTCGATCCCAGGACCCCGGGATATGACCCGAGCCGAAGGCAGAGGCTTTAACCCACTGAGCCACCCAGGTGTCCCTGTCTTGGGTATTCTTGATCCCACTCTTAAGTTCCCCTAATAAAATCTGTTCTTTTGGAAAAGCTCTTATCAATCATTTATACTTTAGAATGGATTACCCCTGTATTTCCCTTCTCAGAATATCTATATTTAAGAGCTATTTCTAATTATGACATGAGAAGCCTTATCGACATCTAAAGGAATTTTAAGCAAGTGAACTGATAGGGAGAGAATCAATACATCTATGTATCAGGGAAGCAGATTTGGTTTCTAATAATAAGAAAACTATTTTTGCAAAGATAGTTGATTGCAACAGATTGCATTGCCTTTGAGGTGGTGAGTCCCTGTTGGGACAGGTATTCAAGCAGTGATGAGATGAAGCACATGAGAAGATAAACTGAGTGATGAGAGGGAAAAAAATGTGCAATAATAACACCCTCTGATAAATGTTTTTTTAAGGGTAAGTGCAAAGTACTATGGGAAAACAGGCAGGAATCAAGGAAGTACTTATTGGGACTAATGGAGGATTGGTATTTTATAAAGCGGAGAACAGGGAGGGGGAAGTGGATGCATTTAGAGTTAGAAAAAAGTAAGAATAAAAACAAGGAACTAGGAATGAGCTTGGGTTTTTCTGAAGGCCAGTATATTTAGAGTGATGAGCAGAGGAACAAGAGTGGTAAGTTTTGGAGTTATATCTAAGGAATCTTTATTAAGGATTTATCATGGAAGATTGAAAGGAGCAGAGCTCTTTCCTGCTAAAGTGAGAATGACTGATATAAGCAATATTTTCAACGGGCTCTTTGCCTTTTTCATCTCAGACCTTGCTGACCTAGTAATATGAAAGTTGGAAGATGAGGTGGATTGGGTGCAGGGGAGACCCCCTGGGCTCTTTGCCTACTGAATACATCCCTAGTCTCCTATACCTGACCGGGTTAGTGCCACACCTCTGGAAATTTGCTGAACTATGATCTGCCTCTATCAGGATAAGTTAGTTTTCAGTCTCGAAGCCAGTGAGTGATGCTCAGAAAACCAGAACCCCTCTGTTTGGGTATCTGATAAGACAATGCAATCTTATCTTATTTTCAGCACAGAGTCTCAAGCCGTGCCCAGGGTAACCCCAAGGAATTCCCTCCTTGCAAACAGATCTCGTGCTCAAGGGCCAATTTCGCCTGCAGCAGAGTGTGCTGCCTGCACCCTCGTCTTTAGTACCTATGACCCCTCAGCAAGTACTCCACAAAAGCCTCTCATCAACTTTTTGCTCCTTCCATTCTCCCTGGAAAAAAGAGCTCCTTTTCTAGTAATGCACTGGGCCTCTTGGGTCCCCCGCATGAGCGAGCCAATAGGAGAGAACAGAGATGCCCAAGGCCCTCTAGTGGCCGCACATGGAAAAGTTGAGGAAGAGGGCTTGGACACACAGAGCTTTCTCTTTGGCCCCAGTACAACCGTCCACCATGATTATAGTCTCCGCAGTGTTTCTCTCTGGGTAGCTCATCGGCCAAGAGGTTAGAGTTCTCCAGCCTCACTAACATCAGGGATCAAAGAATAGGTACTATCTTTGCCACTCTTTCCTGAGCTCACACTTTGTGCCTCGGTGCTGTTCCCTTTACCGTGGGAGGCAGGCAGAGTACATCACATTCATTTTACACACAAGGAAAAAGAAGCCCAACAAGGTTAACGAACTTGCCCAAACTCATAATGCTCCATAAATGGCAGAGCTGGTTGAAGCCAGTCCTTTCTAACCACCAAGCCAACATTTGTAACCTTCCTCTTTGTTCTATGCCTTTCCCAAGTCTTCCTGACACTCACAGGATCAGTTTGGTTTTTGTTTGCTTGTTTTTCTCTAACGCACCCTGCTTTCACTCAGATTGCTCAGATCTGCCAAATGTCCCTACATCAACCCTTACAGTGTCTCATATTGGGCACAGAGGGTCTGGCTTTATTTCTACATGTTCTGCACAGCTCTGTCATTCTGTAAGCAGACGCCAGAGATACGACAGTATACAAATCCAAGTCTTCCTGTTGGAGGGCAGACAGCCGAAAAATAAATAAGTACTGAGATAATGATAAGTGATATAAAGAGAAACAAATTATTTGATCACACACGTATGTTGCATTATTTATTGCAATACTTAGTTGCTGTAATACGTAATCCTCAAAATCACAGTGACTTAATGCTGTAAAACCTAGGATTTGTTTCTGGCCAGGTGTCTCTCCTCTAAGTGATGACCCAGGGGTCCAGACTCCTTCCATACTGTGGCTTGGCCATCTTCAAGCTGGGACTCTCTAGGACGACCCGGGAGTCATCTCTATTCCAGCCTGCTTGAAGAGTAGAGAGCGGTCAGGATGAGCATAAAGGTTAGGTCAAGCAGAGATGTACTATACATCATTTCCACTCCCATCTCCCGGGCTCTGTTCCATGCCACACTCTTCTGCGAGGATGATGGGGAAATAAAGTTTAGTTGGGGGTTTGGGGGTGTGGGAAGCCGAGATAGGCTATGTGAGCACTCAGCCAGTGTCTGCCACGGAGGTAGACCACCTGGTTATGAGAGCCAGCGCAAGGGACTCTGGATGGGCCCAAAGTAGGTGACCAAAGAAGAGAGGGGCTTCCCAGCCCCTCACCATCTTCCACGTTGTATTATAGTGCTTAACTAGACCTCAGTTTACTAGCTATCAACTGGATAAGGCCACCTGTCTTAGCTACTCATTGTCACACCCCGCTTGGCACTTACCACACTTCTACACATCTGTGTCCACCAGCCCAATTCTCAACTGGAAGTTTCGACAAGCCTTAGCCTCCACTTTCTCTGGGCAGTGGGGCCCCTTGGCTTGCACAAGGAACAGAGTGAAGTGCCAGGGAGTTCACAGTCCCCCCCAGGAACATTTAACAGCTGACTGAGAGGAGCTATGTGGATGAATGCCCCAGCCTCCTCACCCTCCACTGGGGCAATTCTGAAGCATATTTTGTACTATTCTCAGAGCTCCCAGTGGGACTGAGCTCCAGGCACCCACAGAGGTAACTCGCTTGCTAACACACCATTCATTGTCTTCCTTTCTATCCCCATGTTTCTTCTGCCACTCCCCTTCTGTGGGCTCGCTGGGATCATCTCTCCAGTGTGCTATCTACTCAGATCGTTCTCTCTGGATTCTCTTCCAGGGGAGTCCCAAACCAAGACATAAGTTTATGCTTTGATACTTACTGAGTGCAATTCAAATATAAGCTCACTCTTATTTTCATCATGCTCATGTGGAGAGAAGGTTTTGCTGTTGGTGATAGCTCTACCAAGAAAGAAAATTCAATCTCCTTCGGACCAGAGATTGGCACTCTACCAGATTTTCAAGCTTTTACAAAACAAAATAATAAGTCCCCAGTTCTTATAATTAAATCCAACAGACAGAAAATGACTCTGCCAGATCCTTCTAAAAATTGCTGAACACCTTCTCCTCGTTTTTTAATTCATCTCCTTGCTGACTTCAAACCAGCGCTGCTCCATGGACCACACTTTGAGTAGCCCTGTTCTAATCGACTGAATGACAGTGATCGGTACCCCCATGAGCAGGGATTCCGGCCTGACATTCAAAATCATGAAAAAGCCTCACAGGAAGTTATGTGTGGGGAGGGAAGAGGATGGGGTTCTCCCTTTGTCATCCACTTACAATTTCCAATGGAAAAATGTGTGGGTTGTCACCATTATGCCTGCACTATTTCAGACTAATTAAAGGCTTGCCATGGTAATTACTGGGTGGGTATACCCAGGAACATACATCCATGTGTACAGATCCTGAACACAGTAGTATAAATTAAGACGGAAAGCTTACAGCCTGTTGCTTTTCTGAGGCTTAGTGTTGGTTTACCATACGGGATTAGGAGAAGAGGGGCAATTTCTGGGATCAGAAGGTAAGACTTCTTAGGAAACAAATTTATGGGACTAGCAACTCTTTGTTGCACCAGAAGAACAAAGCTTAGCGACGATTCGGGTTTTTCGGTTTTTGTTTTTGATTTTTTTTCTTTCCTACCTCCATCTCCATGTAGGGGGTTGGAAAGCCAACATACAAAGATCAGTGCCTTGCCTGAAAAGGCAAAAAGAACATCATCCTCAACCACTTTAGCAGCAGGGGTATTGGTGGATTGAGACACAGCTGCAAAAGCAAAGCTGGGTAAGAATTTTATGACTTTGCTAATTTTCTATCTGTTCCGGGAGTAATAAATATGCCCTTACAGATATTCATGATTGCCCTCAAAATAAAAAATAAAATAAAATAACAACTCCTAAATGGCACAGAAAAGCCTTTCATTCTTGAGGCATGTAATTCATGGATGATTTTCAAAATGTCATGTTTGAATTGGGAAAGTAACATTTCTTGAATTAACCAGCCAATTGCTTCAAGAACATGACTCAACGGATATAAAAATTTCAAGCCTGACTTTTAAAAAAGAAAAAAGGAATTTTTTTCTATGCAGCTAAGTTTATTTTTCACAAAGGTCATGGCTACATATTAGGTTTATTTGCCATGGAAGGGAATGGTCTAAATGAAGCACACCTTTAATTCCTTAGTGAAAGGGAGCAGTAACAGACCTTAACAAGCACCGCTTCCAAATTTCACACCAGTAGACATGCGGCTTCGCTTTGTCTAGCTCTGTCCTCCTTTACTCCCTTCTACGCCCAGCTTGGGTTTTGTTTTGTTTTATCTTTGGAGAGCTTAGCAAATGGACAAGGAGGCGGGGGAAGGCAAAGAGAAAAGCTAGGATTTCCCGGGACAAAATCCTCTTTGGAACTTCTAAAGTAACTCATTGCCCCTGTTGTCAATATAACTAAGGTGAGGTCTTTACACAGGGGAAGACCAGAGAGACCCACAACCCTAAACCAAAGCTTGAGATAAAAGCAAACTCACTCTGTTTTCTCTTCTTCAAGATTTCTACACTGTGCCATTCCAGTCGCCTTCCCCACCGCTCCTTATTCATTCCTTCTGCCACCCAACCAGCCATCTTGTGGCCAACTGCTGTTCTTTGGGGCCAATCCTCCCTTTTTTTTTAATACTCTGTAATAAACAAACAAACAAACAAATAATACCCTTCAAACTTTTGATTGATATATAACATACAATCAGAAAAATGTACACGTATCATAATCTTTGTGGCTCGGTGAATTTTCACAAAGCGAACACACTCATGACCAAAGTCAAGAAAGAGAACAGAAAGTTTGGGAGGGAGCTTCCTGGGATGAAATGTTCTAAGTCTCGATTATGGTGGTGGCTACAAAACTTGCTGCATTTGTCAAAACTCATTGAATTGGACCCTTAGGGGAAAAAATTGAATTTCATCATATGTAAATGTTTCCTCAACAGAAAATAACTAAAACATTCCCATTACTCCTGTGCCACCTTTCAGTTAGTAACCACTTCCTGCCAAAAGTAATCAGTGTCATGACCCGAGATTGGTTTTGCCTGATTTCGAACGTCGGCGGAATCCTACAGCATATGCTCCCTGAGGTCTGGCATCTTTTGTTCTACGTTGTGTTGTGAAAGTCTTCCATACTGCTGTTTGCAGTTATCAGTCATTCATTCTCATCACTGTCTAGTCTGCATGGCTTTATATGCCTTTTCTACCATTTGGGGGGTTGCCTGTTTGGAACTTTTATAAACAGTTCTGCTGTGAATGGTCCAGGGTGCATTTTTTCATGCTTGTCTGCAAACATTTCCATTAGAAGTGGAATTAACAGGTCCTAGGGCATGAACAGCTTTAGCAGATGCTGCCCAACAATTTTCCAAAGTAGTTATACTGGTTGACATTCTATCCAGGAGTGGTTGAAGGTTCTGATTCTTTGATCAATCTTGGTTCTGCCCCTACACTAACCATTCTTCGATATTCTTCTTCTTTAGATTTAAGTCAACGGAGGTGCACCGAGCCCTTACTCTGTGCTTGTCACAATTCACCATGCTGGATCCTGGAGACACAAATAGGAACAGACAGGAACCCTGTCATAAATGAATGGCTCAGTGGGGTGACTACGTCAAAAAGCTATAATACAATGTGATAGGTACCACGGGACCAGATGAGGATGTGATTAATGACAGCAGTTGTAAGTAGTAAGTCAGAGTTGCTACATTTCATTTAGGGAAAAAAAAGTCTGATATACCAAGCATTGGCAAGATGGTGAAAAAACAGAAATTCTTTTGTTTTAATATTATTTATTTACTTACTTGACAGAGAGAGAGACACACAGCAAGAGAGGCAACACAAGCAGGAGAAGTAGGAGAGGGAGAAGCAGGGAGCCCAAATAGGGCTCAATCCCAGGACCCTGGGATCATGACCCGAGCTGAAGACAGACACTTAACAACTGAGCCACCCAGTGCCCCAAAAAACAGAAATTCTAATTGCCACTGCTTATGGGGATATAAACTTGGGGGATAACTTGACTATACCTAGTACAGTGGATACTGTGTCACCAACAGCAGAAGTCACCAATTTCACTCCTGATGGCTTTCTTTATATTGTCAAAAATTGGAAACAACTTGTCTACCAACAGTGGAATGGACACATAAACCATGTGTTAATAAAATAGAATGCCATCCAGGTGTTAAAATCTGATCCAAAGCTATGCATACTGTCACAGATGTGTCATAAACATGTAATATGCAAAAAAGTAAATGTCAAATGGATATATAAAGTATTACACATTTTCAACAATTTAAAAACTCACAGAACAATACTATATTATGTCTGGACACCAACACAGGTAATAGTACTAAATTATGCACGGGAAGGCTAACCACCAACTTCAAGGTCACTGTCACTTCTGGGGATGGATGACAGTGAGTGGGTGGAAAAGGTGGGAAACATTAGAAGTAAGATGTTATTTATTTTTTTAAAAAAAGGAAACCCAAAATATACTGCAAGATATTAATCCTGATTAAAACTGAGCACTGGGTAATGAACAATCGTTACCTTATTTTCTGTATATGTGATATATTTTAAACTAAGTACTAAAAATTCAAAAAACCCGAAAGAAAAAATAAACGTAGTGAGGTTGGATGGCATCCTACAGGGTCATGAGTCTGACGCCCCTGGGTATACATGAGTTCACACACAGAGGAGGACGGGCAGGCCTCCATTGGCTGTTGATGGTAATGTTGAAGGTGGGACGTGTGTATTCACCGACTCCCAGACAGTGAAGCCACTCGAGCTAGCAGCCGCCTTGGTTCTCCCAAGAGAAGCACACACACTGCCTCTCCCCGGATTCAGTCTTCCTTTCATTCTTGTGTGCACAGCTTGGGATAGACAGAGCCCTGCACTGGGAACATGGTCCCAAACGCAGCATCTACTGAACGGGAGGCCCGAAGCCCATCCCACAGCCTTGCTGAGCCACAGCTCCTCCACCCAATCCCTGCAGTCCTGCCCCCAGATCTGCGGGAGGAGCCGAAGAAGACACAAAACCTGCCCCTTCTGGGGCCACTGACTCCCATCTCAGGCTGAAATGCCTGCTTACTGAGCATCTCCTTTGGGCTAGATATTGGATCCAGAAATCATCTCAGTCACCTTTTTTTAAAAATGTCACAGGTGAGGACCCCAAGTCTCAGGTAGTAGGAAGACTTGTCCACGATCACTCAAGTAGTAGATCCATATTTAAACCTGGGGATGACTGTCCTCAAATCCACATGTCCTCTTTCACTGTTTGGACATCAGACGTGCAGGTAGCTTGTCTGCTTACTTCTGTCCCCTCTGTCCCCACCTTTCCTACGTGGAACCAGCATCTGGGAGGGGTGGGAGGGAGTAAGCTTTGATTCTCATCAGAGTACCTTCCAAATTCAAGTCAGGCTCCTGTTCCCACTGGTCCTTCTGAGAGGGTCTATCTCACTGCCATCACCGATGACTCAGTATTCATCTGCACAGAATTCTCCCACTGTCTGCTCCCCTGAAAAATTGAAATGCCGAAAACCAGAGTTAGAACAGCTAGACTATGAGCAACTTCCGGCTTCTGCTGGATGAACCAGATGTGGGCCTGGCATGCCAGGTGTTTCTGCTTCTAGTCAGAAACTGGAAGTTATAGAAGGCAGAGCTCGGATGCACCAGGGTCACTGACCCACATCTTGTCTAGGTCTCCAGGGGCTAAGGGTTGAGGAGTGAGCCCCACTTAATCCTAACAGAGTGCAGTCACTCAGGAAAGTGGGAGAGGAGGGCTCAGTAAGGCACAGTTTAGAGAAGAGAGAGAAGTAAAGGGGAGAAGAATGGTGAAATGGAAATCTGAAAAAAAAAAAAAATCCCGCACTCTAGCCTATTTATCTGTCCCAAAAAAAAGACAGGGTTGGTTTTCAGAGTTCTAAGGTTGCTATGACACCTGGAGATACGACGGGGTTAAGTTGTGACCACAGGAAAAAGAGTAACCCCTCCCCATCACACACACACACACACACACACACACACCCCAGACACAACAGAGGCCCCTAGAGGGGTAGGGCATCTTGTTGTCTCAGGGTACCTGGCAATGGTGTGTCTGAAGTCTGGTCAAAGGAAGGGAGCTCTCTGACCAGCCCAGGTCCCTCAGAGACCGTGCAGGACTCCACTGGTGAGCAGGGAGGGAAGAGAGCACTGGCAATTCTGAAAACCCCACGTATAGACTGAAGGCTAGAGGATCTGCCTAACCTGCTTCGAGGGGGTCATCCTGGACCTCAAAGTCAGGGGCAGAGGGTGGGGGTGGGGAGACATGCAAAGGTACGGCTGCAGAGCAAAGGGCCCCAGCTTCCCTTCCCATGGGAAGTGACCAATAACTCGGACCCCTGGCCCCATTAACCATGCCCTGCAGTGAGACCCCCCCCCCACACACACACCCCTAGCAAAGGCTGAGGGGTCTTGGGCCCTGGAAAAAACACAGCATCTTGTCTTTTTTCCCAGAACTAAGATAAACCCATGGAAAGGATAGTAGAGTATGCCCCAAGCAAAAATACTCCCCAAATTCTGAAGAGAATTCAGACTTCCTTATAGAGTTCTTTGTGGTATACTAGCTTTGTATTTCAGGAGATATTTTAACCTTAAAAGCATTGGTATCATCCTGTGTTTACAAACCCAAGGGAGACAGATGATGCCAGTAGGGACTCCAGGCTAAAACCAAGAGAACTTAACTCTGGTTAATTTAAGAAGAAAGGAAGCATATTGGACAGATGTTGGGTAGCTTTAGGAAGATTCAAATAAATAAGAATAAGAGTACATCATTTAAGCACCTTATTTAAGAGGGAGGCTGTATCAAACAAGGTAACCATAGGTTAAATAAATAGAAGGTCATTGGTGTCTTGTGATAAGTAAGTCTGGCCATAGATAGCCCCAGGAAAGTATGGGATCCAGTTTCTTCCACAATTCTCTTCAAGCCATTTCCACTTCATGGTCTAAAATGACTATCCAAGCTCCAGCCATCACATTTATATTCCAGCCAGTGAAAAAGGATTTATCAGAAGTTGCATGCACATTTCTCTTTGCATCCCATTCACCAGAACTCAGTCCTCTGGCATCAACTAGTTACAAGAGAGGAGGAAGGTTTTATCTGGGCAGCCAGGTGCCCCAGCTAACAAGAGCCCATGACAAAGAAAGAAGATACTGGAAAGAAAAATGAGCAAGTTTCTTCTACAGGTGCCTAAACCACATGAATTTTTATGACAAATGCAGTCATTCTTTTTTTTTTAACATTTTATTTATTTATTTGACAGAGAGAGAGAGAGATCACAAGTAGGCAGAGAGAGAGGGGGAAGCAGGCTCCCCACCACAGTAGAGAGCCCGATGCGGGGCTCGATCCCAGGACTCTGAGATCATGACCTGAGCTAAAGGCAGAGGCTTTACCCACTGAGCCACCCAGGCGCCCCGCAGTCACACTTTTTATGGCAAGTGTGGTCAGACCAGGCAAGGATCCCCATGAGCAGGGTAAGTGACGTCACTTTTCCTCCCAGGGTAAGTGACGATTGTCACTTGGATCCAAGGAGAGGGATGCTCTGTTCCAGGAAGTTCCAGGTCCCTGGTCCCACAGCATCTAAAACCCTCAGTAGCATTGCTGTGCACATGGGATCCTCCGTCTCCTGTCCAGGCCCTTGGCCTTAAAGCCTCAGCTGGAATGCAGGAACCTCATGTATTTCAACCTCTGCGTGATGCCCAGCACCTAGCCCAGGGCCAGGCAGGCACAGCGGGCTTTCAAAGAATTGTTTATGAAATTGATGAATGAACCTCTACATTCAACTGCCTCCCACATACACGGGTGACTATTTTTCATGTGGATGAAAATATTTAAAAGTATTACTGAATTCAGAAATGTATATGCTTTCTTCCCACGTGTATTTTCTCAATGAATTTCTAAGCTTGAGTGTGTTTGGGGGAGGGGGCTGGGCAGCAAAGTCGGATTCTCGGGACTAGATGGCCTGAGTTTGAATCTGTAATCTGCCACGTGCCAGCTGTGTGACCTTGAGCAAGATGCTTCACTTCTCTGTGTTCTAGTTTCCTCATTTGGTACTGTTGTTCCTGTGGTTGTCATGAAGATTTCGTGAGTTAACATTCATATTCTGTAAATTGTGAGTGTCACTCAGGACAGTGATTAGCATAAATACTAAAAGTGCACGTACCCTTTGACAAAGGTTCATTTTTTTAATGTCATAAAGAGAGTCTCCTGAACAAAGCTGGAAAATTATGACCCAGCCTAGATGATTTTTAATTTGGCAGCTCTTTCAATTAAAGGTTTTTTTTTTTTTAATTGCCTCAATCCCAAGAGCAAGCCAGTTCCTCACTGTCAGAGACAGTTTCTGGGGCATCTCCTGAGGGTCCAGGTCTAGGTTATAGAGTTACAGGTTGCCCTAAGAGAAGAGACCCCCGCACACACCATTCACCTCACACTCTATTGTCCTGATGGATAAACCCGGTTCAGGGACTGACTGTATTTCTGTCTCCAAACCCTCCACCTGCCACCTCGCTCACTTCATAGCATCCCAGCAGCTGACCATGTTGCAAACAGAGACAAAATCCCTTTGATGCCCGGGACCAGACGAGGTCCATATGAGGCTCTCAAACAAAGCTTTTGCTTTGTTTCTAAACAACTTAAGAAGGCTTAAAGGGGGGAAGAAGTGCCTTATTTTCTCAGGCTCCTTTTCCTGCTCAAACAGAAAGAAAAACCCAAGACCCAGGGAGGGACCCAATGAGACAGAGAGAGAACCAGACTTGGAGAAGGAGACAGGAGTACAAGACAAGGAATGGCTGCAAAGTTTAGATTACTTCCTAAAGGATGGGGGGGGGGGGGTGAGGGGAGATACGTGATCTTTATCTAATCAGACAGTCTACCCAGGAAGTCCCTGAGATCAAAGCAAGGGGCTTTTTATTTAGCCCTGTGTCAACTTAAAAACAGTCCTGGCAAAGCCACAGATCTGGACAAGCTCACACCTCTCCCCACCCCCACCGCCCTGAGCTGTCTCTCAGCATCTGAACCCTCTTAACATTCCATTTGGAATAAAACCCTGGGATGAAAAGAGTTCCCAGGATTACTGTAGGAAGAAGAGACAACATTTGACAAAGTAGGGCAGAAAAGGCTCCGCCAAGCCACAATCCTTCCTGGCTTCCCGGAACAACTAGGTGTGCTCTGAGGGAAGGCATCACCATTTCCACTTCTCCGCAAAGATTCCCTGCCACCCACCATCCCCCTAGGATCAAAGGAGTCCTCAGAGGTACATAGCCACTTGTCACAAGCATTTTTCCCCACATGCCCAGCACTGTGGCAGGACGACTGAGGAGAAGCAGGCACTACAGGGGAGCAACCAGACTGACGTGGGATAGAGGCCAAAAGAGGAGAGCCACAGTCCCCATTCCTCGGTCCCAAGGATGAGCTGGTGAAGAGGGCTTGGGGTGGGGTGTGTTCGTGTAAAGAAGGAGACACACAAAGGCTGACCTGTTGAAAAGACAGGTGCTGAGAAAACTGGGGACTGGCTCAAAAGGGAGGGAAGTCACTTTTCAGAAATACAGCGGCTCAAGGGGAACAGGACAGGAAACTTGGAATCACATCACAGAAAAAGAAAGAGTTCATCCCCCCCAATAAAAGACTATAGAACCAGGGTCACCCTCCACTGCATTACCATGGACAAAGCTCAGCACCACTTTCCCCCCCCATGCAGCTGAGATCCTTGTATCCTTCATTTTCAAAAACAGACATGGTGCGCCTCATAGGACCTAAGACTTCTTGGTCTTTTATTTTGTTAGGCGTTTAAAATACCTATTCTCTTAGTTGGTCTTTATAAATACCTTATGATTATTATTCCCATTTGATGAACTGGATTCATCAGTTCAGACCTGATTTTTCTTAAACAATCCGGGGACCGCTCCTCAAACTGATTTTTATTTTTATTTTTTTTTATTTTTTATTTTTTTTTTATTTTAGAGAGAGAGAATGAGCAAGGGTGGAGGGGCAGAGTGAAGGGGAGAACCAGACTGCCCAGTGAGCAGGGAGCCTGGTGCAGGAATCCATCCCAGGATGTTGAGATCATGACCTTAGCCGAAGGCAGACACTTAACCAACTGAGCCACCCAGGTGCCCCTCTAGTTGATTATTAAAAGCAGTTTTTAAAAGAAGAACATTTAATATTCACCTTGAAAGGCAACCTTGTTCTTCAGTGCCAGCACCTTGAAATGGAGGCTTCCTTCTGAAAGAAGGAACAAACCTTTCTCTGTCCTCTTCTCCCAACAGAATTTATTTTTTCATAGCCAAATTGATGGAAAATGCAGTATGTCTCGTGAGTCGTCTGGATTTCAGTGTAGTCCGTTCGTCACTTTTAGGATGTGTTTTTCTCTAAGAAATGTAATGTGTCTTCCTCCTAATAAAGACAACATGCACTAAAGAGGAATTCTAATTTTAAGCCAAGAAACATGTGAAATAATTGCTTGACGTTCCGTAGGAAAATGTTGCAACTTCCAAGTACATCTCTGGGATCTGGCTGTGAATCATCTTCAGTATCACTCACACATGCATATTTGTGTGATCCCCTTATAAAACATGTCCTCATGGGTGTTCTCTTTCATATCCCCGACTCACCAATAAGCGAGCAACTGAGTGAGTTGCTTAAAAATACACAGGACGTTGTAGGGATCAATGGCCTCATTATCTGTAAGACATAAGTAAATGTGAGATGTATGTTTTAAAATACAACTTTCAGCTTCAGGACTTATGAAGCCTAAAATGATGGGCAGGACCCAAAAGTGTAGAAAGAGAATCTTATCTACATTTTTATCGGGAGTGTAGGATTTAAAGGTGTATCCTTGTGTCTTTCTGAAGACTGGTGGGTTTTAACTGTGATTGGATGAGAGCCTCCTGAAGACATGAAGTTTCAGTTGGCTTCAGTTGTGCCCTATATTTGAATATTTTCAAATATTCGGGATTCTTTCCCTTCCACAGGCGGAAAGGGTTAAGTGATAGAGGTCAAAAATATGCCTACAAGATGTCTTCACATTGTCTTCAATTTCCCAGGTACTGATCTCTACTCAGGGCTGGTGGCAGGTCAGGGAGCAGAAATGGCTTCCAACACCTCTGTAGAAACCCCCAGAATACATACACTGGATAACAGATAAGTTTAAAGTCAAAGCATCCTTGGAAATAACCCAGTTTAAGTTTCTTATTTTCCAGATGAGAAAACTAAAGCACAGGGAGTGGCAAAGAGATTTACTCATGCCACAGAAGAAAACCACAAGGACTCCTAGCCCTGATGACTACATCTTAACACTACTGGGTCAGAAAATACTTTCTTTTCTGCTGCTTCTTCTCTTGCTGATCAGTTATTTCTTGCTGCTCCAAAGAAACAAATCAGAATGTTTCTATTTGATTTATGGAAGTGTTCCAGCCAGGGAGCTGCTTTCTGGAGACCAGGAATGGAGAGACTCTCCACCTAAGCGACCACCAGGGGGTGCCCAGAGGACAGTCCGACAAATGGCGGTGGGGGGGGGCGGTCTTTCCTGGAGAATCTCCCTTCTCATGGGAAACACATGTGATACCACAACTGAGATTATTATCTTTTGTTCTTAGCAAGGGGTTAGAGGTCTCTGGTCCCTTCTGAAAATGAGTTTGGGCACGAAAAGTGAGGAAAGAAAATCTGCAACACGTGCAGACCTCGTGCTTAAGATGTATTTGTGTAGAGCTCTTGCTTGTTTGCTTGCTCTTCTAATATCTGTCTCCATAAATAAAACAGGGAGAACCCTGTCACTTTAAGTCCCAAACAAAGCAGAAAAGAGCAAGATTAGATGTCATGAGAGGGCTCACAACTTCTGCTATAAGGAAGGTAATAAGGGGTGTGGCTTATAATAGGACTTTCCGCACCCCAACCTGTTTCCTGAACAGTCATCTGGTTGTCTGTCCCCAGAGACTTGACCATGATCAAAATCCCTCTGCTGCCTTCAAAAGACAAAACTCATTTCAGGTGAAAGCCAGATTCAAAACCACCGGCTCTTCTGCAAACCCTACCAGCATCAAAATACTGATATGTGGGTAATACATATTCATTCATAATTCCCATTTCATGAACTGGATTCATCGATTTGGGCATGATTTTTCTAATTCATGCCATGAATGTATCATAGTGCAGAATATTAAAAGTTTTTGAAAGAAGAGTACTTAAGGGGTGCCTGGGTGGCTCAGTCGTTAAGTGTCTGCCTTCAGCTCAGGTCATGGGATCACGCCCTGCTTCGGGCTCCCTGCTCCACAGGAGGCCTGCTTCTCCCTCTCCTACTCCCCCTGCTTGTATTCCCTCTCTCACTGTGTCTCTCTCTGTCAAATAAATAAATAAAATCTTTAAAAAAAAGAAAGAAAGGAAGAAAAGAAAAAAAGAATACTTAACACTCACCTTGAACGAAAACCTTGTTCTTCAACCCCGCAGTTTGAAATGGAGATTCCTTTATGGATTTTTAAAAAAACAAACAAACAGTTTCATCAACCCCCCCAAAACTCTCTCTTACTACCTGTTGTAGTCCACCCTCCACCCCAACCCCCCATGGGCCCTAGTAAGCACTTGCCACTATAGTTTTGTCTTTTTGAAATATCATGTAACTAGAAACATGGAGTCTATTACCTTTTGTAAATGGCTTCTTTCACTGGACATAGTGAATATGAGATTTATTCAAGTTGTTACTGTTGTTGTTGTTGTGTGTACATGTGAATGGTTCATTCTTTTTTTTATTGCTGAGTAGCAATCCAGTGTATGGATATACCCACAGGGTGTTTATCACCTATAAAAGACATTTGAGTTGTTTCTAATTTGGGACAATTATGAAAAGAGCTGCCATAAACAATTTTGTACAGGTTTTTGTGAGCACAGATTTCATTTCTCTAGGGTAAGTATCTAGGAGTGGGATAGCTGGGTCATATGGTACGTGTATGTTCGACTTTGAAAGAAAATACTAAATAGCTGTACTGTTCTGAATTCCCACCAGCAACATATGAGCATTTTAGTTGCCACACATCTTCATGAACACTTGGTATTGTCAGTATGTTTTTCCATTTGGGCCATTTGAATAGATATACATGGTTCCTCATTATGTCCTTCATTTGAATTTCCTTAATAGTTAATGACATTGAACATCTTTTCATGAGTTTACTTGCCTTCCATGTATCCTCTTTAAGGGAATATCTTCAAATGTTTTGCTCATTTTTTTAAAGATTTTTTATTTATTAATTTGACAGACAGAGATCACAAGTAGGCAGAGAGGCAGGCAGAGAGAGAGAGGGAAGCAGGCTCCCCGCTGAGCAGAGAGCCCGATGCGGGACTCGATCCCAGGACCCTGAGATCATGACCCGAGCTGAAGGCAGAGGCTTAAACCACTGAGCCACCCAGGTGCCCCTGTTTTGCTCATTTTTAAAATTGGGTTGTTGCGTTACTGTTAAGTTTGGAGAGATACAAGTTGGATACAGGTTGTTTGTCAGACATGAGTTTTTCAGAGATTTCCCCTCAGACTATAGTTTTCTCTTTTCATTTCCTCAAGAATGTCTTTTGCAAAGCAAAAGTGATTAATTTGGATGAATTCCAATTTACCAGTATTTTTCTTTTATCTATTTTACTTTTGCTGTCATGTCTAAGATAACTTTTTTTTTTGGACAGAGAGAGAGAGATCACAAGTAGGCAGATGGGGGGGTGGGGGGGCAAGCAGACCCCCAGCTGAGCAGTCAGCCCAATTCAGGGCTCGATCCCAGGACACTGAGATCATGACCTGAGCAGAAGGCAGAGGCTTAACCCACTGAGCCACCCAGGCGCCCCTTTGTCTAAGATGTCTTTGTGAAACGCCAGGTCAAGAAGATTTTCACTTTTTAAAATTTTTATACAGTTTTGCATTTTATGTTTAGATCTGTGATTTGCTCTGAATTAATTTTTGTGTAAAGTGTGAGACTGAGGTCAAGGTTCACTTTTTTGAATAGGATATCCAATTATTTTAACACCATTTGTTGAAAAAAAAACTACCCTCTCTCCTTTTATTTATCTTTGCACTTTCGTCAATGATAAGTTGATTTTACTTGTGTGGGTCTTTTTCTGGATGCTCTGTTTTGTTTTGGTGATATATAGGTTTATTTCTTCCCCAACATTTCACAGTCTTAATTACTACAGCTTTAAGGCAAGTCTTTAAGTCATGTAGAGTTCACCACCTTTATTCTTTTTCAAAATTGTTTTGGCTACCCTAATTCCTTTAATTTCCCATATAAATTTTGTAAACATCTTGTTCTTATCTACAAAAAATCCTGATGGCATTTTGATTGAAATTGCCTTAAATCTACAGCCAATGTGGGTCGATTCAACATATTACTATGTTTAATTGTATAATAATCCATAAACATGATATGTCTATCCCTTTATTTAGGACATCTTTGATTTCCCTCATAACACTTTAAAGTCTTCAACATACAGATTCTGCACATTTTTTAAGACTTATAAATGAAGTATTTAATTTTTAGCAATACCTTATTTCAAAATAGTTAGCTATTGTTAATGATTGTTAAGGTCTGAACTGCACATCCCCATCCCCAATATTCTTGCTTTGAAGTCCTCAGGACCTCAGAGTATGACTAGAGATAGGGTCTCTAAAGAGATAATTAAGTTAAAATGAGGTCATGAGGGTGGACCCTAACCCAATATGATGGGTGTTCTTATAGGAGGAGGAGAATAGAACACAGACACGCACAGAGAGAAGAGCACGTGAGGACACAGGGAGATGACCATCCATAAGCCAAGGCAAGAGGCTTTAAAAGAAACCAACCCTGTTCAAAACCTTTATCTAAGACTTTTGGTCTCCAGAATTGCAAAATAATAATAATAATAATAATAATAAATTTAAAAAAATTTCTGTTATTTACGCCATCTGGTCTGTGGTACTTTGTTATGGTAGCCCTAGCAAAGTAATACAATAATCACACTCTTTAAAAAAAAAAAAAATCAGTTTCAGTTGTCCACTGCTAGTATATAGAAAACAACTGATTTTGCTTACCTCCTATCCTGTAACCTTGTTAAACTCACTATAGTTCTATAAGGTTTTTTTTTTTTAGAAATTCCTTGAGATTTTATACATAGATAATTGTGTCACCTGCAAGTAGGGACAGTCTTAATTTTTCCTCTTCAGTCAGAATTCCTCTTATCTCTTGTTTTTCTACTACAATGGCTAGGACTTCCAGTATGAAGCAGAATGAGAATAATTTATTAGCATGAATTTTACCATTCATCCTTATATTGTATAATAGCTGTTTTAAATGAAAATATAAGAGTATTTAACTTGTGCAAGGAATCACACAATTTACACAATTTGTATTTCATAGCTCATACATGCTTATGTGTTTTGTTCTTATCAGAACAGCAGAAATGTTGCACAAAGCTAAATCAAGTTTTTTTATCTTACTTCTTCACACACTCACATTCTACCAACCAGTCTCTATTTTAGGCTTACAGATGAGCTAGGAAGAACCGGAAGGAAGGGAACAATTCATTGTCCTATCTTTCCCTTTCCTTCTGTGTCATTACCAGCCTATAAGGTTATATAGGATACGATAAGGTTTCTTGATCATTCATGTTTCTTACAATGCCCTTTTCTTCTTTCTGCATTCAAAGCAAGTCTGGTTTGAACAGAGAATGTGGCCTCCCGGGATATCAATACTACAGCCTGCTTTGTATGTTGCACACATACATGCTTTGAATTGAACTGAATTCCCATGCATCGCTGTCTACCAGAGTCCCATCTCATGTGCCATTGCAAACACTAACTGCAAATGGGCAGCAAAGACCAGCAGATCCACGCATTGTATGTATCTCTTCAGCTCATATACGTGCTCCATTTCCCTGTCAGACCTCACCTGTGCGACACAAGATAAAATTATTAGGAACGTCAAGATAGCAACAGCAGAGCATTCAACCAAGCGTGGGATCCTACTGAGCACGGGTCCATGCAACTGCCCATCTCACATGCCCATGATGCTGGCCTGGCATATATGCGTTGAAAACACCAGTAAGGTGATTCTCCATTTTTAAATTTGTTTTATTTTTCTACCCACACTTGACTTCCTGGGAAATCCGTGGAATCCAGTGTGACATTTTGAGATCATTAACTGCTTGACAGGGGAGGAGAGAGAAATTTAAAGCAAATGTGTCAGGAGTCACACCTAATCAAAGATCAATCCGAAGCAAAGATAAAAGCACCTTGAAAGTACAACACGAGTCAATAGCAAGATAAGGTTTGATCCCAAATATTTCAGGAACAGGTCAGTTGTGTCAAGGAACACATAGCTGCTCCCCAAAACATACTGAAATAAAAATGTTCACCTTTTTCCCTACCTGCCACAATCCCTTTATAATGCCTCTGTTTAAAAAGACATAGTTGATGTTCCATACGTAAGCTATAATGTTCAAACTGAAACAGCTTGATGGTATAAGAGGATTGTTGTCCATGTGAAAAACAGTGCCTCACTATTATATCAATAAGAAATAAAGTTTATGATAAATTAAAGGTCATATTTCTTTTATACATCATACAAATTTATTTCTTATTTCATTTTTAGTATTTTTAAGGGCATTATACTGAGGAAAAAAGCCAATCTCAAAACATCACATACACTATGATTTCATTATATGGCATTCTTTTTTTTCTTTTTTCGTTTGTTGTTGCTGTTGTTGTTGTTATTTTTGAAAAAAATTTTTTAAAGATTTTATTTTTATTTATTTGACAGAGAGAGAGATCACAAGTAGGCAGAGGCAGGCAGAGGGAGGGGGAAAGAGGTTCCCTGCTGAGCAGAGAGCCCAATGTGGGATTCAATCCCAGGACCCTGAGATCATGACCTGAGCCAAAGGCAGAGGCTAAACCCACTGAGCCACCCGGCGCCCCTGCTTTTTTGTTTCATAATTTTCATTATGATAATTTCTTTTTGTTTGAATGTTTTAAGTTATGGTGTGATAGAATTCCTATCATTTCCATTGAATTTCCTTATGTTGTTTATGTTTTAAAATTTTTTAATCAGTTATTTAATAACATATACATAATTTTTCTTTTACTCTCTTTTTTAATATTTGAAATCTTTTTAAAATGCATCACACATATGCTTTCTTCTTAAATGAAGTGTATAGATTCCTGTTTGACCTGTCCTTGTGGACTAAAGATTATGATGTGAAACATCAATTATTATACTTTCAATTGGGTTTAACAAACATTATTCAGGAACATTTATTGGCAAGGCATTATGCCAAGAGTAATGGCTGTCTTAGTCAGTTCAGGCTGCTATAACAAATATACCATAGTCTAAAATATATTGTAAAATATAATTATATGACTTATAAAATATACCAGATATATAACAAATATAACTATCAGGTATTTATTCTCACAGCTCTAGAGGCTAGAAGTCCCAGGTCAGGGGCCAGCATGGTTGGGTTCTTGGTGAGGACCCTCTGCCTGGGTTGCAGACTGCCCAACGTCTTGTATTTTCTCATGGTGGAAAATAGGCTCCCTCACTCCCAGGCTCTTCTTACAAGGGCATTAATCCCATTCACAAGTGCCCCACCATTGTGACTTCATTACCTACCAAGACCCCCCAACCAAATACCATTACATTTGGAATAGGAATGAATTTGGGAGGGACACATTCAATCCATTACTATGGCCCCCTGCTGCTTGATGCATACGATCCAACTGGAGAGGTAAGGCAGATGTGTAAGTTCAAAATTCCTCACAGGTGCTGTTATATATCTCTAAACAAGAATTATGGGGATAAGGAAGAGAAGGGAGGGAGAATACATCTTGAGAATTCAAATCGGTCTTGAAGGATGACTTGCGATGGCAAGAAAGGGTGTGCCTTGCTAAGAAATTCACACCTCTTCAGTGAAAGGTGAAATAGAGCAGGGTGTTTTGCTGGTACCACAGGTTAAATGCTTGGGTATCGATGGAAGAGTGGGAGAACATTAGACTTGTATCTACAGACAACGAGGAGCCATAGAAGGTTTTGTAATAGGAAGATGGCATCAGTATTACATTTAATTGCAGCAATGCATTTTTGAAATGCACAGGACTCTTTGTACCCCTATAAATTGTTCTACTGTTATGCATTCTTTTAGCTTGTTATTATAAGTTTCCTGCCACCTTTTGGTCTGCCAGCTAGTCTTTATACTATAGCATATCTGAGTCTAGCCACATTCATATCTAACTTCCTACTAAAATTCTGCCTCTAACCCACCAAAAGATAGAATACTAAACAACCAGGATTATTTGAATTGTGTTTAAGTAAATATACATAGGCTATGAGATACAGACTAAGACTTACTATTTCTCTAGATTGTTTACTGTTTACTTAGTAAACCACAGGGATTTGCCCAAAAGAGAAGTGCATGGGTTTGGACCCCAATAAAAATTAAGATTTCCAAAGGAAACTTCCAGTTAAATCTACTGGGCCATGACTACCTTTTCTTCCTACCCAAATTTCATTATAACGACAGCCAAGGAATTTTTGAAAACAAATTAATCAGCAAGGTCAAAGAGAATGAGAGACAATTTGCCATAAATGCTTTCAACAAATTTTTGGAAGGTGAGAGATGAATGGAAGAATGGTAATTACCTTGGCAGATGAAGAAAGAAGAAAGCCAATTGCTTGCAGACAAGTGGGGACAGAGCTGCTTCACCCTGAAGAAACTCTGAGTTGTTCAGTGTTTATAAGCAACGAAAGTTTCAAAAGAAAGGTGAGAGTAAAGCCCTTTGTTTGTTGGAAGTTTGCCTGTCATGTGGTTAAGCCCATTGTTCTCCTCTCCCCTCTGTGTACCTTCAGTCAATAGTCCTTCCCTCACATCCCGCCAGAAAGCTGGCAGTTGATTCTTTGGAGTAAATGGACTTGCGGAGCAGGTAAAGAAAGTTCCAAAGTCATCCATCCTGTGGACCCCCCAATCCTCCTTCCCCTCGCTGTTTCCAAACTACTCTTTCCTACACACGCATACGCACGTGCACAAACACACCCCCTGGCCGGAGATTTAGGCTCTCCTCTAAACAGTTCAGAGAAAAGACCTTCAAATAGTGACATTTTGGAATTCTTCAAAGAATTGGTGATTCATTCCCTGACCACCTTATAGTAAAGTGTCCTGACCTGTGGTCTTAGTGCATCCCATCATAGTGCCTCACTTTTGAGTAGACTGAGAGGTTTTCTTCCCTCCTGGCACCAAAAACAGTGTCTTTTCCAACACCACTTCTCCAACACTCTGACAGCAATTGGGTGTCCAATAATTCAATTCGGTTCTGATACTGTCTACTAGAGTTAGTGTCGGATTCTACACCTTAGAGGGCAATCCCACAAGACTGTCCAACTTTGGGTGCGCATCACAAGTTTCAGACCATCTGTACTACTGACCCACCAGCTATAAATTGGGGGTCTCTCAACCCCCTCCTTAGGTTTAATGATTTGCTGAAATAACTCACAGAACTCAGGAAAACTTTACTTACCATTACCAGTTTACTATAGAGGATATAATTCAGGAAGAGCCAAATGGAAGAGATGTATGGGGCAAGGTGTGGTGGGAGAGTCACAAAGCTTCCATGCCTTCTCTAGGCACCACCTTCCCAGCACCTTCATGTGTTCACCCACCTACAAGCTCCCTGAACCTTTCACTTTAGGGGTTTTTATGGAATTTTCATTACATAGACACAATTGATTAAATCACTGGCCATTGGTGATTCAACTCCATTTCTAGCCCCTCACCCCTCTCCAGAGGTCAGGGGGTTGAGCTCAGAGTCTTAACCTTCTAATCACGGCTGGAACTTTCTGGAGACCAGCTATCATCCCGAAGCTCTCTAGGAGCCCCTCAACCAAAGGTCATCTCATCGGCATACCAAAGACACTCTGCTCCGTCAGGAGATTCCAAGGGTTTTTAGGAGTTCTGTGCCAAGAAAATGGGACAAAGGACAAATTTTTTTTTTAATGCCACATAAACATATCACCAGGTATTATGAAAAGTCCTCAACATGAAAGAATAGGAAGAAAGATCAAAGGAGGGGGAGGGACAGAATTAATGTAGGAATGAATAAAAGGATTGAAAATATTAGTATTCTCAAATACACAAGAGAAGATATTGTATCCAAATTAGAACAGCTTGCTATGAAAAATGAATAATTAAAGAGGAAAAAAGCTCTTGAAAATGAAATATATGATTGCAGAAATTTTACTAATTTCATTGACAGTTGACAAAGTTGAGGCAAAGATGAAGGAGATAGAAACTAGGAAAAGAAAGGAAAGCAAATTAGGGGGACTGACCCAACATCCAGCAACAGGAGTTACAGGAAGACAACACAAAAAAAGAAATCAAGGAGGGAAATTACCAAGGAAACAATGCAAGACAATTTCCCAGTACAGAAGACATTGATTTCCAGACCAAAAGGGTTCTCTGAGGGCTCTAGACAATAAATGATGAAAAATTCACACTAACGTGCAGAAGTGAGACATTTCTGAAGAGAAGATAGAGTTAAAAAGAAGATCCTAAAAGCTTCCAGGAATTAGAGGCAGATTACACAGAAAAGAATGGGAATCAAAAAGTCATCAGGAAAGAAGACTCCAGGCATAAAATTTCAGATGGTCAGTGAGTCATGTCATGCTTTTGAAATCAGTGAGAGAAAATAAGCTTCAGCCAGGACCAGTGAAGGCAAGAGGGTCTTGAACTCAGAAAGGAGCCTCACACTTGGGTTTCCTGATGTGTTCACCATTTTTAACACCTAAATAATTTTATCTTTGTGTTTGCGTATTGGGAATGAAGTCCCACGGGACAGTGGTGCATGCCCAGCACTGCCTCACCTCCCTGGCATGGGTTCTCGGCCACCTGTTCCCTGACCCCCACGGAGAGGATACTGTGTCCTCTGCTCCCCCCCAACCCCATTCCCGCTGTGGGCCTGGTGCAAGTACAGGAACAGTTGGAGTTGGTCGTGCACGCCTCACACACTTGGTGGCCAGGCTCCACTCTGAGTGCTTGTGAAGGTCTGCCCTCACCCAGCCAGTCTCCCCATGCCTGAGGGACTGTGACATTAAAATAGCAAATTTAAAAAAAACACCATGAGATGTTGAGAGAGAGAGAGAGGTCACAAAAGAGAGGGGAAAAAAAGATTTTTTTCTGCTCTTTGAGAATTTTTAGTGTGTGCTGAGCCCCACAAACTCTGCAGCCATCCCTGGTTTCAATTTAGAGACTGCCTGAGAAGTGAGAACTTTTTTCTGTATCTCAAAAGCCCAACTCCGAATATCACCAAAGATAAAAAGAGCAAGTTCTCCTTGTATTGGTTGATTTTATAACAATGTCAGGATCGTTCTGATGTGGACCCCGGATCCCATGGCTGGAAATTCCTAATTCCAATGTGTCTTTTCTGAGCCACACCCTGACTACCAGCTAGGGTGCTGACAAGAAGGCACTAGGGTCACATCCTCACAGCCACAATTTCAGACCCCAAAAGACAGTCTCAGACAGAACTAGATGCTCCCAAGGCAATCCATGAGTGGATTTAGGGGTTTAGTGAGGTTTTTGCCATAGAATAAAGGCACCTGTTTTAGAAGAGTTTCTTGGGGTCTTCTAAGTTTCAGTTAAGGCAAAACCATCTCCAGGAGGATGTGAGACTCTGAGAATGGCTACTGAGAAAAAGGAGGATTTCATTCTCTGGGAAATCTTCAGAGGGAAAGAGATTCCTGCTCCTCTGGACCCGCACAGGTTAGGCCAGAGGCCAAGGTGGGGAGACTCAGACTCTCAAGCCCCACCCCCAACCTCCTGAATCTCTGATTCTCATTTTCTTAGACACCAAGGTCATTGCCAGTTGTGAGAATCACCAAGTCTAGACCTTGCTTTTTGAGGTAAGTACTGCGACTTGCTTCACACAGCTCCACTTTCTCAAAGACCCTAATTCTCCCCCTACGTTTCCCCTCGCAGCGGCCCCCCGCCACCAGAACCTCAGACCTCACTGGATTTGGTGACCTGACAACTGCCCTTTACATAGGGATTTGTACCGTAAATTGCCACTAAGAGGCCTCTGATACACGTCTTCCTCACAAATTTATGCTGTCGTGGTTTTCAGACAGAAACGGGTGTGTACACATGTGCCAGCCTTGCGGCTCATCAGACAGGTTCTAGGAAGTTAGTCGCCAGGTGGTAACCATATTACTTCATGCTTCTCAGTAACTTTTGTGCAACACAATTACCTTTGACAGTTCTTGAGTGGGACAGCAATTTTCAGCAAATGTTTTCAGTAACCAGAGGCCAGAAGGAAAGGAAATGTGAGTGCTTCAGTTAAGCTTTGAGTGTGGTTCTGACAGCTCTTCAGCACCTCTGTGGTGTTATAAATAAGAATTCCATGGAAATTCGGGCACATGGAACTTAACGGAAGGGAGCTAAGCAAGGCCAGTGGTTTCCACTGTATTTAAGAAAGAATTTGCCCTTACGCAGGATAATAAGTCCTACCATGATGAATTTCTTCCAAGTGCCAGAATACAGTAGAATTTTCCTTTCAATGGGGTTTCATGCTAGGGATGTTTTGCCCTCCTTCGTGCTAATTCCCTACTGCAGAGAATGTGACGTTCACTTCTTGGACTTGCCTGAGTGTATCATATCCTCAGTATTCCTCAGAGTTATCTCAGGAACATGCAGATCAAGTCACACTCCACAAACTAGTTTCTGTTTTCAGGAGAAAAAAAAAAAATACTGAGTCATCCCAGGTGAGCTGCTCAAAATCTGGTCTTATAGGGTGAGAATAAGAAAGTCAATCACTTCTCCACAATCCCCTCATTAGCACCGCCAACACACACACACACACACACACACACACACACACACACACACAAGTACGCATGCACATGTGTGCAATAGGGACTTTCTAAGAAAATACAAAACAAAGTACCTGTCAGGAAAAGAAAAGAAACTTTAGGTCCCCAAATCACTAGGTGTTAAAAGGACTGATTACACACAATTGATACATCTCTAGAGTTAGCGCTGCTGGAGTTGAACGTGAGGTCACGTGGCCATGACCACATCCCAGAGAACGTACAGTGATTCACATCCTACTGGCCTGATGCAGAGCAAAACTTTCCTTTGACACACCCATGAGAAGAGCTTACCCTTTGCTCCAATTTCATTAGCAGTGTTTCACAGGCGAGCTTTCTTTTGATCTCCAGTGACTAGACACATGATATCATCAGCTACAAATCGAGCCACATTCTCCCCCTTTCCCTAAAACTGGTCTCCCTGGCGAGGCCGATGCCAGCTAATCTGTAACACGTTGCAGATTGCAACATCTCCTGGTGCCGCTGTTTGTCACCTTCTTTATTTACTCACCAGCCACTTTGTCAATAAGAGTTGGTGATTTTACTCCTAGACTCGGAGACCAGAATTCTGATTTCAAACTTTGCCTGCATACCTTGTCCCTACCGAAGTTCGACATTTGACCATTGCCCATGTTGAACCAGTCTCCGGGTATCTCAGAACTTCATTCTTTTCTTAGATGTGACCTTTTGGCAGAGAACAACAGCCTCAGAAGTAATCTACAGAGGGTATGATATAGAATAACTCACCAAAGTAACTTTGTTTCCCCAAAGTCACAAGTGGCAGCTTGTCAACCACTTACAAATGGTTGAACATTAATCTTCTGCTTAGTTGGGGAGACTGCAGAAGGAGGCACCACAACCAGGCAACACATGGGTAATTGAGCCATTCTTGAATCATGCTCAATATGAAAACAGTAGGCTGAGGGATTTTATTTGATCAGTTTAAAAATAATAGCCCTTAATCAGCATCTTTCTTGTTATTAAAAAAAACACACAAAATGTATCTGTTACCAAAATATCAGGGAGTACAAGCATGCAAAAAGTAAAAAAAATAAATAAATAAAAAAGAGGGAGGGAGGAAGGAAGGAAGGAAAATACTCAAATTTCCCCTATAGAGTAACTATTGGTTAATTAGGCCAAGACATTCCCTAGTATTTCCTCATGGGTCATCTCTGCTATGGAGTCCGGCAAAGTCCCTTGTGCACCTTAAGGGCTCATATTTGAACTTTGTAGAATTAGAATGTGTCTATGGGAAGGTTGAGCACAGAGGCATGACAAGCCCCTCCTCTGAAGTCGCTTTCTCTCCTCTTCTCTCCACCGTTCTCCTGAGGATGGACCGAGCTGGTTTATCAGTTAGCTTTTGCTACATAACAAACCACCCCAAAACACAGTGGTTTAAAGCAATTGCCATTTATTATTTTTCAAAATGCTATGGATGTGCTCAGTGGTTCTTCTCCTCTGAGCTGACTTGGCAAATTCTCTCATGTGTCTGTGATCCCATGGTGGGGTGGAGAGAGGGTCTGCTGATGGCCGGCTTTACAGTGACCACAGACACGTGTCTTGTGGCCAAATGGCTGTCAGTGAGGCAATAGGGTGACTAGCCACATGTCTGTCATCCTCCAACAGACTCGCCTGGGCTTGTTCACATGGTGGTCACCAGAGTGAAAGAAAGTGTTCAACACTCCTTGAGGTTCAGACTTAGAACTGACAAGCGCTCGCTTCTGCCACGTTCTCTTAGTGGCAGCAAGTCATAGGCCAGCCCAGGTTCAAGAGGTGAGGAAACAGACTTTGCTTCATGACGGGGAGGAGCTTCAAAGTAACAGGCAAAGTTAGGAAGAATTTGCGGCCATTTTGGCAATCAGTTACAATACTCCACCAGTATTCTGGAACCACACACACGGGCTGGCCTTCCCAAATTTCTCTGCCCAAAAACCCAGACAGAGTTTGTTTTTCCAGTGGGGCATGGATTGCAGGTCTGGATGGGTTGTTTGTTTTTGTATTTGTTTTGACTTTAAGCTATTTCCAGGATTTTTTTTTTCTGAGCAGAGAAGCCTCAGTCGTGTCTGCCATGTGTATCAAAGATGAGCTGTGACCGAGCATTGCTTTGTGGTGAGGGGACCTGGAACCTGGAACGGAGGCAGCAGAGTCTGTGACAGATCCTCGGGGCACCAGAGTCCACCCTTCCAAAATAAGGAGACAGTCTTCTTCCTGCGGTGCTGCCTGGAGCTGCCTGATGGCCAGGATTGTGCAAGTCAAGGGCATGACCAGTGTTACCCAGCCCTGCTAGGGGCGACAAGGCAAGTTCACCTCACGAGCACATCAGGGGCACTCCAGCCTGACAAATTTGTGGAACTCCTGGCCCTGGGTTGACAATATCTGGCTCGTGCTTTCTCTGCTTTCAAGTTTGGAGATTGCACAAGTGACATGAAAGGTTGCAGAGGCCCTTGGAATGTCCTGCTTGATGAAATCACACACAGGGACAAGGAGGGGTCAAATACTTCTGACAGGGTGCCCCCTGATGATGTGTGTGTGTTGGAGGGCGGGTGCCTGCCCGGCTTGGGTCACTTTTGGCCATCTGGGGCATGGACCAGGAGACGCTAGAGGACGTGGCTGGCAGAGATGCAGGAAGGAATGTCTCGAGAAGAGTGAAAAATTGCTTTCATGCACTTTGCTTGAGCCAAGCCTCCAAGGATGGAGCCTTTTCCTGAGGAAATATTGCAACATGCTGAGCTGCTGAAGGGTCAGGGAAGGGTCCCAGCCTATGGGGGTGAAGGCCCCTTTGCTGGCCTCCCTTACCTCCCTCAGAGTCCTGCTTGGTGGCATTCCCATGTGAGTGGGGAAAGTGAGAAATTCCATTTCCAATCCTTGCCGCCCACACAGAGGTCTTAAATGAGGTCCGGCAGGAGGCCAGTATCAGATATGCCTGGAGGCCCACGTGGGGAAGCCAGAACTTGCACCCAGACAAGCTGTGGCCATGCTCATCTACCACTCTCCTGGGAGAGCAGAGGCTCAGCAGTCCCTGAGGGAGGCACAGTTTGGCTTTTGGGAAACCGGCCTTGTTGGGCTTCATTCCTCAGGTACTTGCTTTCTGGCTCAAGAGACAAGGCTAAATTCAGAGTGCGCCGACGTGAGAATTTCTGAATCCAAAAGTCAAGGAGACTCCTCAGACCACACTTGGACCAGGGGACCAACAAAAGAAATCCGTCTACTTTCTTTGAATGTGTTTCTCCCTACTGGACTGGGGGCAGCAGAACTGGGCCAGGCAACTGTGGTCCCTGGCCTCCTTCGATGGTAGGAAAGTCCTCCTATTCTAAAGATGGCCCAACCCTGTTCTGAGGTGCAGGGCTCCCCAGTCAGGCTTCTAGCTCTTCTCAGGCCTCAGTGGATTGTGCCTCCAGCTCCTTCCACTTGACATCCTTTTCCTTCACCAGTGACCCCCGTTTGCAGAGCATCTGCTCAGATCCCACAGCCAGTGGTTACTGCCAGCCTGTAGGATGAAAAGCATCAGGGATCCCAACCAACAAAGTCCATTTCTGCAGAATCCAGAACCTGGGAGGGTTCCCAAGCTCATCTGGGCAGCCGTGTCCACAGAACTGCCACGAGAGCCAGACCAGCCTTGGGGTTGGTCCCCCTAGCCCACCAGCTTCTACATGTTCCCATGTGGTTACTCCACTCAGGAATGATCTCACTTTCAGCCTTTCTGCTTGTGGATGTTCTACTCCTCCTTTCTCTCTTGCTCCAACCCCACGCTGATTCTTTCTTTGTTTAATATTCTCTTCTCTGGTATTCAGTGGACTTTTTGGTTGTGGGTTACTAGCAGGAATCTCATCTTAAGGGGGAGAAGCAAGATCTATGAAGGCCAGGAAGTACACTTGGTCTTGATCCCCAGGTTCTGGAGGTGTGATTTATAATAAGAAATATATATTTGGACTTTGTCCCCATTTCTGGCACAGAGCTTCTAAAACTCTTAGAATTTCCTAAGTAATGAGTTGCCTTTTATTAAGTTAATGAAGTGACTTTTGGACCCTACATAAGGCTGAGGGATGGTTGCCAGAACCAACCAGGTAATTAGAGAGCTGGGACTTTCAGTCTCATCCCCCTCACCCATAGGAAAAGGGGAGAGGGGCTGGAGATTCAATCAATCACCAATGGCTAATGATTTAATCAATCATGACTATGTAATGAAACCTCCATTAAAAAGTCAAAAAGATGGGATTCAGAGGATTTCTGGGTTGGTGAATACATGGAGATTTGGGGAGAGAGGCACACTCAGAGAGGGCTTGCAAGTGCCATACCTTTTCCCTATATATTGCCCTAAACATCTCTCCCATCTGTGTCTGAGTTAGGTAGTAATAAAATAGTAATCTAGTGAGTAAAATGTTTCCTGAGTTCTGTGAGCTACTCTAGCAAATTAATAGAACCCAAGGAGGGGGTCATATGAACCTCTCATTTATAGCCAATCAGTAGAAATACAGGTAACACCCTAGACTTGTAATTCGTATCTGAAGTTAAGCGAAGTGACAGTGTCAGGGGACTCAGCCTGTAGGATCTGAAGCCATCTCAGGGTAGACAATGTTAGAATTTAGTTGAATGGCAGAACACCCAACTCATGTCAGAGAATTACTTGCTGGTTATGGGGAAAGTCCCTGCACATTGGCATTGGAATCAGAATCATCGTGGGGGGCAGGGGAGGCAGGTCTTGGGATGGTCTCAAGTTTACAGTATCTAAAATATTCGCGCGCACACACACACACACACACACACACCCACACACACACCTGCCCAGACTGGATTTTCAAACCCAAAGTTTCCTTCAATAAAACAGTTAGAATCAGACTTTTCAGATCCTGACATACTAGTACAATTAATTTAAGCAAATGGCAGCAAAGGGAAGGGTGTAGTTGTCTACATAATGGGATGGGATGCTGGGTCAGAAGAGATCAGGGAGAGATCCTTCATTTAGAATCAAAGATTCTCAGAATTTAAGAAAAAGATCTGCTAGTAGAGATCTCTGTGCTCATGGGGGGTTTTCTGGAATGAAGCTTTATTCTCTCAGTGATCTGCTTGCTATAGTTGGAAACATCCACCCTCTTGGGAAGTAAAGTTAAGATTAGACTATGGGGTTGATACTCCATGTAAGAGAAGATGTCCCTTAAGGCCAAGTTCTCAAGCATCCATTGTTTTCCTCCCATCTTCCTAGGGCTTTGTCTTCTCCCTGTGCCCCACACCCCTAGTCCACTGTGCTGGCCCTTCTCCATCTGTGCTGGCCCTGGGTTCACCCCACTCCAGGCTCACTCGGGACTAGACATGATTAATGAGCCACGGCAGACCCAGGAAACAGCCCCAGCGGCCTCCAAGATTTCTTTGGCTTGAGGCATAGCAGAGGCCCTCAGTCTTCCAGGATTCTACTCTACTCAGTTCCATGTAAGGAGGTTAGACCCCACACAGGTAAGCATGCCCAATCCAACTGCTCCCACCCACTCCTAACCCACCACCACCTTCAGCAGGCTTGTGCATGTTTATAATACACACTCGCTGGGCTGGACTCCTGGAAACATGAATCTCCCTGATTCAACCTTTGAAAAATTGGTGAAAACTTTAGAATTGTTTCCTTTCCACTTTTCTTTTTTATTATAAAGACCATAGAATACAATACAGAAAAAGAAGAAACAGGAGTTAATATTTTTGGTTTTATTTCTGTTTAGTCTTTATACATATGCATACAGGTTTTCCTTTTTTGTTTTTTTTTTTGTTTGTTTGTTTGTTTGTTTTTGTTTTTAAAGCAGTAAGCAGAATGTAGGGAATTCTGTTGGCCAACTTTTTCCCTACTTTAGTTACATTTTCTGGCCCATGATGTCTTTGGGCACTGGAATCCACCAATGGTAATGGTGGGGAGCCCACAGTGCCACTCATGAGGCAATGTCAAAGGGCTGACACCACACCACTTCATTCTTCCCCAAAAGAAACTAAGGTCTCCTTGACCTCCATAGAGCACCACTGGAAAAATGAGCTCCCTCCCTGAGCTGAGCGGCCCTGCATGGATCCAATGGCAGAGCTCTGGCACTGCTCCCAGTGGACCCAGGTTTTGCAAGAGGGAGGTCTAGCATGCACCTTTCCCCCATGGAGTGACGCAAGGCTGCTGCCTCGCAGAACAGAGCAGTCAGTGTCTCTGGAGAATGGGCCTTGGCACTGGATGCAGAGTGGATGGAACACTGGGTGTTTGTTCGCTGAGCCAACCCCATCAGTTCCACTGCTTCCCCAGACCCAATGGGTTCTCCTAACCCTGCCAGGGGTTGGAAGGGGGCAGCTGGGGTTGTGGAGCAGGACCCCAGGGGCTGACCCCCACCACTGCCACAGCCTCCTCAAAGCCTAGTTGGTCTCTTCCCATGAAAACACGCAGCTCCCTCCCAAACCATAAAAAGCGTATGAAGAGCAGGACTGTTTGGCCAACACACTGGCTAAGAGAAACCTTGGAGGCAGCTCAAGGGCTACTGCCCGTTCCATGGGGACCGTGCTTCCAAACACAAATATTAACCTTGGCCATCTGTCTGTCTCCTGCTTCACGACTTAGACGGCACTTTTTTGGGGTCATGTTTAAGTTGGGGAAGAGAGAGATGAAGAAAGAAAAAAAATGAAGTCTCCTGGAACAAAGTGAGCTTTTGATTTCTAGACAGTATTTCAATGGTACTAGTGTTTAAAATCCGCTCCTGTTGAAAGACTACTTTTCTAGGAACTTCGAGAGCAGAAGGGTGAATCCCAGCAGCTCTTTCTTATGGGGTCCTCAGGCTGAAAACACAAAAATGGAAATATCAAGGCTGTGATTCCTTGTTGCAGAAGCACTCAAGTGACAGCCAGTCCCCACAACTCAAGACCAGAAGCCTAGGGAATCAGCTTCATAAAGCCCGAAGACAGGTCCTACACCACAGTGACTTATATTTTATGAGACTGTCAGCAGGTGTGGCCACAACAGGAGACATTAGAGAAGTTCAGGGAACACCAAAGTTTCTTATACTCACAAATCCTAGAGACGAGAGGCATAGCACAACTTGCCGGGTCACAGAGGAAAGACAGAAAGGTCAGAAGACAGAAAACAGGAATGAAGGGTGTGCTTTGACTGTAGCCTTTATTGGAGTTTCCTTGGGAAAGGGAAGGCACAGCAAGGTAAACAGTGTAGGGTTGCGAGTTTGAAACCTTGAGAAGGGGTCACCAGTTGTCTGGCCATGGCACTGGCCCTGGGATGATTAAGGCAGAGAAATTTTGCCTCCTGGGATACACAGGCCAAGTAGGGTAGGTGGGTTAATCTGGACTGGTTAGCTTGCACATCAAGGACGGGTTCCTGGCCCTATCCTTTCCTATCTCTAAGAGTTTTTTAACCGAAGGAGGGGCTGTGAGAAAGATCTTTCTCAGATGGCAAAACATCATGATATACGGAAAACTGAAAATATTTACAATACACATAGCCTTCTCCAGATGGGCCCACGTCTATGAAAATGCACCTAACCTCATCAAGGATGCCAAATCCAGAAGACAACAGTGGTTCTGGCCATAGCACGGTGCCAGGGGCAAAGTACTATGGTGTGCCAAAAGTTAAGTGGCCCAGAGACAGGAGAGGAGAGCCTTCTCAGGGCCCCAGGAGATGTTGGCTGCTGTTGGGGAGGGGAGGAAGCAAAACCCAGGGCTCAAGTCTTTCAAACTGGGGTCCCCAGACTTTAAGCAGTCATCTGGGCTTTAGAGAAGGCAGAAATATATGCAATGCAGCTGTTAAATTACTCTTTCTTCATTTATGCCTACTTACTTTAGCTCCTCAAGCTACATATAATTTGGGGCTCCAGATTCCAAAAGAAGGCCATAGCAATACACACCATTAAACCAATGATTCCACGTCTACTAATTTGCCCATAGGCAAGAATCAGTGACAAACTGCAGTCCTATTCGCTCAGATGCTTAACTCTGTTCATAGTAGAAGAAATTTGAAAACAACAATGGTCAAAAGTGAACGGGCGAAACTACATTATGTACAAGCAAATAACATGCAGCCGTTTCAAATGCTGACTTCAATAATTTAATGTGGGTTGATATGGGAACTGAAAAAGGGTTATAAAACCCTTTGGTATCACACACATGGTGTGATACCAAAAAGGCCACAAAACAGGGTACAAAACAGCCTTCAAAACAGCATTTACTTAAAATGTGTATGTGTATCTATGTATTCATAGAAAAAAAAAATCTCCATGTGGGGAGCCCTTCTCGTCATGACCCCAAACTCCTGCCTCGACTCCTAAAGCAGGAACTCCCTCCCCACTGTGTGGCTTTCTCAGAGGCGGTTCCTAGCTGTGGAATGACCTTCCAACCTGGAGAGACCAGCTTATCTTAACTGGCCATATCAGCGGCAGCCAATTAGGGTCATTCTGTCTCAAAACTCCAAAACAGAGCTCCTCCCTTTCCTGTCCTCTCAGACCTGCTCTGGCAGGACCGTAGGGTTTTTCTTACCTCAGACAGGTCTGACCAGGCCTCTTCTTTTTGCTTCCAGCTCCTCAGTTTACTTTGGGTGAATGAAACCAGTCAGGCTCACTCGGGCTCCAGTTGCCTCAAACTGAAGAGTTAATAAAGCTGATAACTTATAAGTGTCATGGGAAGAGTCCTGAAGGGGAAAGGGAATAGATGATAAGTTTCAGTCAATAAACCTCATTCTGAATCCAGAATGGCCTATGGCAGTGAGGGCCTAGAAGACATTTGGTAATGATCAGGAGCCATTTTTCATTATTCCAACACAGATGGGAAGTAGGAAGGGAATTGCTACTGGCGTCTAAGGGGTAGAGGGTAAGAGGCTAGAGATGCCACTAAACACCCTACAATACACAAGGCAGCCCTCTTCTGGCCCAAAATATCAGTAGTGCTGATATTGAGAAACCTTGGTCTGAAGGATATATACAGAAGTGTTGACAGCAATTTGTCTTGCATTTTCTTAGTAATAAAGAAAAAAATAAAAATTACTTTAAATTTTAAGACAAAGCGGCTATACTATAATTAGGATTTGTCAAATGAAGGAAAGAAGGAAGAAAATAACATGGCTTCTAAAAAAATGGGTAACTAAGACTATGAATTTCTTGGGGCAAGAATGTTTGTCTTTTGTACATCTTTGTGTTCTGAGCACCTATATCAGTAGGTGGTAGGCACAAGGTAGGTACTGGGCAATTGTAGATGGATGAATGGATGGATGTGTGGGTGGGTGGGTGGGTGGGTGTGTGGATGGGTGCATGGGTGGATGGGTCTGTAGATGGGTGGATGGGTGGATGGGTGAATGGGTGGGTGTGTGGTTGGGTGCATGGGTAGATGGGTGGATGGATGGGTGGATGGATGGGTGGGTGGCTGGGTGGATGGGTGGATGGGTAGATGGGTGGGTGGATGGGTGTGTTGATGGGTGGATGGGTGTGTGGATGGGTGGATGGGCGGATGGGTGGATGGGTGGATAGGTGGATGGATTGGGCCAGCCTCAGTGTCATCAAGAACACTTAAATGTCTTATGGTAATAATTTTGCAATATACACTTATATCATCAAATCATAATGTTGTATACTTTAAACAATGTTACATGTCAATTATATCTCAATAAGGCTGGGAAAGAATAGGGAAAAAAAGATAAAGTGGCTGTAGCTTGTTAAAAGTTCAGGTATGGCCACATGGTGGTGAGTATTTATTGAAAAAAAATAAAACCTGGTTCCTACCAACAATCCCTGGCCCTCTTTGAAAGCCCCACCTCCCCACTCCCCACCCCATGACAGAAATAGGGCCTAAGAGGTAGAGAGATTGAATTTGGTAGAGTCTGGTCATAGCTGTGCATTACTAGAAAAGAACTACGGTAAGTCAACCCATCCCTAGGGACCTAATAAATTTCAAGTTGGCTTATTTTTTTCTCTTTCACTCAAACGATGTGAATTTTTAGCTACCGATACTGCTGTATGGGTGGTGTAGTGTGTGTGTGCCAGAAGCATGTAGTTCTGTTTCCATAGGTTTATTACGGCTGGTCAGTCCTAATTAAAAGACTCCCTTTGTCTTGTCTTCAGGGCTTCTGGACATGGCGCCTGAGCTTTATTTTTGGCTCTGAGCACCGATGTTGCTTCCTGTTTGTTGCCAGATTAATGACATACAGCATGTGAGCTAAGGCAGCCCAAGAGAAATAGTTCTCTCACCTTCCTCCTTATTCCCTGGGACAATTCTGGACCCACAACAGCTCAAGTGCATCATACGAGAGCCAGCAACTCTGACGTGCTAAACACCCATGTCCTGCCACCTCCTGCCTGTTGGTATTTTTGACAGTCCTCAATTAGCATGGTACAGTTAACTTCAGCCTGTCATTTGTGTGGGCTAAGCTGTTTGAAAAATCCTGGGGTCAGCAGGGGTCAGCCAGTGGTGGGAGGACCATTTTCCTATAAACAAATGATGGAACCTCTATGTCTGGAAGATACCAGCTGTGGTTTGGTGCCAGAGGCCTTTTAAGGGGACAGCAATGCCATCCCCCTTCCTTCTTGGCTCCTCACACTGTTTCATTCCTGGGACTGATACACTTCCATCCCATTATCAGAAGCCCCTGAGGAGGCCTCTGGGTCACCAGGATATCTGGTTCTAGGTTCATGTTCTCATTACTAGTGCTAAAGTTGCAATATTTACCCCCAAGTAACTATATGGAATAACTTATTCAAGGGGGTGTCTGGGTATGAAGTTATAAATCCTTGAGAACATCTAGGAAAGTTGATTTTGGTATGAAGACTATGTCACCAAAACCACTCTTACCATGAGACCATTTTATTGAGAGAATATTTATTCCTATCATTAGGGGCATGGGAGGAAAAGCATGTAGATAATCTAAAAGGAATTTTAATCAAAAAAATAGGAATGAAAAAGAAAGGGATCAGAAAACTCAGCTTTGTTTTACATGACGTGAAATTTTCATCTGATCCTTCAGAATGTTGACAAAACCCTGATATTAGAAAGAAGGCTCGCCCATTCACATGTAGTATGATAGTGCATATTGAAATACGCAAATAATCTACAAAAGAAGATCTAGAACCAATAATGAACTTACCAAGGTCACAGGATACAAGGTCAACATTTAAAAACAATCAATCAGCGGTACCTGGCTGGCTCAGTCAGTAGAGCACTCAAATCTTGATTTCAGGGTTGTGAGTTTGAGCCCCATATTGGGGGAAGAGTTTACTTAAAAACAACAATAATAATATAACAAAATTTTTAAAAAGAAAGAAAGAAGCCCCAATCAATCATACTACTTCAGGCTAGCAATCAACAATTAGAAATCAAAAAATAAAAATATGATTTACAATAGCTCCCAACTGACATAATTATGTAGAAAGATAAAAAATATGTACAGAATCTATATGAGAAAAGTTACAAAACATTAATGAAAGAAAGCAACAAAGATCTAAATACATAGAAGGATACACCACAGGGGTGTCTGGGTGGCTCAGCTGATTAAGCATCTGACTTCAGCTCAGGTCATGAACCCAGTCCTGGGATCCAGCCCTATGTCAGGCTCCTCACTCAGTGGGGAGTCTGCTTGTACCTCTCCTTCTGCCCCTCTCTCTGCTTGTGTTCTCTTTCAAATAAATAAATAAAATATTTTTTTAAAAAAGAAATATATACCACATCCATAAATGTGAAGACTCAACATAGTCAAGATGTTGATTTTCACCCCAAATGATCTAAGGATTTGACTAAATTCCAATCCCAGTCCCAGTAGGATTTTATTTTGTAGACAAAGTAACACTGGCTCTAATATTCATATGGAAAAGCAACTAGAACAGCCAAAGCCATTTTGAAAAAGAATAAATTTGGAGAAACCATGCTATCTAATTTGAAGATTTATTATAAAGCAATAGTAATCAGAACCATCAAAATTTAAAATTTTGTTCCATAAAAGACTCTATTAAAAGAAAGGGGGAAAAAAGAAAAGAAGGGTACAGAGAAATACTTGCAAATCATGTATCTGACAAAGAACTTATAACCAGAATATATAAATAACACTCAAAACTCAACAATATGAAAACAATCTAATTTTTAAATGGGCAAAATATTTGAATAGGCCTCTCTCCAAAGAAAATATAAAGGTGGTAAGTAACCAAAACAGAATTAGCCATTAAGGAACTGCAAATTAATACCATAATAAACTACTATATATGTATTTGAATGGCAAAAGAGAGAGAGAGAGAGAAACATCAATGTTAACAAAGACACAGAGCTCCTGGAATTCTCACACCCTGCTGTTGGGAATGAAAAATAGTAGCCATCTGTACCCCAAGGTTCATAGCAGCAATGGCTACAGTCGCCAAACTGTGGAAAGAGCCAAGATGCCCTTCAACAGAAGAATCGATAAAGAAGATATGGTCCATATATACAATGGAGTGTTATGCCTCCATTAGAAAGGATGAATACCCAACTTTTGTATCAACATGGACGGGACTGGAGGAGATTATGCTGAGTGAAGTAAGTCAAGCAGAGAAAGTCAATTATCATATGGTCTCACTTACTTGTGGAGTATAAGGAATAACACAGAGGACATTGGGAGATGGAGAGAAGTGAGTTGGGGGAAATCAGAGAGGGACACAAGCCATGAGAGACTGTGGACTCTGAGAAACAAACTGAGGGTTTTGGAGGGGAGGATGATGGGGGAATGGGTGAGCCTGGTGGTGGGTATTAAGGAGGGCACGTAGTGCATGGAGCATTGGGTGTGGTGCATAAACAATGAATTCTGGAACACTGAAAAGAAATAAAATAAAATATTTTTTTAAAACGAAAAACAGTATAGCCACTCTGAAAAAGTTTGGCAGTTTCTTGTAAAATTCAGCCTATACTTACCATACAACCCAGCAAACCTACTCCTGGATATTTACCTTAGAGAAATAAAAACCTGTATTCACACAGAAACCTGATCGCAAATGTTTTAGAAGCTTTATTCATAAATTCCCAAATGGAAATGACCAAGATGTCTTTCAGTGAGTAGAATCACAAACTGTGAAATCACCATATAATGGAATATTTTCATCACTGAAGACTTGGGTCCATGCAACAAATTGGATACAACTTGAAGGCATTAAGTTGTGTAGAAGCAGCTAGTCTCAGAAGGTTATATATTGCAGGGCCTAAGTGGCTCAGCTGGTTAGGTGTCCAACTCTTGATCTCAGCTGAGGTTTTAATCTCAGAGTTGTGAGTTCAAGCACTGCATTGGGGTGGTGAGGGAGTGTGCCTCTGAAGGAACAGTATGAGGGAATCTGAGGGGTTATGGAGCTGTTCTGTGTCATGATTGTGGTGATGGTTACTTTTAATATTTTTTTAAATTTAAAAGTAGGCTTTGTACAAATATGTAATTATTATGTTGTACACCTGAAGCTAATATGTTATATATATCCATTCTAGCTCAATGAAAAACAATAGGCTTTGTGCAACCTTGGGATAGTGCTATCTAAGAGAACTTTTGGTAATAAAAATGTTCTATACCTTGATATGCCATACTGTAGTCACTTGTCACTTGAGACCAGAAGGCACTTGAAATGTGGCTAGTTTGAGACACTGCATTTTTTTTATTTAATTATTTTAACTTCACATAGTCACATAGTAGCTACTGCATTGGTCAGTGCAGAACACTTGAATTGCTATGTTGTGTTCCAGAGTTTACCTAACTTGTGTAGATGCAGAAAACACAGGGATATCTAGAATGATAAGAAATCTAAAATTCATCATGTGTATACTCATTGAGAATGTATTAACTTAGATTTTATAACCTGGTTAAGGTTTCTCTGAGATTTGGGTTAAAATAAAATTACATTCATTCAGCATACTACATCCAGCATCATGTGGGCTGGATGGGAGCAGATGGGTGGAGCAGGAGAACACCAGTAGCTTCCTGGGTGACAGCAGAAGGGCAGTCTATATCCTTTCTTAGTTGTTGTAAATAATTCAAACGCAAATCATTTCTTACTGACTTGGACTTGGATCAGCCAAAATGAGTAACCATGCTACCTCCTGGACTCAGACACTATACAAGCATGGAACCAGTGTTTTAAAATAATACTTAGGAAAATACTTGGTTCTTTTTAACCTAGCCCCTGAACACCCTCCAAACACACAGAGAGGGACTTCTAATTTCCCCACCTTACATCTCTGACCCTTTACTTTGTCCATCAATTCCACACGGAGTCCCCTTTCTACTCTCTCTCCTAATGTAATAAAAGATGCCTTCCTTTTCTTTATTATAGTGTCTCCCAAACATCAATCATTTGAGTACCATTTTTTTGTTTTTTGTTTTTGTTTTTGTTTTTGTTTTTTAGTTTTTGCCTTGTCTCTATCCCTCCTCTACTATTATTGATCTTAATACTTGGAACATGACTCACTCTCACTTACTTAGCTTGTCTTAAGTGATCATATTCATGACACGATGGGTTTGGTGTGCTAGTTTTATTTTTGCCAGCACATACTAGAGCAAATAAATTATAAGGAAAATGTTTGCCCATTCGTGCCCTAAAGCCAAATCATGTACCACCAGTCCCACACTCAGCACTTTGGGTAATGTGGCTTTCACATCTTGCTCCTTGCTCAGTGGAGAGCCTGTTTCTCCCTCTCTCCTAATCTCATGTGCTCTCTCTCTCACTCTCTTTCTCTCTCAAATAAATAAGTAAAATCTTTTAAAAAGAGAGAGATGCTGCATCCATGAGACAAGAAGAGGAAACTATAAAAAATTATGAATGCCTTGTTAATTCTGGCCATTCTGTGTAAGGTGGTATCTCAATGTGGTTTTGATTCGAATCTGATTGCTAATGATGATGAACGTTTTTTCATGTGTCTGTTAGCCATTTATATGTCTTCTTTGGAGAAGCGTCTGTTCATGTCTTCTGCGCATTTTTTTGACGTGATTATTTGTTTGTGTGTGTTGAGCTTGAGAAGTTCTTTATAGATCTTGGATATCAGCCCTTTGTCTGTAGTGGCATTTGCGAATATCTTTTCCCATTCTGTGGGTTGCCTCTTTGTTTTGTTGACTGTTTCCTTTGCTGTGCACAAGCTTTTGATCTTGATGAAGTCCCAAAAGTTCATTTTTGTTTTCGTTTCCTTTGCCTTTGGAGACATATCTTGAAAGAAGTTGCTGTGGCCAGTGTCGAAGAGGTTACTGCCTATGTTCTCCTCTAGGATTTTGATAGATTCCTCCTTCACGCTGACATCTTTTACCCATTTTGAGTTTATCTTTGTTTATGGTATAAGAGAATGGTCGAGTTTCATTCTTCTACACATAGCTGTCCAATTTTCCCAGCATCATTTATTGAAGAGACTGTCTTTTTTCCACTGTATATTTTTTCCTGCTTTGTCAAAGATTATTTGACCATGAGTTGAGGGTCCATATCTGGGCTTTCTACTCTGTTCCACTGGTCTATAGAACATATGTTGGAGAGGATGTGGAGAAAGGGGAACCCTCCTACACTGTTGGTGGGAATGAAAGTTGGTGCAGCCACTTTGGAAAACAGTGTGGAGATTCCTTAAGAAATTAAAAATAGAGTCTCTCTATGACCCTGGAAATGAATTACTGGGTATTTACACCAAAGATACTGATGTAGTGAAAAGAAGGGCCATCTGTACCCCAGTGTTCATAGTAGCAATGGCCACAGTTGCCAAACTGTGGAAAGAACCAAGATGCCCTTCAACAGACAAATGGATAAAGAAGATATGGTCCATATATACTATGACATATTATGCCTCCATCAGAAAAGATGAATACCCAACTTTTGTATCAACATGGATGGGACTGGAAGAGATTATGCTGTGTGAAATAAGTCAAGCAGAAAGAGTCAATTATCATGTGGTTTCACTTACTTGTGGAGCATAAGGAATAACATGGAGGACATTGGGAGATGGAGAGGAGAAGTGAGTTGGGGGAAATTGGGGGATGGGGGGACACAAGCCATGAGAGACTGTGGACTCTGAGAAACAAACTGAAGGTTTTGGAGGGGAGGGGAGTGGGGGTTGGGTGAGCCTGGTGGGGGGTATTATTGGAGGGCACATATTGCATGAAGCACTGGGTGTGGTGCATAAACAATGAATTCTGGAACACTGAAAAGAAATTTTTAAAAAATTATGAATGAAATAATAAGAAAGAACTCTTATAAATTTAAAATAGGGTGGTTAAAATTTTTAAAAATCAGAAGGCTTGGAAAATAAAGTGGGTGGAAGTAGAACAAATAGAAAAATATTTTTTGTAAAGGTTGATTAGAGTTTTGGGGAATCAATCTAGGAAATCCAAGTTCCAAATAAGAGTTATTCCAAAGACTTAGAGAATGGAGACAGAAAGAAATTATTAAGGAAACAACAAAAGAAAAATTCCATAACTAAAGAGTGTGCCTTGAGATTGAAAGGGCTCACTGAGTGGGCAGTACTGTGAGACTCATGGAAATAAAGAGAAGATCCTGAAAACTATCCCAGAGAGAAAGAGAGAGAAGGGGAAAAGACATCACTTACAAAAGATTGGAGATGAAATTTCCATTGTATTAGTCACAGCAATATGTGTGCTAGAAGACAGTAAAGCAACTGAGTTTCAACCAGGAGTCTACATATAGCCAAATTATAAATTATTGTAAGAGGGAGGATAAAGACAGTTCAGATGCATCCCTGGACTGAAAATATAAGTGCCTCCCATGTACTCTGTTTTAGTAAACCACTAGAGAAGATGAACCTACAAAAGGAGGGAGTAAGCCAAGAAAGTGGGAGATGTGGGGATCCAAAAAACAAGGCAACCAAAAAGGGAAGTTATAGGGTAATGGTGAAAAGTACTTCAGGATGACAACCCTGCAGCAGCCCTAAAGACTACATCAAAACAGGAGAACAGAAGGGTTCAGCAGGGAAGACTTCAGAAAAAGAAGGTAGAACAAATTATCTGATATGTTTGAGCTTTTGGAAAAGCTATCCTTTTGGGGGGGGGTGTGGTTTGACAGATCAGATGGGAAAAATTAAGGTAGGACCCAGAAAACTCTGCAAGTGGAAAACAATAATAAAATTAAGCAGTGGGCGAGAAAGATAATCACAATTCCCTACTTGCTTCTGGGGGAAACCATATTTATCAACCATAACAACATAAATAGTGACAACTGATTTAGCTAAAAACTGTGATGTCATTATGAGAATAGGGAGAGAGGAAAAGGGGAGGGAGTGTGCAAAGGTACTGTGTCCTAATTTAATATAGCAGGAAGTCAACACATAGGGCCTAATATGAATAATCCAGAAAGAGTATAAGCAAACAGATAAATACAAAAAAGAAAAATGGTTGAAAGCAAGTGGGTCTTGGGCAGCAGAACTTGGGGGTAGGAAGTGGTAAGGCCCTTGCTATTTGGGGGCTTATTTAATTTTTAGATTATGTACATAAATTTTTAGATTATGTACATATATTTTATAAGAAAAAAAACTTAAAAAGGGAGAGAGGAATTACAGCTGCTAGGCTGTAGAGCAGAGAGCAAAGATTTAGTTGCTGAGGGGAGCCATAAATTATAGCACAACCAACTTTCTAAAGGCTCCCTTCTGCACACACTACCCCCAGATGATGTGACAATATTACACCAGGGAAGAGAAGGAAAGCCATGCCCAAACTCCACCCTCCCTTTTGGGAACTTCTTGGCTCTGCTCATAATAGTGAGTCTTTGTTTCATAGTGTTTGCAGGACTCTGCCCTTTTGGAGGTGAGATGTTTACTTTCCATGGCCAAAAACTTTCCTACATCCCTACCCTACCATACATGTGGCTGGGGAATCGCACAAGCCCTAGCATGCTTCCTCCAACACTGCATGGAGACTTGGTTACAAATTATGTGTAATGTGATGGTGATGGTGCCTTTGGAATGCTTTATAGACTGCTTCTGACTTCCATTTTGACCAGGTGAATGGTTTGTGATGTAGCGAGGGATCTGATTGGTGGGGAGATGGCAACTTAACTCAGCTATTCTTAAATGTCTCTGTGTAACTCATTCTGCTCTCCTTCCTCTTAAGCTCTTGGTCAAGGAGACCCCCCCCCAATCCCCGAAGAGTCTTATAGAGAGCTCGCTGTTCCCCACTTTGCAGCAAAATGGTTATGTTGATATTATGTGCAACCTTACTCATACCTTAACCACTACAGCTTCCTAAATGTTCAGAGCTCATTAGAATCATCTGCTATTATACTAACATGCTCTTGGTGTGTCCTCTCACTCTTCATTCCCACCAGATTCTTGACAGGGAAACTAAAGTGTTGTTTCATAAAGCAATTGTAAATCAAAAAAATAAAGGAAAGTCAGAGAAAGGACAAAAAGAGTGAAGCCTCACAAATCCATATCTTGGTTCCAGGATGTGCTGTTGAGAGGTTAGTATTTTATATGGCTTAAATTCAAGAGGTGGGAATGCAGCAGTTAGTATTCCAGTCATGCCTACAGATTTTTCCAGATTTAACAATGATCAATTGTTGTGAAGCATAGTCTCCTCATTCAGCATATAAAGGTCAGAGAAGTAATCTGCCTTTCTATACTTAGTTGTAGGGAACTGGGTTTTGGGAGCTGCCAGCAGCCCCATAACTTAACAGAACTAAGCCTACATCAAGAAGACTGTACTATTTGTTCCAGGAAATTCTTGTCAGTAAATAACCTCAATATTTGCTCCGGGAGCTTCCCCAACATACACTTATTTTCAAACAATGGACTACTCAACCAGCCCCCTTTTTCAGGCCAACAAGTTGCTCTGTGGGACAGACCTACTTGGTTATCAAAGCATACCTTACTTCTTAGAACTCTTACCTTCCTGTGAACTTTGCCCAGTTGGAATCCCCACATTGAAAGGTCTGCCTGAAACTGCTCAAACCCAGATCTAAAACCCTACACATATCAGCCTGGACCTGTCCCTTTGAAGGTACTACTGAGACTTTGTCAAGGTGTTCTACCTTACTGCAGTAAGTAACAAACAGCTTTGCTTGATCAGCAGAGTATAGCTATGATCTTTTTAGGGAGTTGGCAGTCAATGAATCCGTGCATTTTAACCATTTTTTGTACAGTAACAACTGTTAGCGCGGCAGGTTTGTTCTGTTAGCCTATTTCCCATTTCTTTCATTTGCTTGTGCATTCATTTAAAAAATATTTATTTGAACTCTACTGTGAGTAAGGGGAATTAAAGAGGCTTGGTTCCTTGTTTCATGAAGTAAGGAAAAAAAGACATTAATCAATGAATTCCACAAATATAATGACTATAAACCATGCTAAGTGTTCTAAAGAAAGGGAGTGTGGTGCCAAAGAAACATTTAATAGGCCTACTATGGGAAATCTGCAAAGGATTAATCACCTGGGTCTGAGCTAGGAGGACTGAGTAATCTCCACGTCTGACAATGGGTCTCAAATGTAGTCTGAAGGACCATTTTGCAGGCTGAAGGGAAATTTCACCCCTCTTAGGTTAGGAATTCATTAACACTCTCTTCAATTCCCTTATCTTCAGGATCAGATAACCATTTTGTTTCTTCTGGATATTTCTCTTTCACAGAAACAAAAAAGAAAGACAAATATGTTTCAAAGGAAGAGAACCAAAGAGAAAAGACAACATATCCATGTTTTTCATTGTTAAACTCCCTTTTCACTGTTAAGAAGTAGTCATGGTAAAAATGGAAGATCCCAACCATTCTGAAAAATTGTCTGGCAACTTCTTATACTTATATTCTTACATAAGTATAAAATACCATATAACTCAGGATTTTCACTCCTAGGTATTCATCCAGGAGAAAGGAAAATATACACCTACACAAAGACTTAAATATGAATATCCTCAGCAGCACTACTTTTTTAAGAATTTATTTATTTATTTATTTATTTGAGAAAGAGAAAGACAGCAAGTAAGCAGGAGCAGAAGGAGAGAGACAAACAGACTCCAAGCTGGACAAGGAACCCAACATGGGCTGGATCCCATGACCACAAGATCACGACCTGAGTCAAAATCAAGAGTGGGACACTTAACTGACTGAGACAGTCAGGCACCCTGAAGCACTATTCTTAATAGCCTGGAACTGAAAACAACCTGGTGCTTACCAATAGATCAGAGAAATAAATTTTTGGTGTATTCACATTTAGTGGAATACTCTACAGCAGAGAAAATAGGTGCCTTCCTGCTATACACAACAACATGGATGCATTTCTCAAACACATTTTAAAGGCTGGATGCAAATGAATACATACCAGGTGATTCCGTTTATATGAAATTCTATAAAAGACCAAAAAAAAAAAAGAGAGAGAGAGAGAGAGAAACTCCATTAATCTGTAGTAACAGAAACAGAAAACAGATCAGTGGTTCCTAAGAGCCAAAAGTGAAGGGGGACTGACTCCAAAGGGGCATTAGGGAACTTTTGGGGGTGATAAAAATGTTTTACATCTTGCTTGTGGTGGCAGTTACATAGGAATATATGTTTGCCAAAAATCATTGGACTGTACATTTGAAATGGATATATTTTATCATACATAAATTTTAGCTCCATGAAACTGACCTTTTTTTTTTTTTTTTAAATGAAACGAAGGGGGAAGAAATTTGTTTCCAAATGCAACTGGTGAACTCGGCTCCAAATGTGATTAAGAGTCAGAGTTTTATGGCAATCTTGCTGCAGGGAAAAGAACTATATACATCAGGCTAATCCAAAGACTTCCTTTCAGTGGGGAAAAGAAATGGTTAGGTAATCATTGTTGGACTAGATACCAAAAGAAAGAAATGTCAGCTGAGAGTCACCTGGGAGGATGAATAACTGCTTTCTCAGACATGGTCTTAATCCCATCAGAATTCATCAGAAAACTGGGGCACCTGGGTAGTTCAGTCAGTTAAACATCCGACTCTTGATTTTAGCTCAAGTCATGATCTCAGGGTTGTGAAATCAAGCCCTGCAGCGGGCTCTGCACTGGGCATGGAGTCTGCGTAATTAAGATTTTCTCCCTCTCCTTCTGACATTCACTCCTCTCTCTCTCCCTTTCTAAAATAAGAGAAGAAAAGAGAATAGGAGAGGAAAGAAGAGAAAAGGGGAGGAAAGGGGAGGGGAGGGGAGAAGAGAAAAAAGGAGAGGAGAGGAGAGAAGAGGAGAAGAAAAAAAGAATTCATCAGAAAATTGCTTCTGCATTTATCAGACAAGCCAATTTCTTCCTAAGAGGAGGTTTGTGCATAATGACTCACAAAAATGTCCAATTCCATATAAATTTTGGTACATTTTTTCCCTCCCAAAAATGAATTCACTAAAAAAGAAATGGAAGGAAAACATTTTAAAGTGTTAAGTGTTGTGATTATTTCACAGTGATGGGATTGTAAAGGAATTTAATTTTCTTCCTCATCTGATTTTTTAAAAAAAATTTCTAGTATTTCAAGTATATCACTTTTGTAGTTCCAATAATAAGAAAGAAATGTTTTTCACCATCATTTCACTAAAGAATTCCATTCTTCATTATAACATGTTTGATTATGAAAAATGAAGTAAGAAATATGAAAGTGCTGGCCTGGGATCTGTGGAGGGAGGACAAGCCATGTTTTCTCAATAGCACTAAGCTGAGGAGTGAAGCAAGGTTAGGAAGGGAAGACATTCCTTAGGGAAAGAAAGATACCAGGAGATGGAGATAAATGGTGCCACAGCCATCAGGGGAGGGGCAGGAGCTGATTTGGTCTTGACAGTTCTCCTCCCATCCTTTGTGCCTCTAGTGGCCAAAGATGGACAGATAACAAAGGTGCACCTGACACACAGCAGCATGCCCTGAGCTCCTGTCCATGGGATTATGAGCCAGGCTGAGACTCCTAATTTTGTAAACAAAGACGCAGGATTTGAAGTCTACATATCTGACCCTGAGATGGGCCAAACTGGTATCTCACTGAAATACCTGTGCCCATTGAGAGAAAAAAAATAACATGAAGTGACCTGGAGTAGTTCGCTGTTCATCGGTGTCTGCCC